>NC_081168.1:18776309-19127309 GCF_012432095.1 Onychostoma macrolepis | reverse complement strand
GAAATTCAAACATTATGAATATTATTATATTATTTAACCTCTATGTTCTGATTAAAGATTGAGAGACCCCAAAGCCCTGTTTAATTTATATATAAAAAAAAAAAAAAGGCTTCAGTGTCAGGCATGTTTCAGGATCATTTGATGAATAGAAGTTTAAAGAACAGCGTTTATTTTAAACAAAAATTATTTTTAACATTAAAAATGTTTTTTTTTTTTATGCATCCTTGCTAAATAAAAGTAGCCTATTAAATTCACAGGAACAGAGTTTTTATTTATTTATTTTTAATTGCAACAATATTTCACAATAGTAGTTTTTACTTTTATCAAATAAATGGAACGTTGGTGAGCAAATAAGAAAAAAGCAAATCTTACCAAGACTAAATTTTTGAACTGTAGTGTATACATAGGCCAGTAGTGTATACCCATGCCATTTATTGAATGTCTTTGGGCAGAATCAACCACGATGAGACCCGTAAACCCGTGGACATCCCGGAGGCCGTGTGTTCGTGTGTGGGCTGCATCAATCCTTTCACCATGCAGGAGGATCGCACCATGACCAGCGCCCTCATCTACGCCAAGATCCCCGTGCGCAGGCTGCTGTGCCATCGGCCAACCAGGAAACCGACGAAGCAGAAGAAATGCGTTCCCCGTTACAGATCGCTGGTGGAGAGCATCGCCGTGGGGTGCACGTGCATCGTGGGGTAGCTGCGTGGGACCAACACATTTCAGCCTCTTTTACTGCAAATAAATCCGGATCCTAATTGTGAATATTATAATTTTCTGTAGGGTGAGCTCAATAAAACGCAACCGTGGCTGTGCAGGCGCCTTTTCTATTTTGAAAAGATGATTATATTTTGAACATTTAATGTCGTCAAGTATTAATAACATGCATTGTGCAACACAAATTAAAAGAAAAAAAGATATGTATAATAGCAGGCTATAGTTATAAGCCTATAATGGGGTTACAGCTGTGCCTTTAAAACGTATCAAAGTTGACAGTTCGGGCAGATCATTTTTAGTTGCTATAGACTACGTTATGGAATTGTAAAGTATTTTTAATAATGAAAGAGAATTTAATGCTGATATGTCTACAAATAGCCAATTTTCAATAATATCATGTGGTTTGGTACAAATTCGTGGTACTATCTGGGTTGTCTGTTTAAGATCGCCCTCTACTGACCAAAATATAAGATACAGTGATAGAAAGAGGACGCATGATGTCATGTTTTTTCTGTTTGTTTGTTTTTTTAATGGTTTCTTTCATTTTAATGTGGGGATGGTAACTGGGTTAACACATAACCCGAGGACTCAGCTTTAAAGTATTTTTAATAAATATTATATTTACTATTTTTCTCATATTTTCCCAAAATATATAGCCTAGTCATTTTCAGGTTTTTAATGTACATATTTGCAACTTGAGAACTGACAAAATCATCGTGTCTTTACCGTAAATAAAATATACAAAACAAATAAACAAATTTACTGGATTTTTTTCTCGGTGTGTTAAGAAATGCCAGGCTATAATAGCCTAGTAAATATTGTATCGTGTCAGCTCTTAACAGAAGTCAACGTTTACACATGAGTGACACACAATGCCCACTTTGCCTTTGTTTTTTTTTTTGTTTTGTTTTTATTTTTTTTACATTTATACAATGATTTCATGATTCGGATGATTGCAAGTTATTGACATTATAATGAGGAAAGTAGCTACATTGTGTTTATGTTTAAAATATTATAAATATAATTAAAATATGTTCTTCATGTCTTAAAAATGACTCAAAGTGATACCTTGCTACTTGGGATGTTCTTACAAACAACAGGCTATCACACACACTCCATCAGGACGACGTATACGTTCAAATTAAATCAAGACATTTCAGCTTCTGGTCTCACGTGCGCCATCAGCAGGACTCGAAGAGCCGAGTCCTGCATAATCTCAATCATTAGTGATCAGCGAGGATCAGTAATAGAGAAAAATACAGGCGAAGGACGCATCATGCCCGGTATGTGTTTGGCTGATGAGATGACAGGTAATCTTCAGCTGAAAAACATGACTTTGAGTCTGACTATTACTGTTGTTTGATTACTTGCGAGAAGGACGCGGTCCAGGTGAACGAATCTGGTGCTTGGTGCAGGTGAAGGGTCCATCGGAGGGGACGGCAGCAGAAGGTAGGAACTGACAGACATCTGGACAATGATGTACTCTCAGTGAACGCTCTCAGTGGGATATTTGACATGTTTTACATACTTTTATGTTACAACCCCATAATGTAGCCTACTCTCAGTTAGCCTATAGCCTATGTGATATTTTAAGTAAGGGATTTTCAGATTTTTTTAACGTAATGGGCTCAGATTTTATGACCCCTTCAAAATATTAGCAGCCATAGGCCTGTATTTTCAAAAAGTAAAATTAAATATGCTATATTGAAGTGATATTATATTTAAAATATCCTAAATGTATATAAATTATCAAAACATTTACTTTTATTAAAAAGTGCATTTTTCTACCCATTTAAGTATAATTGATGTATGCCTATATACAGTATATATTTTATAATTGCATATTTAGTTTTTATTCCTTACTGTTATAAACTTTATTACATATTTTATGCAGCCCTCCAGATTCTGTCACGATACAATATTATGTACAGTACACTTCATGCTTTTTATATATAATCACTCAATATAATTGTTCCACTTTTTGCAGTGAAATGTATGAGAAAACAGTGAACTTTAAGATTTTCCCCTGTCTTCTGACAAACAACCTGTTGTGTTCCCATAATTGTATTTTTGTCAAGAGCGTGGACGTGACAACATTAGTGAAGCAGAAATAGCCTGCTTGCCAAGACTTTGCCATTCTGAGTATGAAATATCGTTTTGAGCCAGCATATAAAACTCAGAAATTAGGCCTAATCATTCAAACGGCTACACTCATAATTTGAAGAATGTCTGTGAATTAGGCAAGACTAATATACAGTTAATTGAGCAGCAAGCAGAATAATCCATTTACCTATTCACTGAAACATTGCACAGAATTGCATATTGCAGCTGGACTTCATGACATGTCCTTTTTATAGCTATGTACTATATACCAACACAGATCTGTAGGCAACCACTATTTCAGCTTTTCAGATTCAATATATCCAGGACTGTCAATCTATATTTAGAAGCTCTTGTGGCTCATAAATATTCATTGAGGTTTTAGTGCTTTCTTAAAAAAAGACGCCAGCGTGAGTTCCCAACAGTGAGTCAGGCAGCGTGTGTCAGAGAGTAGGAGGAGAGAGAGAGAGAGGGATGGCTGGTGAGAGTGAACTCTTTGATATTTTGATATGCTGATACCCAGGGGACCAGCACAGATGGCACCTGTTCTCAGAGGCACTGGCCACTCTCACTGACTACTCAGTGTGTGATTTCCGTCACCAAATATCATACATGAGTCTTCACATTTGCACTGGGGGGGTTCGGGTGCCATTTGTCTAAATAAATAAATAAACAATTAGTTAAGTGTTTGTTCAGTAATCAGAATTACGACATATGTTTCTGTTTAAGGTGTTAACAAGAGAATTGCATGCTCATACCTTTAGATTGAGTTTGATTAAGCAGATGGTCCCTGCGTCTAAGTGTGACCTCTGTGCATATTAAACAAAATAGAAACAAATATGATGCAATTAACTCATAAACATTGCGCATACACTGCAAAGCAAAACAATGGCAATATATAATTTAAAACAAAATGTAATGCTAAAACATATGAACTACTGAAATTGTGGGCACTGTGGGCACTCAAATTGAATATATTATATTTAACAGAAAATACATGTATTTTTAAAATGAAATATTGTAAAAGCCTTTTAAGTTGTAAGTACAGTCTCAGAAAAAAGGTACAAAAGCTGTTACTTGGGCAGTATCTTTTCGAAGGGTACTAATATGTAAACTTTAGATAATAATATGTATACTTTTAAGGTACAAATATACAAAAATTGTATCTTTTGAAAAATACTAACGTCCTTACAATGTTATTTGCAATTGATTATCATAATACTGAGAGACATGTTGGCTTAACCTTTAAATAACGTTACAATCATGACACGATAACTGTCAACGAGTTAAAAACATTTCAAAACAATGTTCCCACAACGTTTTTGTAATCTAAAGTTATGGCATGATACAGAACATAGCTAATGCAAAAACGAAGCTTTGATGAATAGACTTACAGTCATTACAATGGTACGCACTATAGGTCCTAGATCAAATAATTTTCATAACTCACACCTTTAAAAAATGTTTTATGGATTTTTTTTTTTTTCCCTCTCTGTTGTTAAAAAACAAAAACAACAACAACAACAACAAAAAAACAGTACAGTCCATTGAACGCACTGCACCTCCATCCTTACAGACTCCTTTCATTACTGCCAAAAATAAATAAATAAATAAATAAATAAATAAACATGATCAACATATTGAATATTAATAGAAATTATATTAGTGGCGGTATACATGAAAACCATTAGACGGCGCTGTTGGACAGTTTTAAAATGAACAGCAAAAAGTTTACAGTCTCTCTCATAAACATGAGGATAATTTCGTGTCCTGCTTCGCGCGTCTAAATAAAGCTCAGTGATCAATCGGCTGTGCGCAGTACATTCCTGGTCAGAGGGCAAATGTTCATGTAACAGCAGTGTAACTGCCCTCATCACCGCCCCTCCCAACCGAAGCTCGGGAACACAGCTCAGCCCTCCGTCCTTCTGGGAGGAAAACACGATGAACTGCGAGGATGCACAGCACGTCTTCGTGACACACGCGTGAGAAGTGTTTAGGATGCTGCTGTAACTCCGCACGCATCCAGCGAGCAGCAGCAGCATCCCTCCTCCGGTCCGGATCTGCTGTCATCGCAGCGCGGATGGTGGGAAGGACCCTCCCAAAGGAAAACAAACGAAAGAAAGATGAAATGTTTCTCCCGGTACCTGCCTTACCTCTTCCGACCTCCGAGCACCCTGCTCTCCTCGAGCTGTCACACGGAAGGTAAGAGCCGATCCGATCCGATCCTATCCGATCCGCGCAGACAGCTGAACATTGATTCTGCTGGGTCACAGTGTGCTGGAGGGACGCTGCGTAATCACAACTTTCTGTCTGGAAGTGCTAGGGATGTTTATCATAAGCAAGGCTTATTTTTACAACTCTATGGGGTAATATTTGATCAAGAATGAGTGGGATTTTTTAATTTAATTTTATTTTTTTGATAGTTTTATTCATTGAAAATAATATATACCACTCGCCTAATAATTATATATATATATATATATATATGTGTGTGTGTGTGAGTGTGTGTGTGTGTGTGACCCTGGACCACAAAATAAGGGTCATTTTTTTAAATTAAGATTTATACATCAAATGAAAGCTGAATAAATACGCTTTCCATTGATACATGGTTTGTTAGGATCGGACAATATTTGGCCGAGATATTAATTTGAAAATCTGGAATCTGAGGGTGCAAAAAAAATCAAAATACTGAGAAAATCGCCTTTAAAGTTGTCCAAATGAAGTCCTTAGCAATGCATATTACTAATCAAAAATTACGTTTTGATATATTTAAGGTAGGAAATTTACAAAATATCTTTAATGGAACATGATATTTACTTAATATCCTAATGATTTTTGGCATAAAAGAAAAATCGATAATTTTGACCCATAAAGTGTATTGTTGGCTATTGCTACAAATAAACCCCAGCGACTTAAGAGTGGTTTTGTGGTCCAGGGTCACATTTATATATATATATATATATATATATATATACACACACACACATTAATTTTATGCAATAACTTTAATTTTTATTTTATTTATTTTCAGCTCCAACCTCCATGTTTAAACAGAAAATTCCCAGTTTTTCAATATAGTCTCAGACTTGCAGGTATACATTTGGATATAGAAAATAATTACAGCTGACAAACAACATAAACATTTTTACATTTGTTATTTATGTAGTTTTAAGTTGTTCAGTATAGTCTCAGACTCTTGGACTATAGACTAGTAGATTTGGATATATCAAGATAATTTGAGTGACTGAGACTGTGTGTTTTTGTCCTAAGAAGTTGGATGTTAAGATATAGATTAAAGATGATGCTATATAATAGGGGTGGGCGATATGGCAAAAATTTAATATCACGATATTTTTAAGAAAAATCACGATTCACGATTTTATCACGATTCTTTGTCATGTTGGTTTTACTATTTTGCAAGTTGTCTGAGCATTACAGCCAAACTAATTTCCCTATTATAAAGACAAAACTTTTCAATGTAACAAAAATATTAAAAAAGAATGGCGGATATTTAGGCCAAAGTGGGCGAAGATAATTATAATTGTCATTAATTTATCTTTGTTATTAAAAAATGAGAACAAAAATACACATTACAAATACACATACTATACAAATAAAACAGTGTTTTATTTTCAGGTACAATAGGTGTATTTAGCAGGAGCATTCGAGAAATTGAATCAACAAAAATAAAAATAAAACACTATATAGATTGATTCCTATTAAATCAACTGTATTAACGTTTTTCAGTCAAGAGTAGTGAGTGATTTTTCTCTTTGTGTTTTGGTGTTTTATTAACATTGAAGGAATAATTAACCCCAAAATAAAAAGTGTTTTATATTTATACCATCATTTACTCACTCAAAAGTTTATTTAAACCTGAATGAGTTTCTTCTGCTAAACATAAATGCTATTTTGAGGAACGTGGAAAACCAAACAGTTGCTGGTCCCCAGTGACTTATTCCATAGTATTTTTTTTTCCTTCTATCAAAAGTCAATGTGGACCAGATACTATTTGGTTACCCACATTTTTCTAAATATCTTCTTTTGTGTTCAGCACAAGAAAAAAATTAATACAGGTTTGTATTTTAAGGTGAACTATCCCTTTAATGACAGTCGGCAGCAGGTTCAGTTCTGCCCCTTTAAGACCTGCAAGCATCCGTTTTCTCTCAGCTGTTTACTTACTCATTTTAGACATAAGCAACGGAGTCTATACATAAACCTTGTGTGTTTTGACAGTATTAGTGCACAAGATAACTTAGTTCAGTAATCAGGCGCTTTTTGACAGGCTTTAGCTCGCGCGCTTCGGCTGTACGGGCTCAGAAAAAGCTCACGTTAGACCAACGCGTGATAAAACATTTAACCGGCAAGGCTTTAAAGCAGATCCGAATAATGTACAGTATATTGAGACGGAGGAATAAGAACTGCAGCTGATAGAATGTGCGCTGTAGCACGATACTACGATATTTCTTCAAAAGCAGATCGTGGAGACATTTTTATCGTCCACGATCAAAAATCGTCATATCGCACACCCCTACTATACAATGATCATTTTTGGATACGAGATAGAAGATTTCACATTGATGGATGTTGGATATAACATATATTCTTTCAGAGAGCAGAGGAACACAATTTATGATGAATACAATTACTGTATACAAGTATATGAATATTTAATAATAAGTATGAGTGTAATTACTGTATTATTTCATAAGTCCCCAATATCTGAGCAAATGAATGACCTTATACGTTATGAATCCATGCTGTTCTTCTTCTTCTTAAGCCTTCTTCTATGCTTTTATGACAGTTTTGTTCAATCATAAAAGCAGATTTTATATAGTCTGGTTATGCAACTCTGTCAAACTGGCAAATGTGGTCAAATAAAACAGCCTGAGTTCATTTGTATAGAGGAGGCCTTATTATCTGGTCCAAGAAACATCCTTGTGAGCACTTGTGTATGTGTGAATTTAATGTGCCGGTCAGGGTGCCCTACATCATGTTTACAACATTGTCGAATAGCAGAGCTTGTCGACCATAAAAGTCTGATTTACTTTTGCCCTCTGTTGCTTTTTACCGTTAAACAGGAAAATATGACCCTACTCGCTTTTAAAAAGATTATTGGATATTCAAATAATAGCCTACATGTTGTTCTACATCTACATGTTGTTATTGATCTGCACTGTGTAAGAATGAAAACAGGCTCAGTTCCTGAGGCTTCACTTTCTCAGCCTGATACTGTAAATCATTGTTAGATTTTTCTTTGGACACTGTAGTCAGATTTAGTGCAACAGAGGGCAAGAAAAACAAATCTGATGCTATTATTAAAATGATCACCTTCATTGCCCTTATCTAAAGACAACCTAGTTTCCTGTGAGCAAACAGCCATGTGATGACTTCCCATCCTGATGTGAATATAAAGATTAAAACTGGTCTCTGACGTCAGAATTGTGGCATGTGGCCTGTGAGCATAAAGAGTCATCGTGTGTCTTTAAATCTAGCCTGCATCAAGTCAAGATCCTATTCCCCTTACTTTCCTGTTTGTTCTTAATTTTTAATACAATAAAAGGCAAAAAGCCAAACTTTAGACTATAGCAAAGTTCATTCATCAAAACACCTGCTGTGTCAAAGTGCACCTCTAACGTTAGCATGTTCCTAGTAGTAGATGAAGCATGAAACCAAGGGATCAAGTTTTGTCCGGTTATTTATTTATTGAAGCATATACTGTATATATTATATTATATTATTGATTATAATATTATTTTATATTACTGAGCGCTGTTCCAATCATAATGTGTGTGTGTGTGTGTGTGTGTGTGTGTATACATATACATACATATATATATAAATAAATAAAATGTTTAGAAGTATACACTGTTTATATTATAATATTGAGTGCTGTCACTTAATGATTCCAGTCATTAACTATATATATATATATATATATATATATATATATATAAAACAGTGCTCAGTAATATAAATTATACTTGCCAAAATTGACATCTTCTCAATTTAATAAACTGTATTCATAAAATTAAAATTGTATTATTATTTATAATCTATAAATATTATTCCATGGTTTACAATTTATATATATATATATATATATATATGTATATATATATATATATGTATATATCTATATATATATGTATATATGTGTGTGTGTGTGTGTGTGTGTGTGTGTATATATATATATATATATATATATATATATATATATATATATATATGTGTGTGTGTGTGTGTGTGTCACATGACATTTACGGCTCAAGTGATTCGCTCAAAAAGCTCAGTGAGCAAAGATGGCAGATTTTAAATCCGAGGGGTCCTGCGTCAGCTTACCAAATGCTATTGAAATGAATAAATGCTAACGAAATTATAGACATCCTTACATAAAACCAGTTATTGGAGCTTTAAATATGGCATACTATCATCTCAAATACGTGATGAAATAAACAAGCCACATTAAAGTGAGTCTTTACAGCAATTGTGCAAGATTTAGCTATCATATGCCTCTATTTAGAGCAATGATAGTCACAAATTTATTGGACAGTTTTAATGATACAACAGCAGATTAATTATTCATCGCTGGCTGACTTTGTTGGCAGCCGTGCCAGCGAGTCTGTTTTAGAGAAGCCTTGAGCTCCTGGTCATTTTAAAACAGTTGTAACCTGTAATCCAGCATTTCATAACAACGAATAGGGTCACGTTGACTTCTCGACCCTAGATGACAAAATAGTACAGCTGACACACAGTTTGAAAGACGCTGTATGCTGACCAGCATCAAAAGCTCAGCTGTAGCCACCAGCTAGTGTGCAGAAAAACTGATGAGTAAATGAGTGAGAGAGCTTGCGGTTGTGTAACAGAGGTCAGCGGCGACGACTCTGAGGACATGAGCGTGAAACAGGGGTGTTATGGATCTCAAAAATGCTTCATCAGGCTAATGAAGTGCCCTTTGGCCCTTCCAAGCAAATAAATTGGGAAGGTTGCGTGCTGAACTGAGGACGGTTGGACTGGCGTGGTCTGTAAATGCCCAGGGGTCTGGCTGAGCTTTCAGCGTTCAATATCCGGTCGTTCATTAGTGAAATGACCCGGAGGCCCTGAAGTGAGTTTTCTCAGTGATCCATCCAGCGCCACTGCGTGAACTTGTTTTGAGGATACTTGTTTGTGTTTGTCGGATGAATGGCTTATGTAATATCAGGGTGTTGGCCTAGAGGCCAGGCAGCAGATCGTTTATTTCAGCATGAAATGGGGACTGAACCAGAACCGCTGTTATAGCACCTACCAGCAAACCCGAGTGTGTGGCGACTGATAAATTGTTTTTTTCCGAACCCCCGTTGACTTGAGGAGGAAGCATGCTTAGTCATTGCATGCTTTCCAATGGGTTATTCATGTGTGATGTCTGGACAATCGATAAAGATTGTGATGGATTAACTTTTAAACACTGATGAATTCCATGTATTTTGCTTGTGTCAGGGAAAAACAAGTAGCAGCTTGTCATATACACACACGTTTGTGCACACATGCACTTCAGTGAAGCCTCACTGTTAATGGGAATTATACAACATGAGAGCATGTGCGTGTGTGTGTGTGGCCTGAGCTATAAAGTAGATATCGTGATATGAGAGGAAGAGTTGTGAGAGGTTAAGTGGGGGAGGAGGGACACCAGAATGAAATAGCAGACTGTAGACACATTACACAGAGAACAGGTCGATCTTTCAAAGTGCTCGCATAACCTCTTAACTAAACAGATTTGTAAGACTGTAAGATTATAAGAGAGGCAGACTGTGTGTAATGTTATTGCTCAGAGGATGCTTTTTCATCACTGAAGAGTCTGAAGTTATGCTTCAACTTAATCTCTGGTGTTTTTCCTTAAAATTCCTTATAGGATAAGCATAAATGAGACATTAAGTAAGAGTATAGAGCTTGGGAATGAATTACAACAGCATGACATATTTTGGTTTTGGAAGAATTTCATGAGTAATGTGTGAATGCATATTGAGACGTTTGCACACTTTAGTATTGGCAAAGTATCTGAGCATATTTGAGATGTAAACCTCTAAAGGAAAAACTAAATTGGTAACGCTTTACAGTAAGGTTCCATTAGTTATGGCTTATTTATGCATTAATAATGTGGAATTCATTCGTTACGGTATTTATTAATCTTTGTTAACATTAGTTAATAAAAATACAACCATTCATTTCTATTTCATGTCAGCTCAGATCCATGAAATAACATATTCAACTTTTAATTTTACTAATGTATTAGTAAATGTTGAAGTTAACATTAATAATATGTTGAAATTAACATTAATGAATAATTTCAAATCTTTTCATTGTTAGTTAAATATGGATAAAATAAATATACTTTATTATAATTATAATATAATAAACTTTATAATAAATAATAAATAATACTTTATTACGACAGGCCATAAAGCATTTAATGGACATTAAAAAATGTTAATATTAGTTAATGCAAACAAAATTGATGTAAACAAATTGAACCATTTTTTATATTTTAATTTTTAATTTTAATTTTAGTTTAAGTTTTGGTAATTTTGGTGTTTTTGTCATTTTTATTAGTTTGTTTTATATTTCTATTATATTTATATATTTCTTTTATTTTTAAAGTAATTTTAGGTCTTCAATTTAAACATATTGTATTCTGGTTAGATGCCAAGGCAGCGTTTTTCATCTAATATTTATATTTGTTATATTTCAGATTAATTTGAATTAATGAAATTGGATTTTACCAATCTCATTGGTGACTTTTCTTTTCTAAGGGTGTGTGCATGTCCTTGACAGATATCAGACATGTACCAGGCGCCCCAGACAGACCCTGACTCACCCATGGCCTCATGGGAAATGTAGTAAAGTTGAGCTATGTGTCCCCTGAGAGGACAGGGTGATCTGTCCAACAGCTGGGGCCCTGTCTGCTTTGTTTATTCTGCCTAGCTTAAAACACAAGAAAAGTGTTTGGGCACTTTTTTTTTTAAATACATGAATGCCTTATTATATTGTTATATCAATATCAAAGAAAGTCACATTTATAATAAAGAATGCTAGCACAAGTTATCAGAATTTTATCTTTTGGGGGGGGGGGGGCATATAAACATCAACAACCACACTGAATTGCTCCATATTTCCTATTTTATATTATACGAGCAATAAAAGCCTAATCAAATATGATACTCAACAAAAAACACATATGCAAACTTTTTTTTTGGTTCAATAAAATGTTCCATTTAAAAAAAAATTTTTTTTTGAAATTTTGACATTTTTGTCAGGCTTTACAGGGTTAAATGATAAAACAATATGCAATTAAAAAAAAAAAAAAGACAAAACGACACTTTTTGATTGTCCAGTGTTAGAGAAGAAAATTTTTGTGTGTTCACTAAAAATCAGACCAGTTGGTTAAAAGTGACTGGAAAATTACTAATGAAATGACATTCCGACATTTTTAAGTGTGGCCTACATGTTCAAATATGTTTGGCACCACTGTAAATGAAACTCTCTCAGAGTAGGCTGAGATTCACCAGCTCAAAGCTTTCAAATTCTCCGAGCCAGGTGTTTGTGCATTCACACACACACACACACACACACACACACTTTGCCTTTGTCTAAATCCTGCATCAGTTTCCTTTCTAAAGCGGTGGATGCATTAGTCTTCCGTCCACTCTTTCAGCGAGAGAGACGAGAAACCACAGCAGCACAAATCCTGCTTTGTGTTCTCCAGACTGAGGGCAGGTCAGCTGATTCAGATCTGTGAAGAGAATCCAGGAAGAAAGGAAGAGACGGAGGGAGGGGAGTGAGAGAAAGAGAGACTCCTCAATGCATGTTACCTATATTTATGCTCGTTTTCGGGGCTGTAGCTTTGCTGTGTTCTCAGATAAGGAGCTCTATTGTCTTGGCTATATTCTGCACGTCCAGGAAACACTGAGCAGAAGGGAAGTGCAGCTTTAAAAAGAAACCTGCTGGATCAGTTACCTTTTTTTTCCTTCTGGCACATGACTAAGCAAGGAGACACAGACATGGGCCAAATGAGTCAGCACTGTTTCTATATATTTCCTCCTCACATGTTCTGCTATGTTGTGTTGTCGTGCAACTTCACACATGCACATTTTTGCCTGCTCTTGCTTTCAAAGGGAAGGCAATGGCATAGATGCCAGCATTTATGTTAATTATTGATGTAACATACTGTAGGTGAGCGTGCGTGCAAGTTGTGTTATTGCATAATGCTGTGTCTGTTCATGCGCACATACTTGACTAAGTAGGCCAGGAAGATCCATTAGTATGCTATGCAAATAAACATACTTCCTCACTTCCCTCCCTCCCTGCTTAAAATTATTTATACCGAGGATAGCCGTACCGGAGTATGCTTTTCTTCACATTTAATGAAAGTTCTCGGAGAGACGCCAGGCCCGTTACAGATGATGAATCACGAGCGGCGTGCAGTTTGGAGAGAACAGCAATACCAAACTCCCACACCATTGGAAGTGACAGACTTTAAGGTCATCTCGCTGTACCACTGATCAAACACAGGAAATCTGTCATACAAGCCCCTTCAAAAAGGGGCAATACTCTTGCAGAATTTTTTTAACTGATGTGCACTAATAAGTATAGTCAAGCCTGTAGTTTAGTTTTCTTGTAGTTTATATTTCTGTAGTGATTTTCAGAATGAAACCGTTTTTGTTGCATATACAGTATATATATATATATATATATATATATATATATATAAAGATTCAATGGGAACCCCTTAAAAAGGAGATGGTATAAATATTAAATGGTTTAAATATTAAATATTAATACATATTAAATCTTTTCTGTACACTGCCATTCCAAAATTTTTTAAGATTATGCTCATCAAGGCTGCATTTATTTGATAAAAAATGCAGTAAAACAGTAATATTGTCAAATATTATTACAATAAAAAAGGTTTTCGATTTGAATGTTTATATTCATATTTAATTAGTGCTGTCAAACGATTAATCGTGATTAATCGCATCCAAAATAAAAGTTTTTGTTCACATAATATATGTATGTGTACTGTGTATATTTATTATGTATATATAAATAAAAACACATGCATGTGTATATTTAAGAATATGTTGTTTCTATAATGAATATATTTGTATAATAATATAAATTATATGAATATAAATATATACATGTAAATATTTATAAAAATATATATATATATATTTTGGATGCGATTAATCAAGATTAATCATTTGACAGCACTATATTTAATATGAATAAAACTAATTTATTTCTGTGATGGCAAAGCTGAATTTTCAGCATTATTACTACAGTCTTCAGTGTTACATGATCCTTCAGAAATTGTAATATACGATTTGGTGTTCAAGAACCATTTCTTATGTTGAAATCAGTTGTGTTACGTTATTTTTTTTTAAAGACTTTTTTCAGGATTCTTTAATGAGTAGAGAGTTCAAAAGAACAGCATTCATTTGAAATAGAAATGTCTTAACTGTCACTTTTGATCAGTTTAGTGTGTTCTTGCTAATTAAAAGTATTAATATTTTAAAAATATATATATATTATACTGACCCCAAATTTTGAACATAATATAAATAATATAAATTAAAAATATGTATATAATTATATAAATAATTTAAAATCAAAACAGTGTCAAATCAATCTTATTTCATGTTTTTTGCCCCTCGTCACCCTGTGGAGGTTTATCAATTCACTGACTGTATGTTATCTCATACATATAACTGGCTCACATCTTTCACAAAGGGCAGTCATATGTTAATATAAATGTGATGGCATCGCAACCATGATTATTTTTGAATGACTCTATTTTTTAAGCTTAGTTTCCAAATGTTCTGTGTGGCCTATAGACCCTTTTTGCGCCGACGTCACGATTACGTCACAGCGCTAGCTGGAGGCAAAACAAAATGAAAACTGGAGGCGGCCCATTCAAACCAGCGCAGATTCGGCTACATAAGGAGCTTAAAATATCATCTTCTTGTGATGTTGGATGCAAGAATCGACGTAGTACAGGCTCCAATTTGAAATTTTAACGCATACCTGCTGCCACTCCCGGACAAAAAACCCATGACAGCTGTGTTTAAACGAGATAAAACGAGCAGACTGGACAGAAACGATCGTCAAAAATGCTCACATTTGCAGTTCTAGAAACTATTCACATCTTCCTTTAAATGTACTGTATGTAAAGTATTGTAAACTTAACTTACATAATTTACAGGATGTATATACTTTAAAATAATTTGGCCATGATACATCTTCAAATAATATAGGGCTATCCATCACATTGAATGTTTAACTTACTTTTTGTATTTTGGCCCAGTTCACTCTCACGTTTCAACATTAGCTGTAAAAATAGTTGCCTGCTGAAATTGAAATATATGTACATCTTCATGACTAGATGGACACAGGTGAGTTTCTCTTTACTACTCTCTATATATGCGACTCGAGTCACTCAATCGGAGGTAATCCTGTCAAATCGTCCATCCATGAGCATAAGGTTGGCCAATCTGATTTCGTCTGTTAAAGTTAACTTATTTAAATAACAATCATGGTCCTGCACAGTGAGTGACCTTACATATGCAGGTAAAATTGGATTTTCTCCAGTCATTGTTAAAAAAACAAGGTAACAAACTTCATAGCGTTAGTGAAGCGGTCAGTGGAATCTTTCTGCCTCCACCTAAGCCGAAAACAGAAAAATGTCACAATGTTTACTAACAGAAAAAGGGTTACATTAGCATATCAAATAGGTTAATTAAAAAAAAAAAGAATTCTGCTTTCCATTAAAAGTCAACAGTGTCTGATCAATCAGAACTAAGGACTACATTTATAGCTCAAGCTTGTTCAAACCAGATGCAGAAAGGTGACATATACACTGAACAAAATTATAAACGCAACACTTTTGTTTTTGCCCCCATTTTTCATGAGCTGAACTCAAAGATCTAAGACTTTTTCTATGTACACAAAAGGCCTATTTCTCTCAAATATTGTTCACAAATCTGTCTAAATCTGTGTTAGTGAGCACTTCACCCCATACCCCATCCACCTCACAGGTGTGGCATATCAGGATGCTGATTAGACAGCATGATTATTGCACAGGTGTGCCTTAGGCTGACCACAATAAAAGGCCACTCTAAAATGTGCAGTTTTATCACACAGTACAATGCCATAGATGTCGCAAGTTTTGAGGGAGCGTGCAATTGGCATGCTGACTGCAGGAATGTCCACCAGAGCTGTTGCCCGTGAATTGAATGTTCATTTCTCTACCATAAGCCATCTCCAAAGGCATTTCAGAGAATTTGGCGGTACATCCAACCGGCCTCACAACCGCAGACCACGTGTAACCACACCAGCCCAGGACCTCCACATCCAGCATCTTCACCTCCAAGATCGTCTGAGACCAGCCGCCCGGACAGCTGCTGCAACAATCGGTTTGCATAACCAAAGAATTTCTGCACAAACTGTCAGAAACCGTCTCAGGGAAGCTCATCTGCATGCTCATCGTCCTCATCGGGGTCTCGACCTGACTGCAGTTCGTCGTCGTAACCGACTTGAGTGGGCAAATGCTCACATTCGATGGCGTCTGTCACTTTGGAGAGGTGTTCTCTTCACGGATGAATCCTGGTTTTCACTGTACAGGGCAGATGGCGTCGTGTGGGTGAGCGGTTTGCTGATGTCAACGTTGTGGATCGAGTGGCCCATGGTGGCGGTGGGGTTATGGTATGGGCAGGCATATGTTATGGACAACGAGCACAGGTGCATTTTATGATACCGTGACGAGATCCTGAGGCCCATTGTTGTGCCATTCATCCACGACCATCACCTCATGTTGCAGCATGATAATGCTCGGACCCATGTTGCAAGGATCTGTACTTAATTCCTGGAAGCTGAAAACATCCCAGTTCTTGCATGGCCAGCATACTCACCGGACATGTCACCCATTGAGCATGTTTGGGATGCTCTGGATCGGCGTATACGACAGCGTGTTCCAGTTCCTGCCAATATCCAGCAACTTCGCACAGCCATTGAAGAGGAGTGGACCAACATTCCACAGGCCACAATCAACAACCTGATCAACTGCGTGAGGCAAATGAAAAATGGGGGCAAAAACAAAAGTGTTGCGTTTATAATTTTGTTCAGTGTATATCAGCACATGTTGCACATTTGAGTCATCGTACATTAGGAGAGCTGATCAGACACCTGCTTTTTCATGCCCAATTCATTTGACTAATTGAGCAATGCGATGCAAAAACCTCCATCGGCTCTTTTTATCTAACACGTTTTATGCTAATGACCTTTGGACTGGAGGGCTCAGAATAGATCTAACAGGGCCTTGATAAGAGACCCTCCTCCTCTCTCTCTATCTGTGTGTTAGTGCCGTATGAGTCATAACTGGGCTGCCGGGGCTAACACACACACCAGCACACAAGGGAAGCAAACACAACCGTGCAGGAACAGATGATTGACAGCCACATACAGACAGTCCTCAGAGGAGGTTTGCTTTCGCTTTTGGCTTTCTCTTGCTGAACAGAAAAAAAAACCCAAAAAACCCCACAGTAAATCAACAATTTAAACTGGACATAGCATGGATTTGTAGACATACTGTAATGTGCACAAAGTTCACCCAGAACATTTATAGAAATTATTTTGCAAAAAGGAGTCATTTGGTAATCATCCGAATGATTTGCATAAAGCCACCCACATTTACACACCAACATCTATCCATTATTAGGCAAATTGGCCCACCCTGATGAACAACAGTATGTAGATAATATTGTGTTTATCATACACACAACCATTCAAAAGTTTTGGGTCAGTAAGATTTTTTTACTTTTTTTTTCAGAAAGGATGTATTAAGTTTAAATATGTTTTCTTACTCTGCATATGAATATTTGTGTGGTTTACATAAACCCCCCGAAAATTGCTGAAATTTTACACAAATCATCAAAGATGAATCAGATGGATCATCTGCAGTGAATGGGTGCCATTAGAATCCACCATTCAGTGTCCAAACAGTAAAGACATTTCTAATGTTACAAATAATTTCTATTTCAAATAAATGCTGTTTATCTAAACCAGCCTGTGGACCAAAGTTGGCTGGTGATGACTTTGATTTGGCACACCATGCCATATAACAAGAGGAGGGAAAAAATAGAAAACAAAAATGTCATTGAAGCATATGTTCATTTCTAAATTATATATATATATTTTTAACTTTTTTACATTTTATTTTTGTATTGAAATGTGAATTTGAGGTGATTTACGGTGAATTTTATTTAAAAAAACAAATACATTTTTCAAACAATTGTTAAAATTGTTTATTATTATTATTATTATTATTATTATTATTATTCAGTTCAATATTATAATATAATATAGTTGGATATAATGCAACAATTACTTTTGGTCAACAGCCCTCAGTCAAGTTTGATTTTTGGCCTTTCATATTAAAGTTTGGGAAAATCTATTTTAAAATTTGAATTCATCAAAATTATTTGAATTGTAATAATATTCCACAATATTTCTGTTTCTACGGTACTTTTGTACTGTATTTAAATGCAGCCTTGGTAAGCATAAGATACTTCTTTCAAAAACATTTTTAAAAAATCATCTTCATCTACAAACTTCTGAACAGTACTATATATTTCTAATCATAGACTGTATCAAACTGGATTGTATAAAAAATCATGTCACATCATATCATGCATTGTAGCGTATCATGCATCATAGTATCACATATCATATCTCACAGATTATATCAAATCTTATATCATATTGTAGAACATCATGTATCATATCATATAATAAATTATATATTATCAACTGCTGATTTCTAACCCATTTTTTTAGCTCATTTCCACTGGGTCAGGCAGTGCCGTTTGTCTATTAATCGATTTCAGTGCGTTAACACAAATATACATGTCTGTGTACTGAGGTCACTTCTTTCTTTCAGAGATTACATTTGCTCAGAAAAAGCCAATGTTTGTGTTTTGATAAGGAAATCTGTTTTTGGGAAGTATTTTACATGCAAGCGTTTTACATGCATCTGATAATCCCCCTTTGACTCACCACTTTGCGTGATTTCCCTTCGGCTAGTGGGATTAGGGACTTGAGGATTGTCCTTGCATGATTGAATGGAATCTCTGGGATCAGGAAGAAATGCACATCTGGGTCATGCACTTCCAGGTCAAAGAGCCTAAAACATTTACACACATGTACAGAGATAAACAGAGACGTGATGAATCGAGGCAGTGTTAGCAACGTTCTGAGTCTTAGGCTTATATGATATTTATCTCTGCAAACATTGCTTTGTCTCCTTCAGGGTGCTTGCCAAGTTAATATTTTGGTGCGGTCATGTTGTACAGAAAGAGAAATAGGGTAAAATGCAAAAGAAAAAAGGCAAAGGAAGCTGGGTAGAGCTTTAAAAAGAGGACTAAGCTGGGACTTTTTATAAAGAAAAAGGGAAAATGGTATCAAAGTAAAAAAGAATACATTTCTGCTCGTAAATCTCTACACATTTGTGATTTCTTTTCTGAGCTCTCCAAAAGACTTTTTTAAATTATTTTTCAAAATGTCTCAAATAAAAAATTTAGCATGAGTAACATTTTATCAGCCTGTCCAGTCACAGTCAGAATGTAATCAAGACTTACAAAGACACATTTATCATATCAATTTTACTTCCATAAGTGATGTATTTCATAATGCAGAATGAGAATTGATTTTATCAGGAATCGACTGATGCGAGAAAAGTGGGTGTTTCATATCAGAATGAATCCAGACCTGAATGCGAGTTTGCAGAGGTTGAAAATGTTGTCCCTGGAATCAGGCCATGTTTATTTGAGCCTCCACCTGCTGGGAACAGAGATGGAGAGCAGGACATAGAAATTTAAAGTCAAGTTTACTCTCTAGAGCAGAGGTCTTCAACCCTGCTCCTGGGGACCCACTCTCCTGGAAAGTTTATTTCCAACCGGCTTCAGCACACCTGCCTGCAATTTTCAAGCAGTCTTGAGTTGCTTGATTGGTCGCTTCAGATGTGTTTGATTATGGTTGTAGCTAAACTCTTCAGGATAGTTGGTCCCCAGGAACAGAGTTGAAGACCTCTGCTCTAGAGCATCCCCAAATAATAACACTTAATTTTCTAATCGATGGTTATTATTGCTGTAATTTTCATTACAGTAACCAGCAGATGAGAGATGTGCAGATCCATACGCATAGCTTTATTGAAAGACATGTTCAAAACACAGGCAGGGTTGAACATCAGCAAACAGGTATGGCACAGACGAGACACAAGAGTAATCCTAAAACAGGCGTGGGTTGATCGACGGCGAACTTAATCCTGAGGGCGAGGCGAACGGGGAATCCACAAACAGAAGATAGTCCAGGCGAGGTGCAAACACAGTCCAAAACAGCAAGGCAAATGGTAAATCCAAGACTGGCTATAAGCTACAGGGCAGGCAGAGATCAGACATGGTCACATGACATGCAGGTAAACAAATATAATACTTCATTTTATGGCAAGTGTTTTATTTTGATTGATGTTATTTTAAAATAATTTACTTTCATTTTAGATTTTTATGATTTAATTAGTTATTAGCTTTTCATTAAACTCATGGTTTAGGAAACCTTGACATAATGTTTAATGCACTCCGTGTTGTTAATTACAATGAATGAAATATATTTTCTTACTCTTTGTATTTTTATACCAATATGGTACAATGTTATCCTAGTCAAATCAATGTGATAAACGAGTTAGGTCAAAAGTAATCTAAAAGTAATCAAAAAGTACTCTAATTATATTACCTAAAATGTGTAATGTAATGAATTACCTTACTAACTACAATTTTTGTCATGCAATTTGGAATCAGTAATGGACCACAATTTGTAAGTAATCTGCACAGCTCTGGATACCTGGCTATTTTGGGTAACCAAAACAGACGCCAAGTAAAATGGACCTCAAAAACATCACAATAATCCAATGTTATTATGGGTTATGGACTTTTATTTTGTCCAAAATTGCAGTTTAAAGTTAAAATGCCCTGATGAATTAGTTTCTTAAACACGCAGCTTTTTGCTTCACGAGACATTAACTGATGAACTGAAGTCGTGTGAATTATTTGTGCATTATTGTTTCTATTAGCTGTTTGGACTCTCATTCTGATGGCACCCATCAGAATTCATTTGGTGATTTAATACCAAATTATTCCAAATCTGGGTGAACTATTCTTTTAAGAAAGTAACCAGTGTCAGTTTTAATTTCATCTTGACTTTAAGAGACGTGTTTCTCTCTGAAGTAGCACAGGTTGTCATAGAGACACCGTGATTCTACTGGTATTGATCAAAGCAGAACAAAATGCCCTTGCCCCATTAGTGCTTATTTACACAGCTAATGAGCACTTTTCCTCTTTTAACCTCAATAACACACCATCTCTGCTCCAGTCTGGGCTTTTGTTCTCAGATTAATACACCCGATATATCTCTTCAACAGCTCGAGAGTTATGGACCACTTCTCGTGTCATGAACTCTGCAAGAGGGCTCTAATTTTAAGGTAATTACCTCTCACATTTGGTTTTGGTTCAGGCAGGTAATTGGACTGAGGTATCTGAGCTTGAGTCCTGCTGTTCTGGTTTATAAAAAAAAAGTCCTTATAGATAAAGAGTTCTCTCTTTCAGCTCTCTATCAAAGGCTGAACATCAAAACTCTCAAGGCTGGAGGAGGTTGGTTTTGAAATATGTGTAGTTCTTTCTTGTATAGCTGATGTATGAAAAAGAGTTATTTAAACAGAAAATGTTCCAAATGAAATGTAAGCTTCATTAAAGTTATACTTCAAAACCGTTATTCAAAGACTTTCAAGAGGAACTAAAGAACTCTGTGTAAGGAACAGAAGTCCAGAATCGATACATGTAGCTTTTTAAAGAACATCACAACTACCGGATTTGTTCCCTTAAAGGAGTCACTTAAGTTCAGTGTATAACACTTACAGAGCTCAACACTTCCTCCACAGTCCAAAAAGACCTTCTATTGAAAATAAGCTGTAAAAATGTCTCGCCAACTTCCTGACAATACACAGCTGAATTCATTAACACATGACCGCCCGTATTTACATGTCAATGATGCCTGTTCGCTAATGCACGGTTGAAAAGACTTGGCGGAACAGAAGAAGCCATATTATTGCAGAGTTATGCTTATAGCTTTAGGTGAAGCACTGATAAAATGGAGGTTTCTAGAACCAGCAACAGGTGGTGTAGGTGTTTTATGGATGGATTTGCTGGTGGAAAGTCTGTTGGGCATATTTTTGTTGAAAGGAAACATAAACTAAAAGGGGAAATGTTTATATAGATGGTAATCTACCATCTATACCAAAACTAAACCTTAATAAAGAACCATCTGTGTTGGACTTGCACACTGTTCCTCCACATGCCAACTGGCTTTTATCAGCAAAACAAAATAGATACATTGTCATCTCTGACGTTTCTGGGTATCACTGGTACAGACAGTTTTTGATGTAGCTCTGATGCTGTTTAGTGTGGAACAGTTGGAGCCTCAGGACTGCAAACAGTCCTACAGCAGAGCATTGATCCAGCTCTGTTTCCTCTCAAAAGCTCACGCTCCAGGGCCAGGCACTCATGGGTACACTGGGGACACAGTCTTGTCATTTGGTATAATGTGACATGAAATGACTGAATTGTAGTTCAGCATGCTATAGTGTGCATGTACAGGTGCATCTCAATAAATTAGAATGTCGTGGAAAAGTTAATTTATTTCAGTAATTCAACTCAAATTGTGAAACTTGTGTATTAAATAAATTCAATGCACACAGACTGAAGTAGTTAAAGTCTTTGGTTCTTTTAATTGTGATGATTTTGGCTCACATTTAACAAAAACCCACCAATTCACTCAACAAATTAGAATACTTCATAAGACCAATAAAAAAAAAAAAAATTTTAGTGAATTGTTGGCCTTCTGGAAAGTGTGTTCATTTACTGTATATGTACTCAATACTTGGTAGGGGCTCCTTTTGCTTTTAATTACTGCATCAATGCGGCGTGGCATGGAGGTGATCAGTTTGTGGCACTGCTGAGGTGGTATGGAAGCCCAGGTTTCTTTGACAGTGGCCTTCAGCTCATCTGCATTGTTGGGTCTGGTGTCTCTCATCTTCCTCTTGACAATACCCCATAGATTCTCTACGGGGTTCAGGTCAGGCGAGTTTGCTGGCCAATCAAGTACAGTAACACCATGGTCATTGAACCAGCTTTTGGTACCTTTGGCAGTGTGGGCAGGTGCCAAGTCCTGCTGGAAAATGAAATCAGCATCTCCATAAAGCTTGTCAGCAGAAGGAAGCATGAAGTGCTGTAAATTTCCTGGTAGATGGCTGTGTTGAATGTGGACTTCAGAAAACACAGTGGACCAACACCAGCAGATGACACGGCAGCCCAAATCATCACCACAGCCCAGGTAAGACGCTTCTGACGTTGTCTCTGGTTCAGAAGTGGCTTGGTAGCCCTTTTCCTGAAGGCGTCTGAGCGTGGTGACTCTTGATGCACTGACTCCAGCTTCAGTCCACTCCTTGTGAAGCTCTCACAAGTTTTGAATCAGCTTTGCTTGACTGTATTCTCAAGCTTGTGGTCATCCCTGTTGCTTGTGCACCTTTTCCTACCCAAATTCATCCTTCCAGTCAACTTTGCATTTAATATGCTTTGATACAGCACTCTGTCAACAGCCACACCTTTCAGTATTGACCCTCTGTTACTTACCCTCTTTGTGGAGGGCGTCAATGTTCGTCTTCTGGATCATTGCCAAGTCAGCAGTCTTCTCCATTATTGTGGTTTCAAAGAACAAGAGATACCCGGAATTTATACTGTAGGGATGGTCATTAATTGAAAGTCAAATGTAAATATTCTAATATTTTGAGATACTGATTTTTGACTTTCATGAACTGTAAGCTCTAATCATCAAAATTAAAACAAAAAAAACTTTTGAAATGTTTTACTTTACATGCAATGAATCTAAAATATATGAAAGTTTCACTTTTTGAAATAACTTACAAGAAAAAATGAATTTTTTCACGACATTCTAATTTATTGAGATGCACCTGTATATGTGAGAGTTTGTGTCTCAAAGAAAGAAATATTGTTGGTTTGTTTGGGCTTGGGTTTTTCTGGACAGTGAAACACAACATTTGCACAAGCGTGAATGAAGTTAAAACCGTCAGTGGCCATGTGAGGGGCATGGGCTCTTAACATCTTAATTGTTTCTCCTAGACAGACTCCATGAAAATCAAATAGAGGCTTTCTCCTGAGAACAAGATCTCTCACATGTGTCCGCTTTAGTTTTGAAAGAGATCTCAATGGTGTCTTGTGCTTTTTCATCAAAATCCAAAACTATGATATCCACATTCATTTAATAGCTCTGTACCCTTACTCTGTCAGGAACTGTCTAATCTGCATCTATTTTTATTTCTTATTAAACATTTTTATGAGGAATGATTGAGAACTGGTCTTGAGCTGAGAAAGAGAAAGATTTGATTATAAAATTATCCTCTAGCTTTTGTGTCTTAGCAAAAATATGGCACAGTAAATGTGTTTTGTTGACATGTAGACTGGTGATTTGACCTTTCACTCAAACTTTGAGACTACCAGCAGGTCATGGAGATGGAGTAAATATAGCAGAACTCTTTGAAGTCTATTTCTGTGTGCTCTTAAAATGAAGTGACTGTGGAGTGGACTGTAGTCTATTTTTTGTGTTATAGCACTCTCTGCTGCTCAGTCTGGAGAATTACTTCATTTTTATTTCCAGGACAAGAGAAAGGGAGCTGATCCACTACAAAAGGGTACTATGCTTTTGTTTTGTTTTTGTTTGTTGTTTTGCAGATGGTAATACAATGGGTTTTTTAAATTGATACCGTGGCAATACCATGTTTCCTACATGCACGAGGTTAGTACTATAGTATTCTTTTAAGTGCCTCACCTTACTATTTAAATACCATACCATGTAACATGAATATTGTACCATGGTAATACAATCCACTGCCCACACTGTACCCTGGTGTCTCCACAGTATTGTTGTGTGGGGATCAAACCAGCAGATGGTGCTGTGACATTATTTCATCAACCAGGATACATTATCTTGCTGAAAAAAATTCACAAATTAGCAAATAAAATTGTGCTAAAGCATGGAAAAATGTCAAATACGAGATTTTACATATTTTGCCTCTCTCTACATATTTCTATGTAATTGCATTTCTTTTTTTTTCTTTTTCTTGCAGTCTTTCTTGATATCACATAAACCAATTTAAATAGACCACATGACCATTTTATCATCTGCCAGGAAAATGCAATCGGTCAGATTGCTTAAAAAATAATAGTACAGAGTTATAATTCACAACTGTTCATGACAGGGCGAGTTACACACTGAGGTTTACTAAGCATGGGTTTATTGAAATGTCTATATGAAAATAAAGGAGATCATACAATGGGAATTTATATATATATATATATATATTATATACATATATAAATGCAATATATGGTTTTGAAATAGGCTTAAATCTATCTCACACTCAGGTCTGTCTCAGTATAAATGACAGGATTGTGTCTCTGACTGCCACATGGCCATCACCATATGTTACAGGCCCATCCTATCAGCCAGACTCGCTGTAGCGTGCAAAGCCTGCTTTCCTTGGAGCACCTGTATCCTCCTCATGCTCTACTGTCACAAGCAGCTCAATGTCTCTCGCAACTGATAAATTACACACAGTCTGTGTTTGATCAAAACCATGCAGCAAACACTGAGCAGATTACTGGGTCACTGTATTGATGTGACCTTCACAGTAATCAATAATATCTTGGTTGAATTACTTCAAATGTGCTCTACAAAGGCATTATTATTATTATTATTATTATTATTATTATTATCATTATTAATATTGTTTTGTTGTTGTTATCACACACACGCACATAAAATCAGTTAAAATTCTATATATTAAAAAAAATAAAAGCATGTGACAACCTACCCCAACGTATGGTTAAATTTTGGTTAAAATCTACACTGTAAAAAACATATATTTGTCAATGTTGCAAGTAAAACCCATATTGCTGGAGTATGTTTTATAAAAATACAAATAATAATAATAATATATATATTATTTACACACACACATAAACATGCACACACACAAAAAAAAAATTATTAAAATTCTACTTATTAAAAAATGTAAAGTATGTGACAACCTACCCCAATTACTATATAATAATATATATTTATTTAATATATTCAATATTAAATATATAAAATATTTTATATATATATATATATATATTTTTTTTTTTTTTTTCAATGTTACAATTAAAACCAATATTACTGGAGTTATGTTTTACAAAAAATTATTATATATATATATATATATATATATATATATATATATTATTTACACACACACAAACACGCACACACACAAAAATATATTAAAATTATATATATTACAAAATGTTAAAGTATGTGACAACCTACCCCAATTATTATATAATAATATATATTTATTTAATATTAAATATATAAAATATTTTATATATTATATATTTTTTATTTTTTCAATGTTACAATTAAAACCAATATTACTGTATTATTGTACAATATTATTATTATTATTATTTACACACACACACACACACACACATACATATATATATATATATATATATATAGCATTTGAGCATGTGACAACTTACCCCAACCTGACAATGTTACAATTAAAACAAATATTACTGGAGTATGTAGTACGAAAAAATACTATTTCAAATTTTCTGTTTCAGAATTTCATATTTATAACAATGTTACTTGCTGTTTCATTCTAATTAAATTTGTCAAATTTACTAGCAGTAAAAACCACACCATATTTTTAGTATGCCATCATTATACCCACACACACTAGGCTACTTTATATAGTTGATTCTTGTACAACCAACATTTTTCTCAGCATTTTATAAATATAGACTTTTTAAACCACAAGCCCACTGAGTTCCATTTATCATGTGATTCACTTCAGTCAGTGTTCTCCGCTTATAATAGTTCTGTCATCACACTATCAGATGCTAATCCTAGATCTGTGCCAGAGCACAGGGACAGTAAGGAAGCCTACAGTCCTAAAGCGCCCCTGGGCACAGAAGCATGAAAGGGGGGAAGGGGGCGTGAATACGTGTGAGTGAGAGATTTGAAGACTGAGAAAGAGAGGACAGAGTGATTGAAGAAGACAGGCAGAGAAAGAGTGGGAAAACAGAGCGGGTGGCCCGTGTCGGTCTCTCCGTGGACAGCTTGGCATCCCCGCGGGGGAAGACTGCTGCAGCCTGCCTGTGATCAGTCCTGGCAGCTGCTCGGCCAAATGGGATTGTCCTGCAGATTAAGGGTCTGTGTTGGGGCAAATAAGAGGGGAGGGGCCCGGAAGGGAGGGGAGGGGCTCTGGGCCGGGCCGGGCCGGGCCGGGCAGGGCTGTGTAAAAACCCGCCGGCAACTCTAGTGGGGCTTGTTAGGGCTCTGGCAGAGCAGGCTTGTTGAGACAGACTCGAGAGATCTAAACCCCTGTTCTCTCCCAGTCTCTATTAAAATATTCATCATTGGAGTAGAGTTATTCCAGTCATGCCAGACAGAGAACCCTGGAGACTGACTGCCAACATGAAGAGCTATGCTTTTTATACCATAATTGGCTGACCGAAAAATAGATCTTGTTGGTATAGAGCAGAGAAACGCCAGGTGATGGTGCAGCCATTGTAGATAATTACTACAGGCCACAATTAAATGATTACACATAATTACTATAATGGTGCACATTTGGATATGATTCAGACATGTTTTGACCTATAAGCCTAGTTTATTCTCTTATCTCAGCTCAAGGCTATTTTTTGCTATTATTTTTTATTTCTTTTTTTTTCCCCCCGGTGGCACAGATTTGTAACGGTCACTGTGGACCAATTACATGACAATATAAGAGACAGCAGTTTCCAGGTCTGCACAAGGATGCTTGTATCTCCCTGTAGCTTTAAAAAACAGATTCAAGTTCTGTGCATGGAAATAGTCTAGACTAATCCTTAATGTGATTAGCAAAATCATATTAAAATACTATTACTCTACATATACTGTAGTAAATCAGTTCTTCACCTAAAACAGGTAATTTCAGTGCTCATTCTTGTTTGGGCGATTAACCTTCATGTTAGGCGTGTTTGAACTGCATTAGAGCAGCTATGGTTTAAATTATGACGTTTAGGATTTTTAATGATCCAATTATACAGACAGCTGTTGTGCTGCATAGCAATGTTTTGTTCCATAAGCAGTTTCCTAGCAACCGGTATGATAGTAAAGGATTGAACAGCTATGCTTTTCTTCCTTTCAATCGCAACAACTGGGAATGGCTGTGAAATCCTGTGTTTTCTCTGTATTCTTATACTGGGATTTAAAGTAATGCATTCCCTTGGAAATGAGTGGAAATGTTTGCTTGGGTTACTGGGGCACAAACACACAATATTTGCACATGTCTTTTGAGATCAGCATACATACTTGTTTGTATTTGCTCTCTTCCTTCCTCTCTTCCTCGTTCTTGTTCTTCCATGTATATTCCAATTTATATAAATGACATTAAATATAAATATTAAGTAGCACAAATATTTTCAACATATGTTTCTTGAGCAGCAAATCAGCATATTAGAATGATTTCTGAAGGATTCTATGACATGCATGCAAGAATTGCCATGTTTGAATGAATCGGTTGAGTAAATGAGTCACTTATTCATTCACTTGTTGCCACCTAATGAAAAGAGAGAAAAAAAAATCACAAAACAGTCTTTGTCTTATCTATTTAACCAAAAATTTGTGTATATGTAAATATTGTTGAGTAGTTACTGACCTGCCTGTGTTCTAAATGCTCTATCCAGCATGCAAGTCTTTTGGTCAGTGTATTACATGCAGTGATGGAGTGAGCTACCTTTTAATTGGAATGACTTCACATGTAAACTGGCCCGACAAAGGCGCTTGCCTCTGGGCTGGGTTTAAAACGTTCAGACCGAACTATGCATCCATCTGGTTGTCTCTCCCAACCCCCCTCTTTTTCTCTCGCTCTGTCTCTTTCACTCTCTTTTCATTCTCTTCCCATGATGATCTTATTTTCTTTGTTTATAACATTTGTCACCTCTGCTTATGTTGATAAATGTTACAGTTGTTTATACTTATTATGCTCATAAATACAGGGAGCACATATTAGAAAGGTCTTGTTGAGTCAGTTACTCTTATATGGATCTCAGTCAGTATTGGTTAGTCCTACAAGCACCTTTAACAGATGGATCCATTAAAGGGATAGTTCACCTAAAAATAAAAATTCAGTCATTAATTACTCAGCCTCATGTCGTTCCAAACCCGTAAGATCTTCGGAACATAAATTAAGATATTTCTGATGAAATCCGAGAGCTTTCTGACCCTGCATAGACAGCAACACAACTACCACGTTTTAGAAAGGTAGTAAGGACATTGTTAAAATAGTCACATCAGTGGTTCAACCTTAATTTTATAAAGCTACGAGAATCCTTTTTTTGTGCAATGAAAACAAAAATTATGTCTTTATTCACCAATTTCTTCTCTTCCATGTCAGTCTTCGACACTCGTTCACAAGAGTATCACGACACATCCGTGGTACTGTCGTGAACGTGCATTGAAGACTTTTTGAATAAAGTTGTTATTCTTGTTTTCTTTGCGCACAAAAAGTAATCTCATAAATTCATAAAATTAAGGTTGAACCACTGATGTGACTATTTTAGCAATGTCCTTACTATCTTTCTGACACTACTGTTATCTGTAGAGCTGCTTCTAGCTGAATTGAACTTGTTTCATAATGAACTCAACACAATTATTGAACTGAATTGAATCAACACTGAACCGACTTGAGCTGAATAATGACATTGTGGTGTTTTTAGAGCTGCTTTATAGCTCTTTTGTATCATTGATTCTGTTACTTTCCTGTTTAATATGGTGAAGTCACTTCAAAACCATCTGTATTGTATAAAGTGGTATAAAAATAAATGTGACTTGACTTCTGTTTCTTTTTTTCTTTTTTTTCTTTTTTTACCGAAAAAACCATTTGATTTAGTGCTACTTATTGATTTTGATGCACTAATCAGAGCCCACAAATAATCTTGAATCGTTTCTGCAGGATGCACGATTGAGGATTAAGGATCAATAGCGATGTATTGATTAACCATTGTGAAATTACTATGACTGTTCTCTGTTACGAATTCAGTGATTGGTCTGTAGCGCTGCAGGCATTCAAGGACCCGCATCCTCAGGCCAACACAATTACTGCACATCAGTGTGAGCAATTGGCCATGAAGATATCACAGCATTGTAATTATCTTCATGTTTTGTGTTGTAGCCTTGATGCACACCATTGCATGGGCTAAGCAGCAAGAGAAAGCCCCAGGCCTTGAGTTCTTTAAATAGCTGTTCATACATCTCTGTGAGACCAAAGGTTTTCCACAGGCACAGAAAGTTCATTCCTGAGAGAAATGACATGCGATTCAGGAAGCAAAGACCAAAACTCACATTATTTATAAATGCGGGGTGAAAGAGTGGTCTCAGGTGTCCTTGAAGAGACATGCACAGACAGGAAATACTACAGCTTTTCTTAAAGGCATATTTACCCCCAAAAATGCTGATTTTGTTATCATTTACTCACTGTCATGTTATTTTGAAGCTAACCATCTAACGTAAGAGCAGGCGCTGCCATCTGTAACTTGAATGTGCAAGGCTTCCGATGTCTTCCACATCCAGTTATTTTACCTGTACAAAAACAAATTGTTATGCTGCATGATATTGCAAACTTGTATTTCTTATTATATTACTTTAATGTATTGTCATAATTACAAACATACTGATACGTAGAACAAACAGTTCTAGTTCTACCATAGCAATTAATGAATTGGAAGTCTCTCATATTAACTGAAAAAAACTCACTTCCACGTTGCAAAACAAAGTGGATATCCTTTTATATTTTTTTGAAAGTAATTTTTACACTTTTCCATACAATATCAGTTAGTGGCCACGTCTGTCAGGATCCAAAATGGATAAAAATACAGTAAAATTATTTTATTGAAAAGTTGTCCATACAAATGTGCATTATATTGCAAGTCTTTTGAAAAGTATGATAGTTTTGTATGATAAACAAATGAAAAGTCATCATTGACTTCAAATATCAATATCATTATGTTTATAATTATCACAATATTTGAATAACAACTTAAATTTTAATATGTTCCTTTCATAAATATATCATATGTTTTCATAATACTTGAAATATAGTGCATGAGTCACTTACATTATATTATAGGTTAATATAGTTAACTAAAAGTCAAATTTAAACCATTAAAAAGTCATTATTGAAATAAAATAAAAATGAACTGAAATATGCAATAAAATAAAATATAAACACCTTTTTTTTTAGCTTGTTTTTCATTTCAGTTGATGTAATAAAATTAATACAAACTGTCTCTCTTTGTATATATATATATATATATATATATATATATATATATATAGACAGTGGGGGGGGGGGATTATTTTATCCCCTGCTGATTTTGTACATTTGCCCACTGACAAAGAAATGATCAGTCTATAATTTTAATGGTAGGTTTATTTGAACAGTGAGAGACAGAATAACAACAAAAAAATCCAGAAAAAAACGCATTTCAAAAAAAGTTATAAATTGATTTGCATTTTAGTCAAATAAGTATTTGACCCCTTCGCAAAACATGACTTAGTACTTGGTGGCAAAACCCTTGTTGGCAATCACAGAGGTCAGACGTTTCTTGTAGTTGGCCACCAGGTTTGCACACATCTCAGGAGGGATTTTGTCCCACTCCTCTTTGCAGATCCTCTGCAAGTCATTAAGGTTTCGAGGCTGACGTTTGGCAACTCGAACCTTCAGCTCCCTCCACAGATTTTCTATGGGATTAAGTTGAGACTGGCTAGGCCACTCCAGGACCTTAATGTGCTTCTTCTTGAGCCACTCCTTTGTTTTCTTGGTGACTATGGTCCCAGCTGCCTTGAGATCATTGACAAGATCCTCCCGTGTAGTTCTGGGCTGATTCCTCACCGTTCTCATGATCATTGAAACTCAGCGAGGTGAGATCTTGCATGGAGCCCCAGTCCGAGGGAGATAGACAGTCATTTTGTGTTTCTTCCATTTGCGAATAATCGCACCAACTGTTGTCACCTTCTCACCAAGCTGCTTGGCGATGGTCTTGTAGCCCATTCCAGCCTGACGTCCTTGGACAGCTCTTTGGTCTTGGCCATGGTGGAGAGTTTGGAATCTAATTGATGGATTGCTTCTGTGGACAGATGTCTTTTATACAGGTAACAAACTGAGATTAGGAGCACTCCCTTTAAGAGATTGCTCTTAATCTCAGCTCCTTACCTGTATAAAAGACACCTGGGAGCCAGAAATCTTGCTGATTGATAGTGGATCAGATACTTATTTCACTCATTAAAATGCAAATCAATTTATAACTTTTTTTAAATGCATTTTCCTGATTTTTTTTTGTTGTTATTCTGTCTCTCACTGTTCAAATAAACCTACCATTAAAATTATAGATTGGTCATTTCTTTGTCAGTGGGCAAATGTACAAAATCAGCAGGGGATCAAATATTTTTTTCCCCACTGTACATATATATATATATATATTTCACAAACTCTACAAAAACCAGAAACAACAAAATTACTGCAACTCTAACTAAATTTAAGATTTTTCAATTAAAACTGAAATTTTAAAATAAAAACTATAACAGTATCTTGATACTAAAACAACACTGATATATACTACATTTATTTTGTATTTTGTCCTTTTTATAGCTTGACAGACATGGCCACTATGCCTTTGAATAGGAAACAGCTTTATGAAGTGTAAAAATCTGCCACATAAAAATAAAAAATAAAAAAAAACAGCATGCAATAAAGAGGGTGAGTAAATAATAAAATAATAACACAATCATTTTTAGCAGCACTGTTTCTCAGTGCTATACAGAGGAATGGAAAGTCAGAACGACGAGACTTTAATTAAAGCACCACCATTGATCTTAAAGCAGACTGCTGATGCTGTTGGCAATGTGCAGCTCTCACTCTAATTATACTGTAAAAGAGTCTGTCCCACTCGACTGTCTCCCTCTTTTTTTATTAATGCATCTCCGCATCTCTGTCTTTCCTTTCCCTCCATATCTCTCACCCCCTTGCTCCCTCTGACTGACAGATAGCTGCTCTCCCTGTTGATCTTTAAAAGATGCCAACTGGAATTTGTCATCGTCCTGGTCCTCTCTCTCCCCTGACAGAAAATCATTGATTTTTGTCGCCCTGTTGGAATAATGATAAGGATTGTTGTCAGGGGAGAGGAACGGCATGCAGGTTTTGGGCTTAGATGCTTCAGATACGTTCAGTGAGGTGGAAAGGTTTGAAAATCACATGAAAACAGGTGCAATGCAATATGCCTGATTACAGCTCGTCCAGACATGCTGCACACATGCATTCTAATGGAAACTAATGGGTCATTAAGTGGAAAATGGCATGTGATGATGGACTATATTTATGAAATTGTCTGAAAGGACCAATTTTATCCGCAAATTGGCTTTTGGAATTAAATGCCTGATGCATTTAGGATCCTTGGCACATGTATCATGCCTATGTTTTGATTTTGAATTTCAAAGCAGATTTGTTTTAGACTGGCTTCAGGTAGATTACAGTGGAAAATATGCTTAAAGACAGAATGAGAGGAGCAGGGGAAAGTCCCTGCAGAGTTTTATATTAAAATCAGCATGTAAATCAAATCTATCCAAAATGAACAAGCCAGAGGCTAGACTCTAATCGAATTAATCATCGTCTGGTCTGCACACTTAAGGAGTATGAGACCCTAAAGGGATCTGACTAGAAATCCAGTGTGACATATTTGCAAATGCTCTGTGCAAGTATCACTTATCCAAATCAAGAGGCTTGTTTTCACATTTCAGAACAAACTAGATTTGCATTTCCTCAAGGAAATATCAGTGACTGAAGAATAGTGTTAAAAGTAACTGTTCAAAGAAAGAAAGCAAGGGAGAGAGCGAGAATAATAGTAAAATGCATATATATGCTTTCAATATCAATGGATTTCTATTTTCTTTAACATCAAAATTTTAACTTTAAATGTAGTGTATTAGATTCTGTAACTGCTCACCTTTACTTTTACATTCTGTTCTGTTTTTAACATCTTTTCCCCATCCCTGGCTCATTTAAAATTTTCCTGCTGTGTGATACACAATTCATTAAACTACAAATATTCCATGCAGTTTCTCGATTAAATGAGGCATTAAACTTGCATAATAACTGTAAAAGAATCAGAAAAACGCTGTTTAAAACAGTTTTAGATGGAGTATAGCTTGCCACACCACAGAATATATCAAACCTGTGTGCGAATCATTATTCCAAGACTCTCAGGGGGTCGATTCGACGTTTGAGGAAATTTCTGTTGTTTAAGAAAATTTTGTAGTCATTTTAAAGAGAGACAGAAACTGCTCCGGTTCATCTCGCGTTGCGCGACGTAGACGTTTATATAGACGTTTTAAACAAAACGATGTTTAAATGAGACTAATTTATATATTTAAGTTGTTAAAAAAATAAAAAACGTTTTTGTTAACTATTTTACACGTAAATCTATAATAAAATTATAAATATTGATACGACTTACGTTTGTCAATGTTCCAACGAAAACGCTTTTGCGCATGCGCCGTTTGTTCACGCGCGTCAGTCAAGACATCTTGCAGTTGTTAATAAAACGTTGTTTGTAAAAACTGTTAAAACGTACATATTTTGTGTAAAATAATATATATTAAAATACCCCAAGCTTGTTTTGATTTTTCCTCACTCACCCCCAAAATCCGCGCTCTGCAATCAACCAACGAATATTTCGAGCTGAATTAAGTGAATAAAACACACAAGGGGAACGTAATTGATGGTACATTTCCATTTCAGTGGCTGTAAAAATGCAACCATATTTGACATATGACATTTGCGTAAAATAGCAGTCATCATGTTTACGTCATTTATTCGCTGTCATTCGTATTGGCACGTGCTGTGGTTTCAGCGCTGGACAGCGCCTGTGTGAATGGGAGGAGCTCAGGCAGAACTTCTAGAACCCTATGAAACTACGAAACAGACTGGTGTCCTCAGCAGCAAACCAAGATCTCGAGAGAGAGAGAGAGAGAGAGAGAGAGAGAGAGAGAGAGAGAGACGGATCGAGAGCTTGACGCATAACCCCGCCTCCTCAGCTCAGAAGATGGAAATCCTGCCCTAATTTACCACATTCAGCGCACTTCGTTTACCAGGGTACTAGGGTTCCTTACGCCTCTACGCATTCGCTCTCCATTCAGCCTTTCAAGACAGGGGATCTTCTAAAGGGATTCGCTAGTGCACCTGTTTAAGAAGTGCTTCTCAAGTATGAATTGCTGAGGGATTTTTCTTGCCAGTCGAGCTCCAGCTGTATCACCCCGGGCGCCAGATCATCCGTCACGTTCATGAGAGAGGCGACAGACACCGCGATGGATCCGCAAACCGCCTGCTGATGTTCAGGGTCCACGATGGATTCCTGCGTGTCTACTTCAACAATCCCATATAACGGAATCATAAATGGAGGAGGAGAGTGACAGCCGCAAAATTGACAACAGCTTCCTTCGGGACCACAACTATGCAACCGAAGGTATTTGGAAAATCGAAGTGAATTCAATTCTCACTTATATTAATGACGGTGGGGGTGGGGGGCTGCTCTTCAGGACCCCTCCTGTTTGTGAATGTGCATTGGGCGTTAGTGCTTGTTGGTGCATTGAGGATTCTCAGACTTGGTGATCTGAAGTCTCACATTCATGCAGTGTGCATTGGGTCACTGGCATTATGTGAGGTGCATTGTGCTTTAGATCACATGATTTTGCAAGACACCTTGATAAAAGATGATTGTCATGTTTTTATAGGCTTAGAACTATATATAGATCTTGCATTAGCCTGAGCTCAGGTTTTAGGTGTTACTATGGGGCAGTGGCCATTGAGGTATGACGTGTACAATGAGTCAGGTATGACTGGCATAACAGAAAGCAGACATTTTTTTTGAGTGATTATTAAAATGAAATTCAAAACACTACAGTTCAATGTCAGCATTAAGATAATAATAAAAAAAAAACATTTAATATAAGATAAATAATCCTAAATCATAAATAATATGGCTAAAAATGCCATACACTAGAAAATATGATCAATAAGTCATGTTAACATTGTTTTTCCATTACTTTAACTCACCAAAATAATTAATAACCAATATAACAAAATAACCAATTTCATTTTTTTCTGTTATACAAGATTCAACACAGTTTTAAAATCAATTTCATATTGAAATTACATCCAATTTGATTATATTTAAGACAGTCACTTTACTGAAGGTTTAAAGCTGAAGTAGGTGATTTGTTTTTAACAATGTATAACCAGGTTTACATGTGATGTTGCTTTTATGCAAGCAAATATAATACTGTATTCATAATTCTAATCTTGGCACTGTTTAGATTCTGTCAGTTCACAGTTTTTGAAGAAGGTAATCATCAATTATTGTTAGGTTCCCAACTAATAATGCAAACCTGTATAATAGCAATGAGACAGGGAGGTTGTGGTTTGAAAAGTGAGGGTGTGTCTGAGAAGAGCTTTATAATATATAATATAATCTACATAACACTGTAAAATCATTGAAAGCAGCAACAGAGGGAGTTCAGCGAACCGAAACTTAAAGAAGGCAGCTTTCACAGCACACTGGAAGTCAGAAGTTTCCATAAAGGAGTTTGTATGCAAATTTTCCAAACACATGTTTAAAATGCAGGTGCAGTTACCCATGGTAAAGCCTGGCGCATTTTATGCAAATACACTCCAGGGCAGGATCTCCTGTCATGTTTGGAAAGTAGATCAGTGGAAAAGCAAGCTCTGGGTGTGGCAGCGGTGGGCATCTTTCTGGGTGGTGATTAATGGCTGTGGGAGGATTTGCAAAACAGATCTAATGAGCAGAATCAATCTGTAGCCGTTGGACTCAAATGCCCCTGGTCTCCTTGGTTTATGACCTGTCTTATGCCCACCCCGGCTTCACTGTAAATCACACAGTAGCAGTGAAGCATTTGCTCTCTCTCTCACACACACATACACACCATAAGCCGCAGAGCATCTTTCACTGGCAAATTTGGCCCTCGATGTCTCTCTGCTAAGCATATTTATGATGCACATATAGTGTGGCTGACTGCATTCCACTTGCATTCAAATTGGTACCTGCAATCATAAGCAATTTGGCATTCGTCTCACACAATATGTATGAATTAGGTTTTAAAATGCTGTCTCAAAGCATGCATTGCAGACATTACCAGGCAATGAAGATCTGTTCTCTTATATAGTGACATGTGGCTTCAGTGTTTTCAGTACTGTTCTCAGATGTGTTGCTGCTGTTTGAGGAAAGAGCTATTTGATGAATCTGATATCTGTTCCAATTATCAAACTCACAGTTGTTGCTTTAGACCTGCATGACTATGGGTACAAGCCAGGATATAACCAAATATTCAAGAGTGGGAGGGGCCATTGAAAAACTCACATAGATCAAGCGTTATTCTGAGTAAATGAAAGGACTCTTCCTCCATCATATTCTGTCATATTCCTCCATATTGGTCATATTACAATTATGTGAGTGTTATTTAAACACCTATTCATTTATATAAGATTCGGGGAGATTTTAGATTCTGACACAAAAGTCAAGCATATTTTTGGACTCTTCATCATTGCATACTTTTTGCAAATTGTTCTTCTGCTTTTCTATTAAGCATGAATGAAATGTTATCTGATCAAGTTACTGACCACAATTACAAAAATGCATGAGCGAACATCTCCAGTATTTTCAGAAAAGAATGTGCATATGCTTATGATATATATGCAGAATTTAAATGTAAAATAAGTGCATGTAATGTTGGCTGTTGTGATTTTTACACTTCTGGGTTCAAGTATTTCTCCTTTTATCACTGCACAGCCTTTAAAAGTTTTAAATTGCCAAAATGATGCACACATTTAAGTGTTACAGTCCAGGTTGCTCTAGTCTAGACTGAATGAATGTGTGTCGTTCACCCCGCCCCCTCACCGCATACCCATACTGCCTTGCTCACGTGATGCAGTAGATGATGGTGGTATTTCCCCACTGCAGACATCCTCAGAGGCGTAATTGAGGTCCAGGGTTACTCTCGCTCTGTGTTCCTCTCCCGCAGGCTGTGGAGGCTGATAGACAGAGTTTAATAACACAGCACTATAACCCTTGTGTGCTTCGTCTATAGACACACATAGAAAATAGGCATCGGAGTTTAGAGTAGTTGGAATTCTCCATTGGGAGCACTTACACCAGAGACTAATGTGTGTTGATTCGCGTTCCAGGCATGGTTTGATTTTGATTATCGAGTGCACTCTTTTCTGAAACAACCAATGCTATCTGCCCTGTGACCCGACAACGTGACCTCTTCTTTTTCCCAATTTGTCTAATTTACTAAAGTGCCATGGCTGTCGTAATTGGATTTCGCAGGGGTAACTTTGTAGTCCCAGTAGTGGTTTGTTGGGTCCCAAACCTAATAAAGCCCTGACAGATAGGTGATAGAGGGGTGTTTCAGAAACACCCAATATTGGCATCCCTTTTCTTAAGCTAAAGAGAAATATCAAATTATGCCATGAGGGTTCATAAAGACCTTTTAGGTATGGAGTTAATATTTCAGGAATGCAATAAAAACGCTGTTGATTCATGCATAGCTGACCTGGATATTAGTTTTTTAATAGCTTCTTGTATATTACGTCTTTTCAAATTATATCCATGGGAGTCGTGTTCGCTCACACTTGGGGAACATTGACGCAATTCTCCCGCATTTCATTTGCACAGGGAATCCCGGCATTGTGCTGAAACACAAGTTATGCGGTGATAGACGTCTTCTCTTGTGGAATAAAACTCAGTGAAATAAATGAAATTTAGTTTCATTAGCATAACACAGATGCTTTCGGGTTGACAGCACTAATAGCTGGAGGATGGATGCGACCATGCTGAGACAGAGAAAGAGATTCGGTTTTTGTCTTCATTTGTGTTGCATGGGTGTAATTGACCAGAACGCTCCCCCTGCATGCTTACACATCAGTCCATTCCACCACCCACGCTACGCAACACACTAATGAATGAGAAAACGCCCTGAAACACTGACAAGATCATCAATCGCTGCAAGCTAGAAAAGTAGCTGAGCTCTAAAACTCATAGGGAGAGAGAAGATAAAATATTGCCTGGCAGAGAAAAAGCTTTGCGGTACTCCAATCTGCACTGCAGGGCCCGAAGCCAGCAGAACTTAGCCTGGATAGACAATAATGGCCTCACGGTATTGCGCAGGCAGCTGGCCCAGGCTCAGTTATATTACTGCTTATGTAGGCACTAGTGCACTAAAAGGAGGAGATTGCAGCATCAAGATTTAAGGTTACCTCATTCTATGCCAATCTTATCTCAGTCTAATATAGTCTAACCTCACCACAGTCTTACCTCATTCTTACCTCACCGCATTTTAATACAAGATTACCTCAGTGTTGAGGGTACATCAAATAACGTGCATTGTTCACAGCAGACACTTTGAAGTCGCACACTGATTGTTTTGAAAAATATTGTTTAAGGGATTGGATTTGTTGGAGAAGCACCGCTTTGAAGGCTGTAGTGGTGATGCTTGACCAGGGGTACATGTACTTTAAAGGGATAGTTCACCCGAAAATGAAAATTCTGTCATTAATTACTCACCTTCATATCGTTCCAAACTCTTAAGACATTTGTTCATCTTCGGAACGCAAATTAAGATATTTGGGATGAAATCCAAGAGCTCTCGTCTAAGACCCTGCATAGACAGCAATATGTAGCAAGGAAATCGGCAAAATAGTCTGTGGAAACATTGGTGAAATACTCTCCACAATGGTGCTGCCCCGCTGCAGACGGGATGAGGAGGAGAAGAATTGTTGAATAAAATCATTATTTTTGTTTTCTTTGTGCACAAAAAGTATTCTCGTAGCTTCGTAAAATTACGGTTGAACCCCTGATGTCACATGGACTATTTTACCGATGTCCTTGCTACGTTTCTGGGCCTGGGAACATTTCAGTTGTGTTGCTGTCTATGCAGGGTCTGAGAGCTCTCAGATTTCATCAAAAATATATTAATATGTGTTTCGAAGATGAACGAAGGTCTTATAGGTTTGGAATGACATGAGGGTGAGTAAATTAATCACAGAATTGTCATTTTTGGGTGAAATAACCCTTTAAGGGTACTTGGATAAACAGAAGGAAGGTTCTTTATTGGTTCCATGGAACCTTTCCATTGAACAAAAGGCTCTTTATAGTGGAAAAAGGTTCTTTAGATTATTAAAACTGTTCTTTACACTAAGAAAAAAAAAATATTCTTTTAAGAATTGATAACTGAAAGACTCTTTATTGAACCTAAAAATGGTTCCTCTATGGCAGTGATTTTCATTCCTGTTCCTCGGGACCCACTGCTCTGCACAATTTGCATGTCTCCCTTATCTGACACACTCATTTGAGTTCATGGAGCTCTTTCCTAATGAGCTGATGATCTGAATCAGGTGTGTAAATCAGGGAGACATGCAAAATGTGCAGAGCTGTGGGTCCCCAGGAACAAGTTTGCATCACTGTAAATACACTTTTGGAATATTTATTTTCAAACATGTATAAAACAACAATAAAACAATGACTTAATAAAGATTCAGGGCTCTCAATAAATTAAATTAATCTCAATCTCTCACGCTTCTCTCTTCACAACAAACAATGTGAGAAACAGTTGCCCTCAGAACCGTCAAAGCAGGACAAACAAGCTCAAGTGTCTGATTAAAGAGAGAGGATAAGACTGTTTTATTTTAGAAAGTGAGTCATTGTAATTTTGGCATTTTAATAATATTTAATAATATTTGTCAATTATATCCAGTATAACACATTAGAGCATGGCGCTAGCTACACCAAGGTCATGGGTTTCGATTCAGTGCACAAACCGATGAAATCACTTTGGATAAAACTGTCCACCACATGCACAAATGTAAATATATAATACCAGTTGCTGTTGAAGGAGATTTTTGAACCTTATGAGGCAGATAAGATAAGACAAAACAATGTTGGGAAACACTGTTCTTTTAAGAAGGTGAATTTAGAGGCACTATTTATGTATTTGGTTTTGCCATGCTGACAGTTTAATAGTTAGAAGCACACTGTCAGCACACCAAAACCATTTCTGAAAACAGTTTCTTCAGTCTGTAACCTCTTCTGCTTTTACGTACCGCAGCTGAAAACCTAAAAATGGCTCAATGCAATCTCCCCACACTACCATATAGTTAATAAAATTGTTGTGTGTTGAAATTGGTGGTGTGAACAGTATATATTTGCCATGCTTCAGCGAGGGAATGAAATGGTAAAAAAAACAAAAAACTATAATCTTTATAACTTCTGCCTTGAGGGCATCTAATCCTGTTTCCGTTTCTATGTGTTATCAAATCTTAGTTTCTACATTGTACCACGTGTTATTTTTTCCACAAATGGCTCATAGACCTCTCTGCTGCTGCCTTGTAATGTCCTTGTTTAAAATAGCTGTGCAGTTCATCAGTAGGGAGGACGCAGCATAGAGCGGGCCCAGCGGGGGTGACCCTGCCACTCTAACCCCTACAACACAATTTACACCCCCGTGCTCTCACATCAGGGATAATGACATGCACCACGCCGCATGGGCCTGCTGCTATTATTCAAGAGACAGAGAGGGTGACAGACAGATAGACAGACTGCATCAGTAGTGGTTGCCAACACAAACGGCCCCAGGCTACACTTTAAGACTTTAATCATAAAGAGAAATATTTCTCCAGCCCAAAGGGCCCCATTTATAATTCAGAGGGAAACAGTGAGGCACTAATGTTGTTCCCCAGCGTCAGGCTGAGTGCAAGAGGAGGACAAACAGTGAGGGCCCGGTCGCATTAAACATTCAACTGCTGTCAAACTCAGATTGAGGTTTTTATTGAGGGATGTAGTCAATGAAACATGAGGAGAAATTTAAACTCATCAACTAAAGAATGACTTGGGCTTCATCTGAAGAAAAGTATCAGTCAGGATCTTAACAGTAGGATCAACATTCACATTCAAGCAAACACAATGGCTCTGTTTTAAAACCTAGTTGGCTAACTTACTGTCTACTGCCTACATAGGCAGCTGCCTTCTAACTGAAATGGAACTTCTTAAATGACTGATTTGGAACAATCAATTATAACACATACAAACGTGAGACTCGACTCATGTTGTATTACGTTAGCATGTTGCTAAGCTAACAGCACAATATTTGAATGTGCCTAAAATATACAGCACACACAAATATTGGGTAAAATAATCATCTTTTCCTAGAATTTATTTAGATTTAACTTTTTATCAGTACTTTTCAGTATAAAGCATACAAGCATAAATATAGTCAACATTTATCCTGCTTTCTCCACCATTTTGACTAACTATGCAAAGTTCATTGCAATACATTGCAAGTGATATAATGCAATTTACAGCTTGTCCAAAATGAGATAACAAAGAAAAAAAAAGATTGCTTCCTACCTTTTAGAAAAGGCTTGCATCTGGGTACACTATCGTTTACAATTTCTGAAACAAATTAATAATTTTATTAAGCAAAGACAGATTATATTGATCAAAAATATCATAATGTTACAAAAAGATTTCTATTTCAAACAAATGCAGATAGTCTGAACTTTCTATTCATCAAAAATCCTGAAAAATCACGGTTTCTACAAAAATACATTAATAATGTTAAGAAATGTTTTTTGAGCAGCAAATCAGCATATTAGAATGATTTCTAAAGGATCATGTGACATTGAAGACTGGCGTACTGATGCTGAAAATTCAGATTTGCCATCACAGGAATAAATTACATTTTAAAATATATTAACATAGAAAATTGTTGATTTAAATTTTCAAAATATTTAATATTATGAGTCTTTTTATTGTATTTTTGATCAAATAAATGCAGCCTTGGTGAGACTTCTACCTTTATATTTTACTATCCAAATACTTCTTTTTAGTATCCAGGCAATAGGATGCACTAAATGTAAATGAGGTACTCTAAACACAAACACACAGCCTGTCTTATGTTCTCCGTGGTGTCCTACAGCGTCAGTTCTCCACATCTGTAGTTAAATTATGTATTTGTTAATGATGTGTGAAATTCAAACCAGTTTCCCCCGCTCGAAGTTCAGCCCCCTACATGCGGCCTTTCTCTCAGCTCTTTCTCTCAGACACATGCACAACACATATTCACCCTCCCCTCACGTTCCCTGGAGGCCTGCACCACCTCTCTCTCCCATTTCCACAGGGCATTTTTCCAAGAAATAAGGTTAATTAGCTTTTTTTTTTTTTGGTCTCAGTCTCTCTCTCTCTCTCTCACTCTCTATGCTGTGGTTGGATGCAGGCAGCGCCATGACTGTGTGTATCAGAGAGTCACTGACATTGTTGTCGATCAGCAGGTGGTCAAGCTTATTATAACCAGCTCAAATCACACCCATGTCTGGTGAAATTGGTCCAGACCTGCATCATTCAGCAGCGGGCCAAAGGCAAGTCTTTATTCCATCCCATCAGACATTGACTCAAAGCAAGTCGATGGAGTTATCCATCGATAAAATCCAGATGCGGTAACAAAACAGCAGACGATGTCTACCTCATGTTGTTTTGTTTGCTGTTCTGGCTGTAAGTATAGATTCATCGATCAATATGATTCGAATTTCATGCTGAAAAATCAAAAGAAAAAGAAGGAACATCAAAAGCTGCCTGTGTTTGCTCTCTGATATTAATGTAACAGTAAACCTAAGCTATTATGACTGTACAGTACATGATTAGTTTTCACAACAGCACCCTGTTAGAATCATTCACCATGGCTTTTGGCCAGTAGTTTAATCTACAGTCTAAATAACAAGGCAGCAATGCATTAAGAGTGAACATGGGGGATTTTCTGGACACAGATCCATGAAAATTTAATTCTAAAGACAGATCTGGGCACACTTGACCGGTCTCGCATGCAGTCTTTAATTTGTGGGGGAAGTTCAGTGTGTATGTTGTACAGTGTAGAAGAAATTTAAAGGAACAGTGCATCCAAAAATGAAAATTCGGTCATTGCTTTCTTACTCAACCTCACTGAAGAGCAATCTTACATGGCTTTTCTCCTTACATAAAGCCAAAAATGAAAGTGAATGATAATCTTCAGATTCACAAATGATATAAAAGCACACTACCATTTAAAAGTTTGGGATCTGTACGATTTTTATTGTTTTGAAAGAAATCTCTTTTACGCAACAAAGTTGCATTTATTTGATCAAAGTGAAAACAGTAACATTGTGAAATATTATAATTCACATTAACTGATTTTGAATATATTTTAAAATGTATCATCACCTTTAAAATGTTATTACTTTTTCAACCGTTACTCCAGTCTAAAGTATCACATGATCCTTCAAAAATCCTTGGATTGATTGTTGTCCAATACAGGAGAAATCGTAATATGCTGCTCAAGAAACATTTCCTATTGTTTAATCTTGCAAACAGTTGCTTAGTATTTTTCTAGAAATTGTGATAGAATGCTTAAACAGCATTTATTTAAAAAAAAAAAAAAGTTTTAACATTTTTAACTTATCAATTTAATGAAACCTTGCTGAAAAAAGTAAATTGATTAAATATGTATATATATATATATATATACAGAAATTACAATTTGTGTAATAAATCTTATATTTGGCATATATCGTTGACATCAAACCTAGTGTAACCTTGTGTCTACACATTATTTTGTTTTTGTATATATGTAGAGAATTAAGATGTTTCTCTAAAATCTGTTGTATGTGTATGTGTCCCCATTCGCTTTTATTTTATAAAAAAAGAACAGCATGATCATCTCATATAAAGAAAGTCATATACGTTGGTGATTAAATGAAAACAGAATTTTCGTTTTTTTGGGTGATCTAACCCTTTAATCTGTCCCATACAATGTTGTTGCACGCTGTTTGCTCACCGAAGCAATCTAGCATTCCGAATAGATGTAAAACATTTCTGAGAACAGATACGTTAAGGCAGCTGTAATCTTCTTTTACGGGTTGATCCTTTAAGGTGCTGAACTCAGCAAAAGGGCTCTAATCTCACAGACAGTTTAACTGTGCAATACAACACAGTGAACAATCAGGTCCTGTGATAACTGCAGATTTCATGCAGACATGCTTCCACACAGGATTTACACACAATCATTTCATTTTGGTTTAACTTCAAAACAAGCATTGATTTTGTGTTTTGGAAATGATTGGATGTTCTTTAGCCCGAGACTGGCTCAGCAGACTCCGACTGACCTACTTTTCCATGAACCAGCCTCTCTCTTATGTTTCAGACAGCTGTGCTATGCTGAAACCTCAATGAGATCTTGAATGTTTGTGAGGGCTTGTTTTTCCTCCCAATCTTTGCTGACCTGCTGTCACCTTCCACTGCATAGTGCCATTTAACGTCTTGATATGGTGCATCATCTTGATCTCATTCGCATTTTGCCTTTGTGAAGGCAAAGAAAATCGATGTGTAAATCAATATAAGCCAAGTGTGACTATATTTAGACATTGTTCTGGTGATGTTGTTAGTATGCTCTGAACAGTAGGATTTAACACACCAACTGTGTTCAGAATGGAATAGTAGCATACTGCAGAGAGCTTACTTTTTGTTGAAAATTGCATGTGAAACAAGTATGTATTGTATAATGCTAAACATTTCAATATGCTACATTGTAAAAAATATTTATATGTTTGGAAATTTACAAGATTTCACATCTAATTCAATTCTTTCTTCTTTTTTTTACTCTTTGTGAAATGTAACAATTTTTGAGTGAAAAACCTTTCCAAACCAATTCTTAGTTAAAATTGACACACATTGTCACATTTTTAATTCAGCAAGTGACCTGCATTTGCCATCTTTGATTATTTTGATTCTATAATCAAATATATGTATGTGTATATATATTTAAATTTGTTGCCGTTAAATTAGTTCAAACAACAATATTAAAAAAATCATGGTTGATGTTAAAAAAAACATACTGTGTACATTATACATACTGCTGAATTGGTAAGGGTAGTATGCTAATATGCCATTCCAAACATTATATTTTTGGTATTTCCCATGATGCCTTTGTGATGGGGAAGCCATGATCATACATGCTCAAGAGCTGCTGGGATTAGACAGGTTGGCACGGTAACCCACTTTATGGCGTGTGAGTAATGAGAGCGGCTGCAAATTACAGCATGAGAGAGATCGGTTCTTTCCCAGAAGCACTCTGGGTATATGAGACCCAGACCTTTGACCTTGCTGTTACAGACATGGGTGCCCGCAGGATTTATTGACTGCACTCTGTAATGCATTGCCCACTTTATTTGTCATAGGCAGCTAAGCATAAAGACATTCAAAATAGATGACTAACCTGTAGGACATCAGACGTGAAATCTGATTCCCTCTGAATTAGGGCTGCACGATACATCGTTTCAGCATCGATATCGCGATGTGCGCATCCACGATAGTCACATTGCAGGATGTGCGATGTTTAGTAGGCCTATACTTACGTTATATTTATACTGATCATTTTCGCGACAGGCTCATGTCGTGTCACGCCGCAACAGCTAGAGGCTGTCTGCACTGGACGCGACAAAGCAACCGTTGCAAATCATGTGAACTTTGTGTCAGTATGTCATAAATAGAACGCGGCATCAGTTTAATTTCGGGGATTTGTCAGAATTCCTGAGGAATATAAAGCACTGTTTATTTCATTTTTATCATTTTCTATTATATTTATCTATGTTTGTAATTTGCTTATTGTCTATGCTGATTTATTCGCTTACAAAATCACCCCAATCATTGATAATTTTTTTTCTAAATAGAGCTGTTCAAGTCATCTGGTGATTTTTTTTTTTTTTCATATCGCAATATATAATCGCAGAAAAAAAAAATATATCGCAATATGAGTTTTTTTTTCAATATCGTGCAGCCCTACTCTGAATCTCACAAAACCAACAACATGTCTGCATCATGTTTCACCCCTAAAGAAAGAAATAAGAAATTATATTTTGTTCAAAGCGATGAAGCCTGCTTTAGGAGAATTCATTTGTTTTATTTTGTAAAATTATTTTCCTTACAGATTCTCGTTATGAATGCATCCAGACATTTTTGTGGTTGATTCCTATTAGATTTTAAGTTGGAAAAAAACTAATATAAATTATTTTTTAAATTAAATTATTTTAACATAAATTAATTTAAATTGAATTAACATAAATTAAGTATAAGTAAGTATTAAATTAAATGCTGTAAAACTATTATTCACTTCACAGTAATGAGAATTAGTTATTTATGGTGTTTTTACAGAATCATGGTATTAAGAATTTGCCATGAAAAAATCCCTATTTATTCCTATATGCCGCCCTAAAATAGGCATCTTTTTTTCCCTTCTTTTTTCACCCCTACTGTTCTTCTGAGTCACTGAAGTAAGTTAAATAGGGATATCAAATTGCGAAATACCCTTTTCCTGGATATTTCCTTGTCAAACAGTAACACACAAGGGAACACTGGACTACAGGGGCTTGAAATTGTTTTTATAAAATCACTCTCTCTTTCTGAGTCAACAGATGCTTTGATTATAGGACACCCCCCACTCTTGCTCTATGTTTTCTTCCTCTGTTTCCCTTTCCTTCTCTGCTGCCCCATTTATCCTTGAGTGTAAGATGAGGAATAACATGTCTGTAATTGAGCAAACTCATTAAAACATTGTCATCAGTTTTCTCCCTGTCTCAGACTGCAGTGTGCTAATGTGTTTATAATGAGAAAAGGCCTGCGTTATTGCCAAGCAGAGGGTCTACAGTCAGGTGCACCTCAACGATTAATGAAACTTTGCTGCATCCAAGTGCTACTTCTTTATCATCACCTTATGTGACATCCAACTCTTTTCAGGAAGCTTTCCTGAGTCTGCTCACTGTTGAGAAACAAAGGACAGAAAGATAATCAGTAAATGAATGTGTTGTGTGGTCATGGCTGTAATGACTTTATTCTCTAACTCACCCTCCCACGAGAAGCAGGGGGTTTCATAGTCTTGTTCTGTGCACACAAAGATAAGAAATAAAGTGTCCAGATCAATGGGCTTAGACATTAAAAATCTGCTTTATTCTGGCAAGGGAATTACAGATCTGTATGCCGGCTATTGGACAATGCAGCAATCATTTAGTAACATGCCTGTAAAATAACAGGACCCCCATGTCCAAATCCTCCCAATTATTGTCCTTCAGAACAGCAAGATTCTCCTGATGTCTCGTTCTTCAATGCCTGTTCACCATACTAGACTTTAAAGTCATTAATTACTCACCCTCATGTCGTTTCAAACCTGTTATTTTTTGATGAAATCCAAGAGCTTTCTGACCCTGCATAGACACCAACACAACTGACACATTCAAGGCCCAGAAAGGTAGTAAGGACATCAGTAAAATAGTCCATGTGACATCTGTGGCTCAACCGTAATGTTACGAAGCTAAGAGAATACTTTGTGCGCAAAGAAAACAAAAATAACAACTTCATTCAACAATTTCTTCTTTCCTGTGTCAGTCTTCGATGCACGTTCGAAGCTCTCGGATTTCATCAAAAATATCTTCATTTGTGTCCCGAATATGAACGAAGGTCTTACGGGTTTGGAACGACATGAGGGTTCATTTTTGGGTGAACTGTCCCTTTAAGAGAAAACACATTTATGCAGTTAATACAATAACAAGGCAACTGTCCAATACAGGAGAAATAAATTGTAATGTATAACATTTTATAATAGTCTATCTATCACAAAGAAAAGAATTGTATATAATTGTATAATAAATAATAATGTTTATATAATGTCTAGATATTCTGTATGTTTATAATTTTTATAATAATATTAAAAAATAATAATAAAATTTAATTTGATAATAATTTGTTTATAAATGTGGTATGTGTATTTTTAAATAAATGTATGTATTGTGTATAATGTATTAAAATATTTTACAAATATAACAAATATTTTAATAATCATTCCCTATAATACAATATGATAAAAATGAAATTTCAAAAATTTAATTTAATTTTAGAAATACACAGAATTAAACATTATTGATTTTATATTAAAATCTAAAAATTACATTGTCTCTCATAGTATGGGAAAACAACAAGCATCACAATGTACAGTAGGAAAGAATGGGCTGCTGTGAACAAATCATCTTGTTCCTCAGCTATTTGTGACCATATTACAGGATTGTAATTCAGCATTCAGTAGCCATGTTCAAAAATAGCCTACATTTTCTCTGTCTCTTCCCCACTGTGCCATTGACCGGCATAAGATGCTGTAAACCACGCGTTCAGGCTGTTTAACATACGCGGCAAAGTCTTTCAGTCAAATGTTGCACTAATGGAAGGGGTCTCCATGGTAACCACTTCCTCCCGTTTTCAATTCAGCAAGCAATAAATCCATTGAGGGTGTGTGGGTTCTCAACAAAAAAAAAAAAATTGAAGCAGGCTTTCCTACTTGTTACATCTCAACCCCCTCGTCTTTCATAAGCGGATTTCACTAAAGACGCAACTTCTACGAAAGCAAGACTGTAGATTTCTACTGTAAGCAGAACAATGCAGAATAATCAAGCAATGTGATCTGCTGTTTTGAGCTCACCACCCTTCAAACAAATGCATCTTTTTGAGGAAGATAAAAGAAGATTTCTTAAAGGTAGGAAACCCTCCTACAGATGCAATTAGTCTAGAATCTAGAGGTTCAGAAACATTTGGATGAATATAATCAATCACAACATTTGTGGTGTTTTGATCCCTATTGCTCATTTTGTATCGTATGCCTGGATTAGATGAAAGACTGCTTCTCTTTCTCTGTGTACCAGCGTTATTAATCAGTCTTTCTAGACTGATTTATTAGATGTCTTGTGCAAATCCTGTCATATGTAAATTGTGTGGCAGTTTCTGTCCTCAGTGGTGAATCCCATGGTTTTAGTGTTGAACGTGAAGGATGTTGTTTATTTCTGTGTCAGATGATAATGAATGGAAGGAAAATCATAGTCGGAGGAGGGGAGCGTCGGCTCTCTCTGGAGGGGCGGAGAATTCGGAGCTATTCATGCTGCGGGAATGGCAGCTCTTGCTCTCTTTATCTGTTTTAAGTGCACCGAGCATTTTTTTTTTCAGCCTTCTGGTTTGATCCAGGGATCCAATGAAAAGATTTTGAGGGAATTAGTTTGTGTGTTTGTATGCACAAAAACTTCAGTTCTTTTCCTAAGTCTCTTTTAACCTATTTTCTCACAAATGTGGGGCACTAGAACACCTTTCATCCGATTGGTATTGACAGCTAAGAGAGGCAGATTTTAAGCATGCGCATGCTTTTAACATATATGCATGCAGATGGAGGACTAATTGCTGTTTTCCTGCAAATCACATGTTGTTTGACAAACAAATGCATTTATGGAATTCGGCTGTGATTACTAGATTAAATAAAGCTTATTATTTATTGCGTTCTGGTATTGCAGAACACAATGGCCCTGTCTGAATATTTCATAACACATTCCCATCACTATCTTGTTATAAGAATAGTCTGGAGCAGACATGAAAATAACTGTCCTATGAGTTAATATTCTTCTGGCATCATGCATTATTCCAATGTAAAATTAAAGAAACAGTTCACTGAAAAATCAATTACTCACCTTAACACCTTTCCAAACCTGTATGACTTTCTTTCTTCTTCGTATGATGTTTAGTAGGATGTTCATGCTGTCAGGGGCCATACAATAGCTTTGTGAAGAAGAAAAAAAGATGTTATAGAAATGGATAATCTTTTCTTTCATTGCAGCTTTCAGATGTCATTGGCATTCATGTCAAGTCAAGGCATTTTTATTTGTACAGTTTTTTTTCACATATGGCATATCAGAATATGCACATAAGGTCTGATGTCAGTGATATCAGACATTGTTTTTCATTTGTAATGTCTTGTAACCAATTGCAACAGACCAAATGTGAACACATGCATATTATGAGTGTTGTTCTCTGAATGTAGGCACACAGCATGCAATATCCTACCAGACTTATAATTACCAGCCGCTGGAATGTGGGTTTGGTTGTATACATAAACTTATTACACAGCTGTCTTACCTAATTCTGATTGAGCAAGCATTCTGTGGTTAAATATTTGGTCACACTTTATTTGAAAGTCCAATTCTCGCTATTAACAAACCATTAACTACGACTTTTGCCTCAATACACTCCTAAATTGCTGCTTATTAAGTTAGTGAAGTAGTTGTAGTTAAGTTTCGGTATTAGGTAGGGATGTAGAATACAGAAATGGAATATTTGCTTCATGAGTACTGATGAACAGCCAATATGTTAATAACAGACATGCTAATAAGCAACTAGTTAATAGTGAGAATTGGTCCCATACTAAAGTGTTACCCAATATTTTTTGTGATGCTAAACTGTATAATTGACCCATTACCTACCTAGTTTAATCTTTTCTATTACTCCACAGTCTCTTTCTTGATATATGTAAGGGATAATCAACGGCTAGCTGTGCATTAAACGATTTGAATGCACGACGTGGAGGCGAAGAACCGCCCGACGCGCAGCGTTTAACGTTAATGCACAGCTAGCCGTTGATTATCCCGTTTATGCCATGGTCATTTCCCAGCATTCACATATTAAAGATGTTAATAATATTTGCGCTGCAATATTTGACCGGAACGATAAAAATGACGGTTATTTTCGTCTGTATTACTATTCAACTCTAACTGTATGTTACTATGGTTACCGATGTTTCTAGGAAGCGCATTAATATAGAACGTGATTAAACTGACCTGGAACTACCTGTGCGGTTCAACGAATTTAATCAACACCTGCCAGCCAATCAGAATCGAGTATTCAGACAGACCACGGCATAACAAAATAATTTACACTCAAATCAATATTTCATCTCCATTTATGTGTTTAGTAAGTAGCTGTGTAATAAGTGCCATAATGTACAGTCATTAACCTCCAAATAAACCTCTTCAGAGAGATACAAGATCAACTTGATGTAATTTATTTTACGATAATGACCAGCTGACCATACATTATCCTTTAAAAAGAGTGTTAAGTCTTGTATACATAATAAAGGCTCTCTTGTGTTGTGTTTCAGCTGACATCATCTCTACTGTGGAGTTCAACTCTACTGGAGAGCTCTTGGCCACAGGAGACAAGGAGGAAGAGTTGTGGTTTTCCAAAGGGAGCAAGAGGTAAGATAAAACCATGAAATCTTTTATATGCAGTCATTCCTGTAAACAAGAGTGCCACACAGCAAGACAGCAGGTCAATAAAATCAGTGCTTTTCTTACTGTGTGAGCAAAAACCACAGAGCCGCACCCTGTAACACAACTTCCTGTTGCCTTTAACAGGGTTTCAATAGACACAATAGTAACACAGGTGAGGTCTCTATGAACCTCAGGTGCACATGCTCAGACGTGAAGCTTTTTTTCTTTTCTTCAGGTGTTTGGTCAGTAAACAGGGAACAGCGAGCACAGTTTTTGGGGAAGTTTAGAAGTTAGCTACACTACAAGCTAGTAACATTAATAGCTAGCTACACTAAAGTAAATTAAAGGGATAGTTCACCAAACAAATTGATCTCAGTTAGGGTGATAGCATCTTAACTTGAACAGAAAACTAAATGTTCACGTTTAAAACTATTGTGTTACACTAAATGTAGCTAGATTTAGACAATTAGACAAATATGAAACTAGACCACACCTAATAGATTTAAAAACATACAGTAGCATTTAAATTCATCCTAAATTAGTATGGTTACTGATGTAGCTATGTGAATCACATTTAGAAAACAATGCCAGTAACAGATGATCAGAAAGTGTTTTGAACCCACCAGAAATATTCAGCTTTAAGAGGCCTAAAATGGTATTTAGAGTTTCAAATCGGTGAATCTTTTTACATAAACAGGTCAAAAGGAACCAGAGTCACTAAAATTAACTGGACTTTCCAGCATACTATAGAGAGAGCAATTTAGTAAAGCTGTGAGCAATACAACGTTTTGGTGTTTGGTCACGCTACACTGCTTCTCGTTGGGAAAAAGTAGCTTGTAATTGGAAAACTGTCACTGCTGAACTACTGTAACATTACAAATTTGAGGTAGTTACACCACTTATGCAGGATTTTTGTTCAATTCATTTTATTCTTCCACTAAAATAGATCCTATGCTGTCAGCCAATACAGTCACATACTGTATGACTATGCCGCCTTCTGCGCAATACCCTAAACGCTGCTACTTCACACACACACGGGTAGATTCTTACAGCCCCCTCTGGAGAGGGACTCCTTCTCCGTTTACTTTAATTCAACTGCATGAGTGGTTTACACAATTATTGATTTTGATGGTTCCCAACGTGAAAACTTCCTTATTTCCAGTCTGCCATTGATTGCGAATGCATTAATGTAATAGTCCAACTGTGACCAGGAAACCTACAATTAGCTGTTAACAGAATCAGCAGCACATTATGGGATATTCACAGGCAGAAAGCTCTGCAGATTTGCATTGATCTCAGTGCTCATTATTTACCAAGTTCTACACATCCTCTATCCCTTGTGTGTTCATTTATTATATATTTTTGACTAATTTGATTATGCCTTCCATTACCAATAAGAATGTAGTTATTTTGCCACAGATCTCCCCTCACATATAGTAGCCGTCCTATACAAGCATAACACAACATATGCTAGTAATGAGCTGCACAGCTCAACTTAGATGATGGCATTTCTCTCCTTTCGCCCACAGAGCAAGAACCAGCCTCACAGACGTGGGGAGTATAATGTTTACAGCACGTTTCAGAGTCACGAGCCGGAGTTTGACTACCTGAAGAGTTTAGAGATTGAGGAGAAGATCAATAAGATACGCTGGCTGCCTCAGCAGAATGCTGCCTACTTCCTGCTCTCCACCAATGGTGAGTCCACGTTTGAGATCTCTGTTGCAGGCAAAGTTTACTCATCTTCACATTGCTCCAAACGTGTATGACTGACTTTCTTCTGGGGAGCACAAAAGAAGATATTTTGAAAGCCAGTTCGGTCCAAGCTAAATCAGAATAACAAATGCGTTAGACCGCAATCTTGGATCTCATTCTTAATGTGAGCTATTATTAATATGTGATAGCTGCTGTCATTTTAACAAAAGATTGTTGGAACAGTCAAGCCTTCCAATGACATCATACATCTCCCCACGTTCAGATGGTATGACTACGGTTTACATTCTCTGTTGGTGCTGGATCTTTTCCAGCCGTGTGCCAGATTGTGTCCCACAGACTGCAAAATTTCCCACTGCCCACCTTCTTATTCGCTTCTTTCTCTCAATTTTTCTTTTTATCATGCTTTGCTTCCTTCCAAATGGTATACTGAAGCTGCTCTGTGTGTAATGGTTTATTTTCAGATAAAACTGTGAAACTGTGGAAGATCAGTGAGAGGGATAAGAGACCGGAGGGATATAACCTAAAGGATGAAGATGGAAGATTCAGAGACCCGGCCACCATCACCTCGTTACGGGTTAGCATGCTAGTCTTAACACCACCTGCAAATACACAATAAAGATTTTAATATGGATACTCAATATTTATTATATCTGTTCACTAAATAGTTCAGAATATGATTCTGACAGCGAACAAAAGAAAATAAAGACATTATATTTTGCATAAAGGAAATGAAGCCTATATCTAAGAGCATTAATAACGTTTGCTTTGCGACATTATTTTCATGACAATTAAATACCATAATTCTCATTATCATTAAATTCTCATTAGGGTAGTATCATTTTTTTATTTAAATCAACACAAATGAAACTTTGTACAACAAAAATAAATACATTACCATTCAACTAATTCGTTCATTTATTTACTTTGCATTACAGTAATGAGAAAAAAAAGAGACTGTCCTTAATTGTCCTGAAAATTGTCACAATACAGGAAATATGAATAGCGTTTAAACCAGGCTTCATTTTCTTTAAGCATAATCTAATTTCTTCTGATTTTACATGTTCTTCAAAGGTTTTGTCTACATTTTCAGTGGTTTAGCTGACAGTAATGCATGCTGAAATATGTAGTTAGCTTTTGGAGAAGCTGGTTTTTGAAGAAGCTGCAATGGCAGACAGTTGAACAGTTACACTTCATCCTCCACTGAAGTACATCTATTTCAGTCTCGTACCTGGAAGTCAGAGGTTTATTATAAATCTGCTGGTGTGTGTTCTCATTAATGCTTTGAGAAGTTGCTGCTGTTCGCTCACATTCTCACATGAAAATCTCATTCTCTGTGTTCAACACCAATGCTGACAAATGATGAGCTGTCAGCGGCCAAAAGGCATTCATTCATAATCAAACAGCAAGGACAAAGACAGACGATAATGTGCAGTGAAGGGGCTCACAATCATTCCTCCCTCTGCTCTCCTTCTCACTCGTTCTCCACTCATCCCTCCAAATTGAATACAGATACAAAGAGGGCGCGACTCCGAGTACCCATTAATGTTTGGTGCGGTGTCTGTTTTCTGCTCCATGGCCTAATGGATTAAAGCACTCCACTCCTCCACCATTGTCTGTCCGGGCAGAAGATTAGCCTGACACCGGGGTGATGGCACGGAGCAGGCGGCAATCCCATTTGGACCGTGAAATGTATGTGCGGTGGAGATGCAGAGACGGGTTTATCGTGGAGCTCCGGTAGTGAGGGAGGAGGGGAGAGATGAGACACACGTCATGTGTTCTGGCAGTCTCTAGTGCCAGCACTGTGATCTTACTCTTGTCTCAGTTTGCAATTTTACCCCTAAGGTTTGCAATGGTCTAGTTTCTGCAGTCCATGAGCTGACGTGATACAAGATGTGACCGGTGTGCCATTTAAAGCCAGCGGATACCTGACCTTTTATAACAATACAGCAAATCAAAATGGATTCTTGTGATATTTGACCTACTAATGCTGTGTGTGCCATAAAAACTGAAAGCAAGGTGTTGGCCAATCCCCCATCCCCCTGCTCCTCTCAGTGGTAGATAATAAATGCGTTTTCTTATCTATTCCATGGTCTTTTGCTCTCTGCTTTCCTCCTGTGTGATCTGTTGGCTCTTTGAACTAATGTGGGACTGCTGAGTTTGGCACAGAAGGTTATTTTGCCTCAAGAGACATTAGAAACAGAGGGACCTCCTTAGATTACAACAGTTATTCTATATGTAAAGAGAAGGACAGATTCCTGTAGCCGGACATCTGAGTACACTCTTAAAAATAAAGGCTCTTTATTGGCACTGATGGTTCCATGAAGAATCTTTAACATTAATGGAAACTTTCCAGTGCATATTCTTTATAGTGCAAAGGGATTTTTTATATTATTAAAATGTTCTTCACGCTAGGAAAAAAATATTTTGAGAATTGTTAACTAGAAGGTCCTTAGGGAACCCAAAAATTGTTCTTCTGTAGAATCACAGTGAAAACTAACTTTATTTTTAAAAGTGTATCAACAATGTTTCCATCTAAAAACATTACTGACAAATAACTGACAGTTAATGCTGTTTTAAAGCAATGGTTTTCAACCAGGGGGCTAGGGTCCAGTATTTGGCCTCTGCAAACTTCTTATTATTAATATAATTCATATTATGATATTAAAACAATCTAACATAACTAAATTGATGAAAAAAGTAACTAATGCAAAAATGAATTCATATGTCTTTATTCACTCAATAACTATTGAAGTACATACAGTTCTTGAAACTTCTGGAATCACAAATAAATAGAGTTCAATATATACAAAGTGTTATAGATTAACTTGTTACTAGATGCCTTATCTTTTAAACTGTTGATGACAACGTCAAATCCATTGACTAGTTCTTCCTAAAAGCCATACATTGTACCCATGAAAATATCAGATGCTTATGAAAGCATCAGATGGTCAGTGAATAAACTGTGGGTGGTCCATGGGTGTGCCATCTTATGCTGAGACTAATAAAAGGATGACATATAAATCTGTCAGCATGATACACAAACAGAACATGAAATTCTAATGTGTGCACTTGAGCATGCACAGCTAAACCAAAACAACCTAATATACATATTCAACTTTAAAAGCTCACTGTAGTCATCCTCATTTCAGCTCAGTTACAGCAGTGGTTTAAAAGCCTAAAGGGTAATTTTAGAGCTAAGGACTGATTTGAATGCCTCTCACATAAGGCAGAGGTGCCTCTGTGATGTGGTAATGAGTGACTCTCTTTTTGGAACGACATGCGCTGCCTCTAAACATCAGCATCAGTTAAACAGGCCGCATCTGCATACTGCAATTAAGACCTGCGTGTGGGGCATTGGTGCTGTTCTGGGCACCAGCTCACAGCAGGAAGTGTAGTTCAGTGGACTTTTATAAAATGTGTCCCGCTGGATGGTCCCAGCCCACAAAATGCCAAACGCACATCGAGCGCCATCATAATGGTCATTAGCCCCAATTAGATGTGAGGTGCCAAATATAGAACTCTAAAAAAAGGTTAATCGTGCATTTTTAATCAGTTCTACCAATTATTAAAGACCCCATGATATGGTTTGAGGAGCTCAGTTTTCCGCACTGTGTTAATTAATGTATGCAGTCAATAGCCTTTAGCTTGCATTACAGCCCAGAATATCATACTTGATGGCTGAAAAGCGATAATACTTTTAAAATGAATAAAAAATTGAATATAAAAACAAGCAATTCTGTCTCTCTGTTCTGAACGACAACAGGGTCCCTAGTGTATGGAATTATATCTCTGCCACAATTCTGAGCACGAAAGATCATATTTTGAGCGCGCAAAAGTGCATTTTGCACGCGCACAAACTGAGTTTTGTGGAGAAAATGTTCATCTCGCAAAGAAGAAAGTACTGTGAGTACTGTAAAGTACTTCCTCTTCCGCTGTCATCAGTAATGCAGGGAATGTTGTGATTGGTTGTCAAGGCAGCCAATCAGAATTTAGCAGCCTCATCTCTGATTGGCTGGAATTATGGCATACTGTAACACTGGGTTGTGTTGAGCAAGCGAGCCATCGGCGTTTAGAGAGCACTGAGGGTGGGCATCAGGGGAGCAAGTTAGTGAAACGTTGCACACGCAAAAGAGAAGGTCTGCACACATCCAAAAACCTATTTTAAATGCAAAATTGATTTCGCGCACAAAATACTTTCTTCTTTGTGAGACGAACATTTTCTCCACAAAACTCTGTTCGTGCGCGTGCAAAATGCACTTTTGCATGCTCAAAATGCACTTTTGCATGCTCAAAATATGATCTTTAGCGCTCAGAATTGTGGCAGAGATATAACCCCATACTAGTGGCAATATGACTAACAATCTTTGGATAAAGGACGACTGTGTTGTGGCTGTTGTAATTGTTACAGCAGATTCTGACATTTTTTTCCTCTCGTCTTCTCTCAGGTGCCAGTGCTGCGGCCCATGGACCTCATGGTTGAGGCCACACCTCGGAGAGTGTTTTCCAATGCGCACACATACCACATTAACTCCATCTCTGTCAACAGCGACTATGAAACATTTATGTCCACTGATGACTTGAGGATCAACCTGTGGAACCTGGAGATCACAAACAGAAGCTTCAGTATCCTTTCATGACATTAAATTTTACAATAAGTTGTTTTTGTAACAGAAAGGTTACCTTCTGTAGTGGGCCCATCAATTTTCCCCATTAATTGTGCTACTACTAAACCTACAAGTTGATGAGTTTTCCTGAGCTGCTTTTTCAGACATTGTAGACATTAAGCCAGCAAACATGGAGGAGCTGACGGAGGTGATAACAGCAGCAGAGTTTCACCCTCACCAGTGCAACACCTTCGTCTACAGTAGCAGTAAAGGCTCCATACGGCTGTGTGACATGAGGGCATCAGCACTCTGTGACAACCACTCAAAATGTAAGTCAATGCAAGCCAGTGTTGCCAGATTGAAAATGCCCAAGCATTGTACCAGAAGCTCAAAATTATCGTATTTGGAAGAAAATTATCGTACACGAGTCAAATGTACAGAATAGCCTATTATTTATCTAGAGCAACAACTTTTTGACATGACCTGAAAATTACCATAATGGATAAATAACTAGGAGTACCTTACGCCGTGTCTACTCCACACGCGCGAGTGGCACAACAAAATACTATAAATAATTACATGCAAGTTACCCTAAGACAAACCCTAACCATATAGTAAGTACATGTACTTAATTAATATTACTCAGTACTTAAATGTGTAATTACACTGTAACAAGGACACCTTAAAATAAAGTGTAACCTTTCTTTCTTATTGGTCGTTTTAGCCTGACTGATAATCTGCTGAAATGCAGCAGAAAGAAACAAAGGCTGATTGCTTAGAAAAGTAATAGCACAGCATTCTCACCAAACTGTAGGATTTCAGTTATTATTCATGTCTCTAGCAGAAATAGTGCAGGATGAGTTATTATGCATCAACATTTAATATTTAGGATTAGGGATTTGAACAAAGCCCCAATAGGTAATAGTAATGCTTGCCTTAGCAAACACCACTAATAAAGCTTCTTTAAAATTGTCAACATATTGTAGACCTTTTTTAAATGAGTCCTTCCTGCATTCTTCCAAACTTCATTATAACATTACAAATGCAAGGGCCAGTACAGCTCCAGAAACACTGTTGTCTCCAGAGAGCACAGCCACTACACACGCCATGACAGGGATTAGCCTCTCTTCCACCTAGGGCGAGGGCGTTGGAGGTGAGGATTATGCTAATTTTTAATATGATTGCGTCTCCTTGAGCTTAACTGGCTAATTTCATTTGGGGATTGGACACAATGCAGACTGATGAACCTGTACTGGTGGTATATAGTGGCATCTCCTTTGGCTGCACATGGCTGAACTGATAACCACAAATTGACAGATTTCCATTTCTTAAGGCATAAGCGCTCTGGTCTCCAGTTTATGGCGGGACGCTTCCATCTGCATTTGATGATCAGATTGAATGCATTGACATTTAAGCTTGGCATAAAAATCAATGCTCAAGGGCAGATAGCTGTGCCTATAGTTTTCACACCGCTGAAAGAATTTGGTCATTCCCTTCGTTTTATCGACGTGCTCACTGGTCCATGTGTTCACATACTGTTGAATAGATATTTACATACTGCTGCTGAATTTTAAAAGGCCAGATTTGCCGGAGGGGGTAACAACTGTGAGGGCTTCGGTTTTAGCCGCCTTGGTTTGTATCTCCAGCACCACACTGACCTAAATTATACACACATCTGTCAATTTTTTCCTTGGTACATGATCTCACAGCAGGCGGATGTGCCAGTCTGCCTCAGGAAAGACCTCCTCGGTGTCTTCTCTATCGCAGAGTGTGTGAGTGTGTGTTGCTCCTTCAATCCACACTAATAAATCTTCCAGGCATCCTAGAGAATATTCTTAAAAATCAATCTGCGGTGTCAGGCGGGGGAGGCTAACCAAACCCAGCAGGGCTCCAAGCAGCAGCGGAGTGCAGACGGAGGGCCGTAGCCCCTCATATTTCTCCCCAGAGGACTCATTAGCCCCATCTGAATGACACCCAGCATGACTGCAGGTGGACAGGCTCACAATGTGACATGGCTCATGACAAACACCTGCAGTCCACCAGTGCTCAAATTTCTCTGCGAGCATTGATCTGTTTCGTCCCCCTCTGCCTGTGTTTTTTCATCCGCTGTGTAGACGCCTGCAGACACATCACAGGATAATCCGCAACTGAGTCAACAAAACAGTGAGAGGATAATCGATAGTAGATGATAAATATCTGTTTCTCTGCTCTGACAGGTGTATTATTTCCCTGGCGAGCCAGGCAGATTTATGACGTGTTGGGAAGCAAACAGTGAAAGTGATTCAGGAAAACTTTCTTTGGAAAGCCAACATTGATGGGCTATTCAATGAGGACGAAACGTGTTATCCTTATTTTAATGTTTCTGTACTTAATTTCGTATGATTTTCTCCTAGTTTTCGAGGAGCCAGAAGACCCAAGCAATCGCTCCTTTTTCTCTGAAATCATCTCCTCCATCTCTGACGTAAAGTTCAGCCACAGTGGACGGTACCTGATGACACGTGACTACCTGACAGTGAAGGTCTGGGATCTCAACATGGAGAGCAAACCACTGGAAACCTATCAGGTATGACATTTAATTGCAAATTATCTGCATTTAACAATGTATTAAAGACTAATCCCTGGATTTTAAGGGCTTCGTTATATTATATTTGGCTCTTTTGAAAGACTTGTAGCACACATACACATTTATAAATTCATAATCTGTGTCTTTCAGGAATCAGACCAAAAATATTGCACTATACAAATGTAATAGAATGCTCTCTAGAATGAGAACATCCCATTCCCTGAATCATAAACATCACCTACCTCATCAATAATGGTTGATATCTTGTGCTGATATCTCTGGTTTCTCAAATAGTCATACTTTACTTCATCCCACCAATGGGCTAGAAAATATGACAACACAGGAAATGTTCATCAAATGATTTGTGGGGTATTTAGCAGTCACACACTGTCTAAAAAGAGAGGAATTATTAGAGATGTCAAAACCAGTGTTTACTAAATTAACAATCAAAATTGTCACCATTTCATCCACCAGGTACACGATTACCTAAGAAGTAAGCTGTGCTCGCTGTATGAGAATGATTGCATCTTCGACAAATTTGAATGTGTTTGGAATGGATCAGACAGGTCAGTGTTTTACACTTTGTATTAAATATTTATTTTAATAAACGTACTGGTCCAATTGTGAATAATAAATCAATGCACAATTATTCAAAATCAAAATAATGCTTTAATAATGAATATTGTTGATGTTTTGCTTCGTTCTGTTTCCAGTGTGATCATGACTGGTTCTTACAACAACTTCTTCCGAATGTTCGACCGTAATACGAAGCGTGATGTGACTCTGGAGGCCTCCCGGGAGAACAGCAAGCCTCGGGCGATCCTGAAACCGCGGAAGGTGTGTGTGGGCGGAAAGCGTCGCAAAGATGAAATCAGTGTGGACAGCCTGGACTTTAGCAAGAAAATTCTCCACACTGCCTGGCATCCTTCTGAGAACATCATCGCTGTGGCAGCCACCAATAACCTTTACATATTCCAAGATAAGGTCAACTAGCACAACTGTACCACCTCCTCACGTACCTGAAAAGAGAGAGAAAGAGGTACAAAATGCAGCAGCTCAGCAGGAGTTTGCAAGGTGTCTTTTGTGATGAGAAACAGGAAGTTACCTATAATGTAGGGAGAAGTATGGACAGATGCTGGCCATGTGCAAGGATGCTGCCAGACTTTCACAAACAAGTAGCATCCTGCCCTGCACAATCATTCTTCCTCTATTAAGTATCTGCATTTCCCCTTCCGTGAACTTGTTTATTTATCGTATTTATTCATTTCTCTGCTGGAAGGAAATGCCTGACTCTTTAAATCTGGACAAATGTGCATTTTCACTGCAATGAAAAAAGACAGGCTTTCGCTGACATCCTGGCATCGGAAACAAAGGGGTGCCTTTTAAAAAAAACAAAAACCAATGGATTTCCATTCCCTTTGAAACACAATGCTCTTCAACTTCCTCCGAAATGTCTGACTGATTTGTAATAGACTAAGAATGTGATCTGCGCTGATTGTAATGTTGAAACAAACAATCTGTGGATGGAATCACAGTCCCTTGCGACCTGATTATTCCTCTTGAAAGGAGCTCTGAAGTAAAAGTCAATCCCACTGGTCATGTTTTGTCATTTCATGTTGTCCTCTTATTTTGATGTAACCATTAATAAGCTGTGGTGCCTTCTTTTCGTATGTGGGTACTTGGGTGGCAGACGGGGTGGAGGGTGGGAGGGTTTTCGGAAGGGTGGTATTTGGGTTGTGAAGTGTGAATGTTTTTACAAGAAATGTGAAAAATAGCTTTGTGTAAGAAGGGAAAAGAATTGCAGCAACATGGATTTTCAGTACACAGAATTGAAGTACTTGAATTTTGCATTATACTCTCCACTATCTCAGTATGCTCATAACTTTACAGTATACCCTGATTTTTATTTATTTTTTAATTCGTCAGTGCCGTGCTGGGTGAAAAGTATTATTGCATGTACATGTCATCTATAATGAGCCAATGAAGAAAATATCTGTTCTGTACCATCAAATTAACCTGTAACAATCAGACGTCATCTTTTTCCATTGATTCCGCTGCATTTGTCTGAGACTGTTAAAACGTCATCGTTCAGTTACGTCACTTTGGCCTGAGGATGACAGAAATACCGGTATCATGATGTAGCCTATACATGAAGGTTAAATGATATCAGGGAATTTTATTATGTTATTATGTACAAATGAACAAGTAATGTTCTCTTCTGAAGAAAAAAAACAAAACACTTCAGATGCAAACTTCTTAATGAAACAAAGTTTTATAGCTCAGAATGTATCTACATGCAATTATTTGCCATGCAGTCTTTATGCTTAATGGAATTCGTTGAAAATAAAAAGAAACGAAAAAGAAGTTGAAATCAAATTGATCTGTTTCATGCTCTCTTTTCACTACACGTAAATTAAACAATGGCGCCCTCTTGTGACAATTCAAGAGACAGACATCCTGTTTCAATTAAAGTCAAAGAATTAAAATGCTGTAATTTCCTCACCCACATGTTGTTCCAAACCTATAATGATTTTCTTTCCTCTGGAGAGCAGAAAATTAGATATTTGGCAGAATATTAGGGACTGACATCTTTAAACCACTTCAATTCACTGAAATGTTCGAAATACAGATAAAACACCTGCAAAAAATAAATAAAAAGGAAAATCCTTCAAATTAATACAGTACATTGTGCCCTATTTTTATGGATTGTGTAGCATAGTATTTTGGCTGGTAAATATTGAAAGAATAATGATAACTTTCATTAATAATAACATTAACAAATATAAATTATTATATTATTCATAATATATTCGTTATTTGCATATGAATAATTAAAAATGTAATTACACTTCTTTGCAAGGGATTATGGCTAGCCATACAAGTCTCAATATAATTTTAAGGGTTTAAGTCAAAAGCCTAATTACTTGTTTTAAATTATTAGAATTCTCTGAATTCTATCTAATTAAAATTTCAGTATAATGATAGTTTTGCTATAGCTGTTGGATAAAAAGTGGACACTAATTCACACAAGAATTAGTGGATTAAATTCAGTTCAAGAGAAAAATAGCCTATAGGCCTACATTCGCATATGCTCACAGTGTGACAACATGCCCCATTAATGGAACAACAACCTTTTAACTGTGTTTTTCCTGGCTGGCGATGTTAAATAATTTTTGTGGCTTGAAGGAGTTTATACTTAAATTCAAATGTAGCCTACAACAAACCTACCATGAGGAAAAACTCAAGTAAAACCATTCCGTTCTTCTCTCCTATTTTGATATACATATATGATATAGGGTTTAAATATGGCAAACATTATAAAAGGTGCAAATAACTCCATATAAAGTGTTACCATAACATTAAATGTGACAAAGTAGGCTAACATCTTCATTATTTCAGCTCAAGGAAAACTTATTTCCTACTGAGGTAAAATCTGTCATAAAAATTCATTCACATTCCTACTCCTTCATATTTCCATTTGCAATCATCAAGCCTTTGTCTTCGGCAGGAAATAAAAAAATCCATCATTTCCAGTGACAATAGAAGCAATAAGTTTAACTCAGTGTGTAGCAGTCAGTGCTTATTACCCGAAATCATTTTAATTGGCCTCGGGAGGATCGCGGCAGGCGAAATTAAACGCTGTCAGTCAGCTGGGGACGGCACCTGTCAATCAAAACGTCCGTTATAAAGTCGCTCCGCTTTCGCGCTTCTAGTCAAAAGCGGGAAGAGCGCGCGGGGACTGATCAATTCCACAAGCGCGCGGAGTTTATTCGCGTATAGACGCAGTTTTGAGAGAGAGAATTTTGTTCTCTCTGCACATACTGCCAGCTTTATTTCCATTTACCAATCCATCACAGCGGAAATGGATAAATTACCTGCGATGAACATCAGCGCCGGGAACAGTTCCGTGGATAGACGCTCATTTCTGGAGAGAAGTGGATATCAGCACCTGGATCACGGAGATCTGAGGGTTTTGATTCCAGTGGTGCTGGGAGTCATCTGTGTCCTGGGTTTCACCGGGAATGTAACGGCTATGGGAGTCCTGATCACCATCGCGCGTAAAAGCAAGCTGTCCTTGATCAACGCACTCATCCTCAACCTCATGCTAGCTGATGGTCTGGTCCTGGCATTTGCGGTTCCCTTCAAAGCCACTGCTTATTCCCGTGCCAGCTGGACCCTGGGATTGTTTGTCTGCAAGACCTGTGACTGGTTTTTGCACTCATGTATGGCTGCAAAGAGCTTTACCGTGGCCATTATGGCCAAAGCTTGCTACAGGTATGTGAGTAACCCCACCAAGCAGGTAAGCATCCGTTTGAAGACTATCCTGGTAGTCCTACTCTTTACTTGGCTCTTGGCGTGTGTGGTCCCCATTCCCCAGTGGCTTTTTTCCACCCTGCAAAGAGAAGCAAGTGGAATGATTTGTGTTCAAGCAGTGCCAGTCGATGCCCATGATTTCATGTCGGTGTATGCCAAGGTGTACCCTCTCCTGGCCTACTGCACGCCTTTGAGTTTCGCCCTACTTTATTTTTGGAAGGCATATGGACGATGCCAGCGCAGGTCCAGTAAGACCCAGAACCTACGGACACAGATCCGATCCCGCAAACTCACTCTGATGCTGTTCAGCCTGACAGTGGCCATGGCCACCATGTGGCTCCCACAATGGGTGTCCTGGGTTTGGATGCGGCATGCCCTAGAGACCGATGGTGCCTTCCCTCCGGTCCTCTTCACTCTCTCCGCCCAGCTCCTCATGTTTTCCATTTCTCTAGTCAACCCTCTCATCGTTCTCGCCCTCTCCGAGGAGTTCAGGGAAGGCTACATTGGCTTGTGGCGAAGGCTCACCCTCCGCAAACAACCACCGAAACAACACAAGCCAGGACCACACACCCCGACTGCCCCAAAGTCACCCACCCCAAGACCCGAACGGTCAGCCCACCTCCCTCCACACCAGCCTGGGCAAACAGAGGAGCAAAAGCCTGAGAAGCAACCGGACCAGAGTGGAGGATTGCTGGAGAGCCCAACCAACAAGGATGGAATAGTACTGCAAGATGTAGAGCAGTTCTGGCAAGAGAGGGAGACTGGCTCCCAGTCACATGAAAATGATCCTGTGCCCTGGGAACATCAGGATCCCAAGTAAGGAAAACAGTAAGAAAGCGAGAATCCCTGTTCTTTTACATTTTGTCAACAAAAAAAGAATGAAAAAACACACAACAGATCAGACCTCACCTGAACTTGGCTCCCTCATTGTGACTAATCATAAATGATGAGTTATGGTTTTAACTTATTTGATTCTGTGTTTGTGTTTAACTGTTCTGAACAAGATAAAAGCGATAAAAGTGGCTTGATATGATCTCTTGAGTATTTTGAAATGACTATTATTTGTATTGTATTATGTTGTTAAAAAATGATGTATTATATATTAAAATGGGTAGCAATATCACTAAAGAAACCAGTGTGTGGTGAAGTCTTGTGCGCACAGGTCCACAAAGACAATAAAAATGCAGAAAAGCTGTGGATAGCTCTCTCCTGCCTATGGTATTGTTAAAAATAGATGTTGAAATCTTACTTTTATTGATAACTTTTTATTATCAGTGTGTTTACACATTAAGATGGAAATGAAAATGTCTACAGAATGAGTATGCTATAAAGAAAGTATTTAGGGAATGAAATTGTGTAAAATAAATTTATATATATTACCTATTAAGGAGTTGTGTTGTTTTTGTGGTCTGCTGTGAGCTGTTCTACACATACTGCACACACCTGAAAAATGTAAAATCCAAAATCCAGTCACCGAAGTAAAAAAAAAAGGTTGCTTTTATTCAACTTCAACTGTACATAAAGCAAAAAACAAGATATTTTTTTAAGAAACATCTGGACAATTAAATTACACCGTATGACCAGTTGACATGGCCAACTGCCAGTGCTCATACGGTCAGTCGTAACACACTGTAAACAAACTAATGAATACATATTTATCCATATATATTCATCATCTACAAACATCTTACATGTTAACCCAACAGTTGGTTAAAATTACATATACATAGAGAGGCTTTCATAATTCTTGAATATCCCTGTGGGTGACTAAAGTCACCAAAAATGTTCACAAAACTGGGAGGTTCTCCCAATTTCAGCAAATCACAGTTTGGAGCAAACGATGGATGCGTGAAACGGAATTGATATTCGCAATTTGAGATTGCAGAGGCTGGAGCGGGAAAAAGAGGTCAGCAGGCACCAGGTGGTCATACCTCCAGATGATGTTCAGGACAATTACCCAAACACATGACAGACTCTCTACAATCACCAATGAGCCTCTAATGTGGCTTTAACCCTTGAATGGACGGATAAAGAGTTTGTGTAAGAACATGAAAACACTGGCTCCTTATGGAGATAACCTAGAAATGCATCTTTAAAAAACCCTTTCAGTTGGTCCAAATACTTATGCTGTGTCTTACGCTTAGCTGAACTGATTGGTCATTAACCCATGATGTTCTCTGTGTCATGAGCTTAGTGGGCAAGTGGGTATGTACCATTCACTTCGAAAGGTTTGTCAAGTAGAACCTTTGAGCTGGAGTGATTTACCATTTCTGCGAGTCTTTAATGTGAACGGTGGTAGTGTGGGCTCAAGGAGTGGAAAAAAAATCTGGGAGATGTGTTATCATTTAGTGGAGCGTCGAGCAGGTTCAAAGGCAGTGGGAGGTGGAGGTGGTCCCCTGCGGTCCAGCTCCTCCACATATGCCATGAGGAGTTTGTGCCTCTCTTCTGACATACAGTCCAGAACCAGGTACCTTTTATCCTTTTGCAAAATCTTCTCTATGTCCGACAAGTGCTGCTCTGACTCCTGCATCAACTTACGTGATCTGGAGACACAAAAAAGGACATTCAATGAGTCAGAAGAACTATGTATTAACAGGACAGCTGTTAAAGTTTTTACTGTTGCTGTTTTCTCTTACTAAATAATTGTTTTTATATATGTTAGAATTAGAATCTAGAATTGTACAAATCACAGATTTGAAGCTACTCACTTGTAGGTGATAAACTTGTTCTCTTTCAGAAGAGTTCGGAAGTCTGCTTTGGCTGTGATGTACTTGTCTTTGATGTAATCACCAAACTCCCTCTGTCTTTTCTACAGTGAAAAGGTGAACAGCAGGAACAAAGACTTACTCTATAGCTTTAACCAAGACAGCTTTTTGACTAGAGGAGTACAACACATTCCTGTTTTTCAAAAAAAATTATCAAGAGGCAAAGAGCCTTACTCTGTCACTGCTGGAAAACTTGATGCATCTTGGATCTTCTTTAATGAGTTTCTTCACTTCCTTCCAAGATGTCATCAAATTGATCTGATGTAGAGGAAGGAATTTAAGATTAACAACAGAGTTAGACATATGACCCAGGTAATGGCATCAGGGCACTACGTACCGAGGTCGTCTCGTCCAGAAGTAGGCGAAATTGCTCCTTTTTCTTCTTTGCGAGGGCCTCGATGTGCTCGTTAAAGAGCCTCTCTTTCTCATCCCTCTCCAGCAGTGAGGACGACTCCCAGCGGTGATCCTTCCTCAGGGTCCGACGTGTCTCTGACCAGTTTGCATCAGATGACTTTACCTGTCACATGCAGAAAACAATTTATGACAATTTTTACATTGTTATATTTAAGATTAAGGTTCCAGACTGAGATATTCAATCTGGCATGATATAATGTCATAATGAAACACTGTCTATTACCATATCAGACATGAGCGCTTTAAAATTCTGGACTGCCTCCTCCCTCTTGTGCTGTTCTCTCTCACGGTCAATCTCTTTGGTCTGCTCCGAGCGGAATCTCTGCACCATGCGCTCTCTTTCCCTTAGACTGGCCTCTATCCGGGCCTGTTTCTCTAGCTCCTTCTCTTTCTCAGAGTTTGGATTCTGGAGGAGCATTAAGATCATATAACAGAAAAAGCTAAGTTGTCAATACATGTTTTTCTTTACACTTGTCTTTTATCCATTATGTAAAAGTAAATTATTTCTATAGCCTTATATTTTCATGCATTTCTAAAGTGGTATCTCTCATTTGTTGGGTTGGCACAATGTAAAGTGTAAAGTGAAACAGCTTCACTAACCTTGGCAAGACGCTCCACGTAGTTCTTAAATAGTTCTTCTCGAGCTGCAGAGGTTTCCACAGCCTTATAGCGAGGGTCAGTCTCCATCTTTTCCTTCACTTTGCTCCAGCGCTGCTGACCATCAACATGATAATCTGACAGGAGCTCAAAAAAGTCTTGCTTGACCTTAAAAAAAACAAACAAAAAAAACAACAATAGCAACTTAAATCTATAGGGTATTAGGGCTTATGGTCCTTGCACACAGAGTCTGAAATTTTTGTATGTGATGGGATGCGAAAACACAGAAACTCGAACCTGATCTGATTTTTATTTATTTTTTTTATGACGGATGAGAATTTCGGACTCAGCGTGCAAAGACCTTTAAAGTGATAATTCACCCAAAAATGAAAATTCTGTCATTAATTACTCGCCCTCATTTAGTTCCAACTGTAATGTGATGAAGCTACAAGAATACTTTGAACGCACAGAATACAAAAACTACGACTTTATTCAACAATTTCTTCTCTTCTGTGTCAGTCACATTACAATTGAACCACTGATGTCACATGGACTATTTTAACGATGTCTTTACTACCTTTCTGGGCCTTGAATATGTCAGTTCCATTGCTGTCTATACAGGGTCAGAAAGCTCTTGAATTTCATCAAAAATATCTTAATTTGTGTTCTGAATATGAACAAAGGTCTTACATGTTTGGAACAACATACGGGTAAGTAATTCATGACAGAATTTTCATTTTTGGGTAAACCATCCCTTTAATGGTTAAAGGTTAAATTTCAAGAGATAAAAAGTTGGAAGGGTTGCAGTTTTAAACCCCAAAAGAGAGAATCCCTGAAGCATCACCATTTTGCTACTGTCACTAAATAATATGAAATTGCTCCAATAAAGAGCTTACTCCAAGCCCATGTCTGCAGACAAAAGTGTATTGTGGTGAAAGTGACGAAGGGGTCAGAGACATGACATGTTTACAGCACACACAAGTGCAGGGAGACAAGTTCAAATATAAACTGTATAGATCTAGGCTATTAGACAAAATGATGGTGGTTCAAATCCCACATGAGATGACAACTCATTGCCCACCACTACTGCACCTTTGAGCAAGGCAAGTTAAATTAGTTACTTATATTGTTGGATTCTGTGACAATGTTTCTTCACTTCTGAACAACACATTTGCAATAAAGTGTCCAAATCCAATGAGTCACTACTGCCACCAGCCACTGCAACAGTTTAAAAATGTGACTAAAACACCTTATCATTGTTAATACGTTTTGATTATCACGGAATTAGACGGGCATCCTCTGGTGAACCCCACCTGGTGAACACTCCCTCCTAACCTATGGCCCCCCCACACAGGTGACATTTCACTGGCATTAATGTTTGATTGCTGACCTTTAGCTGCCAAAGGCAATCAGCCCAGACACCCTGCACTTAACCCTAGCCACAAAGACAGCAAGTGTGTGGACCAAACACCAGGGCAGATTACAGCTCATGAACAACTGACAGTCACAGTCTCTTGGTCTCAGTCTGCAAGTGTATTCGTCTCTGAACATGCAGTGTATTTCATGACAATGAATGTGAAGTATTTTAAAAAGTTACCAAGAGATAGCCATTGTATAATAACGTCTGGGTAGGGGGTCCTGGTTCTTCTGTGTGCACCCATTGAGCACTTGCTTCTATTGTATTAAATGTCAGTTAAATAACAAGCACCACTTCCGAAAGTTTAATAGGATTGACATCTCAGCTTGTGGTAAAATAAGGTAGCAGTTCTGTATAAACTTAATTTCCTCACCTTTTCTCCACGATTCTTTGAGTTCTCTTTCTCCTTCTTTCTGAAGGCCATCATGTATTCATTAAAAATGGCTTCTCTGTCTTTCATCTTTTCAACAGCCTTAAAGCGTGAATCCTTGGCGTGTTTGGCAGCGAACTCACTGAATGTTGTTCTGTGAAGACAGCAAAGTCCCTGTTGTTAGATTATGCATTTAGCATATTTACATTCATAGCAATGCAAAAGAAGGATGGGTTTCTCTCAAAGTTCTTTTTCTCCTCTCCACTACCTCAACATCTTATAGTTTTTTCCTGCCACAGTCGCCTTTACTCACCAAGGGCTTTAGGATATGTTGCTTTGCCCAAGTTGCTTTGAAATATCATAGCTTGTGAAAAGAACTACAGAAATAAAAATGACTTGGTTTGAATGTTGTGGTAACCGAGACCATATCAGGTTACCACTGAATTAAATTAATTACACTTCTGTTCAAAAATTTGGGGTCAGCAAGATATCTTTTAAAGAAATTAATACTTTTTTCAGCAATGGCGCATTAAATTGATCAAGTGACATCTGAAGATTTCTCCATCAATAAAAAGTTTTCCTTTGATCGTTCTATTCATCAAAGAATCCTGAAAAAAATCTATCACTGTTCCCACTAAAATATTTATTTTCTGCAATATTTTACAGTTATTTTGATTAATTAGTCAGACATGTCAATATCTGTTGTTAACAGAGCCCAAATGAAGTTAATTCAAAAACATTATACTGTTATGGCAGACATAAACATCAAATAAACAAAGAAACTTAGAGGATGTTCACACAGGATGTGTTATTGCTATTTTTTAAATTGTTTGTCTATGTCAGCATGTAGATGGATTTTTTCAAAGCCTAACATTTTAAAATGGATTATTGTTTCATAACCTACTTGGCTTATTTCTGATAAACATCTTCAAGTAAGTGAACACCAGTATTAACACTAACAGCATTGATGAATTAGGTTTATCCAGATGGTCCTTAGTGACTTAAAGGTCTAAGCGTTTACCTGACACCCAGTTTAGCTTCCTCCATCATTTTCCTGAAGTCATCTTTGACCTGCATGATTTTATTCTTCTTCTCTTTCCTCTCCTCCTCAGCACGCGTCTTCACATACTGATCGAACACCTGCAGAGTGGACAGTGGCATGAGATAAGTGGGCACATACACACCATATTTGGAAACTGATATCAATCTGTTTTCACTTTGTGGACATGGTAGAGGCATGGTACAGTGTGTGTGTGTACCTGTTTTCTCTCTTTGGGATTGAGCAGCAGATAACGTGGATCAAATACAATCTTATGAAGCTCCTTCTCCCAGGTAGAGAACGCAGAGACCTGATAAAAAAAATAAGATGTTTAGAAATGGAGAAAAAAAAAAAAAAAGTCAGAGCCATTTCAACCCCCCTTCCTCTTAATTAGGGCCATTATAACGAGAAGAGAGCGTTCAGTAGGTGAGCCCCTCTGAGCGTGTCCCCCTCCTGTGGCGCTGGAGTCAGGGTGTGTGGGCCCACTGCTTTTCATCCTCCATCCCGCCATCCCTAATGAATGACACACACCAACAGGTGGTCCTCAGCTTCTATCTCTCAGCCTCAAACCCTTTCTTTTCCCACCATGCTAATTGGTGCAATAAGAGAGGTGTAATTAGATGGGGGGGTGAACAGGCAGCTCGTCTACTCGAGTGATGACTGTATATGCTGCTGTACGGCACCTCTCAGACATGAGGGGGTCCGAGGATGAGGAGGAGGAGAGGGGGAAGGGGTCTTGCCTTGATGATGAGACCCTTTGACTGCAAATGTGCCTTTCATCTTTGGCATTGGACGGCGTGGCAAAGGGCAGATAGCTCTCTACTACAGACTTGAAGGGATCTCCATCACATAAGCGACATATGCGTTTATCCATATTTTATAGTAGAAACATCAAATCTGTTGCCAAGAGGGGGGAGATGTGGAACTCCACTGATCAGGGGTTCTTTGATCACCTGAAAATGTCAGGTGAGTATTTTAATGAGAACCGTAGCTTAAACAAATGATGGGTTTAACCTTTTAGACCAGAAAATAAATATATAAACTGCACTGCAGGATCACACCCAGCCAAATCTCTCTGCCATTTTGTTATGAAATAAGCAGTTGGATTTTGTGTTGACTTTGGAATTACATAAATACATTAGTATACACTGGATTTAAAACTGGGCCCAACTAACTAGAATACTAGAGGAATAAACAGTGTTGCCTTATCATCATTCAGAGCAGATTACTTGATCTCTCACATGATTCACAGATTACTAATGAAATCCACAAAAAAAGACAAGCACTCTCTCTCAAAAGTTTGGGGACAGTAAGATCTTTCTTTTTTTTTTTGTCTTTGAACAAAGTCTCTTAAGCTCACCAAAGCAACAATTATTTGATCAAAAACACAGAAAAAAAACTGTAATAGTGAAATATTTTGATTGAATATTTTATTCTTGTGATGGTAAATCTGAAATTTCAGCAGTACTCCAGTTTTTAGTGTTACATCACTTCATCTGATATGGAACTAAAGGAACATTTATTATCATTATTAAAGGAATCATGACATGAACTGAGAAATCTACATTCCCTTGATCTTTTGACAAATGCGGTCATTGTACTACAAAAACATCCTGTAAGTTTCAGAACTCAAAACGACAGCTTGTGGAATGTACTACTCTATGATGTAGGGTAAACGTACCCATTAAGCACACTTCCATTTTTGAGATCAGATTATAAAAAGAAAAAATATTTATTATCCTACTTGATGTCTTAACCAATTGATATGTTTGTTACTATATACCTCCTATAATTTCAAGTCAGTCAGATCTTTGCACACTGAGATATGGGTCTCCAAGTGTTCACACTGTCTGGCAGCCAGTTTGAAAGCTGTCTAAACATTTTCGCCAAAAGAGGAGCCCCTTAAATGTGCATTTTTTAGATGTTTAAGCCTTTATTTTGGGTAAATTTCACTACTTACTGTAAAATTAAGAGATTAATGTTCGGACTTTTGCATATAACCACCTGGAACTTGGATGTGGGAAATAATTACATTAGAACCAAAAGATAGTTTTAGCAACATAGCGCAGATGCTACAGAACACAGTTAGCTGACTAGCTGTATAAGATTATGTGCTACGCTAACATATTACTTCACAGGCATTACTGGCTTGTACTTTTACATCCATAATATTATAAAATGACAGTTTATTGCTGGTCTGTCGTTTTACAGTGCTACTGTAAAGGGTACACTACTATGGAAATCACACAGCTTGTCTGACATCAATAAGAAAAAGTATAATTTCATAGATATTTTTAATAATAGTTAATAATTCACATTTTAATATGTATGAACTTAATACATGACCTAAACTATTTATTTAGCAAAAATCCTGTCATTTTAATAAATATTACATGAAATTTATTAAAAATTGTTGCTGCTGCAATTAAGCTCAGTGTGCTCTCTTTAAGCTCATTCACATTGAACGTCTGTGTAAATACTTCATAAACAAACTTTAAATATTAACTGATGGTTGTCACTTTAAATTAAGTTAATCAATTTTCTATGGATTCTGTTGACTCAAATCTGCAGACTGGCTCTGATCTTTGGCAACTAGCATTAACTTTTCCAGACTGTAAATCTGTGAAAAATCAGAGCAAAAATCATGTAGTATTCTCCTGTCTTAAGAGACTATAGATAAGTTGATATCCATTTAAAAAGAGGTTTCATAATGAGGCTAGTTTCTGTGTTCATCCCCATGAATTAAATGTTTTATTGGTTTGTTTCATTTGATTTTTGAATGTGTTATTTAGCTGAACGTGGACTAGTCTAGATGTTGCAATGTGCTTAAATGACACTTCATTATGAATATATAACGGATCAAATTGAATGCCTTGTTGCTTGATTTTAGTGTTCTGTTTTTTTTTGTGATTGACTTTGTAGCTTCAAAAAATATATATTTTTAAAATTTTTCTTTAAAAATTTTCCTTAAAATAAACAAGAATTTTTAATAAAACATGATGTGAGCTTAATGGGAACAGGAATGTGCTTAAAGGGTACAAAAATGTACCCATTAAGCACTGCTGGACTTTTTTAATTTAATGATGTATATCTTAATTGAAATGATTTTGTCATTTAAAATAAAATTAAATATTTTTGTGTGAGAGATTAATATTTTATTTTAACATAACTTTTTGTACTGAAACCAATATCTTGTGCACTAAAAATGTCTCAATGTAGATTTTGGTGAGCTTAATAGGTACGTTTACCCTAATAGTGTGGCTAAACACCACCTCCGCAGAAGATGAACAACGCCTGCTTCTACATCGCTGCCTCTTTAGCCCCACCCACCGATTCAAGCACGTAGTGTAAATAATGAGAGGCAAACGCAGGTCTACGCAGAATAAAGATGCTCCAAAGACAACAAGACGCTGTGCAGTGCCATTGAAGCTGTGGGAAAAAGCAGTCTTTGCATTGCCTGATTCCAATGTTAGGCTTGGTCCTTTATTCACTTCAGTTTACCGCAGATTTGATTACAAACAAAGCACAAAGATCGAAACAAAGACGGCGCTGTGCCAAATATATTGGATCCGACAGTAATGTTGCAGTATTAATGCGTTTTATTAGCTTAAATCACAGCAGAGTCCAACTGTAAAGGACATAGACTGTCAAACATACACAACTGTTAGCCAATCACAGCAGTGAGTGTTTACTTCTGCAATCTACAATCCGCCACGCCTATTTAAATGAAGCGTTCCAAGAGGGGGGTCAAAACAGGACAGAAACTAGCCTATTACTTATAAATTATGGTGTTTTTGGATATAAAAATATTGATAACATTATAAATGGACCTTAGAGAACCGTTCAAAATAATAAAAAAAGGCAGTTCATGACCGCTTTAATGTTGAAAACAGTTGCTTAGTATTTCTGAGGGAACATAATACAGTTGTTCAAGACTTCAGATGAATGCAAAGTTAAAAAGAACAGCATTTATTTAAAACAGAAATATTCTGTAACATTATAAAAATCTTTACTGTCATTTTTGATCAATTTAAGGCATCATTGCTGAATAAGTGCTCACTTAAAAAAAAAAAAAAAAAAAAATGTACAGACTACAGACTTTTGCAAGGTAGTTTATTTGCGTATGCATGTATTTACTTGTTAAATAAATAAAATGTATGTGTCTTACCCCTCGCTCAAGCAACATGTCTTTAAACTGACTCATCCGAGCTTCCTGAGGTACCACGGCTCTCTCACGTGCTGCCTTCAGCTCTGCCTCCATAGCTGCCTCTTTCTCTGTGTCGGCCTCCTTCTTCTCCTCTATCCTAATGCACAAAACAACAAATCAGTCAGAAGACATGCGACTAAACCTAAACCAGCCTATTCAAATCAAGTCTGAACTTTTGGCAAGATAACAAAACAAATGTCTTTGACATCCTTCACAGTTTTGACTTAATACAAGTTTTTGTAAAAATTCTCACTTTCGTCTCTTGGCTTTGCTGGGTTCATCTTCAGGTGTGTCTTCTGCTACAGGAAACTCCTGCTCCTCTTTAGCTAGCACTGTGCCCCAGGAAACACAAACATGCAAGAGAAAGTTTGGACAGTTATTAACAACCTGTTGAAGGTGTGACATGGATAGAGAACGCTTCATGCTCACAGCTGACATGCAGACATTCCCCACTTTTGTTTTCGGAGGTGTAGACTAATTTAGAAAAATCTAAAAACATTACATTTGTTCTTATTGCAGGGCTCCAGGCTGCACCTAAAATGGCTGCATTTGTGACCAAAAATATTCATTTGCAAGTTACATTTTTAATGAGATCGCCAATGGTTTCAACATAAATTTACACATTATGATTTTTTTTTTTTTAATTGCAGAACAAATACGAGAGGCATGAAAATGGAGATGCTATAAAAGGTGGGCAGGATGACTAAAAGTACACTACCAGTCAAAAGTTTTTGGACAGTAAGATTTTTAATGTTTTTTGAAGAAGTCCCCTCTGCTCACCAAGACAGAGTTTATTTGATCCAAAGTACAGCAAAATCAGTACATTTTTTAAATAAATCTTAAAAATAACTGTTTAAAATGTAATTTATTCCTGTGATTTCAAAGCAGACTTTTTAGCATCATTACCCCAGTCACACGATCCTTCAGAAATCATTCTAATATTCTGGTTTACTGCTCAAAAATATTTATTATTATTATTATTATTTTGAAAACAGCCGAGTAGAATGTTTTCTGGTTTCTTTGATGAATTGAAAGTTCAGAAGAACAGCATTTATCTGAAATAGAAATCTTTTGTAGCATTATAAATGTCTTTATCATCACTTTTGATCAATTTAAAGCATCCTTGCTAAATAAAAGTATTAATTTCTATAATTTCTTTGCCAAAAAAAAAAATAGTTTAGTGTATAATGTTACAAAAGCTTTTTATTTCAGATGAATTCTGATCTTTGGATCTTTCTATTCAAAGAACCCTTAAAAAAATAAAAAAAAAATAAAAATGTACTCAACTGTTTTAAATATTGAGAATAATAATGAAAAATGTTCTAATCAGCATATTAGAATGATTTCTGAAGAATCATGTGACACTGAAGACTGGAGTAATGGTGCTGAAAATTTAGCTTTGATCACAGGAATAAATTACATTTTAAAATATATGTAAGGGATAATCAATGGCTAGCTACGCATTAAACGATTTGAATGCACGACGTGGAGGCGAAGAATCGCCCGACGCGCAGCGTTTAATGCACAGCTAGCTGTTGATTATCCTGTTTATGCCATGCTCATTTCCCAGCATTTACATATTAAAGATGTTAACAATATTTGACCAGAACGATAAAAATGACGGTTATTTCCGTCTGTAGTACTATTCAACTGTAACTGTATGTTACTATGGTTAACAAATGTTTATAGGAAGCGCATTAATATAGAACGTGATTAAACTGACCTGGAACTACCTGTGCAGTTCAATGAATTTAATCAACACCTGCCAGCCAATCAGAATCCAGTATTCAGACAGACCATGGCATAATCAAATAGAACGCATTTATTTTAAATAGTAAAAATATTTCACAATATTACTGCTTTTGCTGTATTTTGTATCAAATAAAATTCTTACCGTTCAAAAACTTTTGACTGGCAGTGTAAGTGCAAATGCATTTCTATGCTGGCACTTCAAAAAAAAAATATTTGGTGCCTGTTTTTTTTTTTTTTGGCTTCTTTATTGATATTTTTTTATGTTTTATCAATTACTTGATGGAAAATTAGTACATTGCACATGGTTTGGATACAGCATTATTTTGATCCTTTCTAAATATTTGTTGAAAAATACATAAACAATCTGTAATTTCTATCAAAAAGTGCAAATACTTCACACGAGAGATACGAGATGCATTTCTACGGAGATGACCTTTACCCAGTTTGTTGCTGTTGTCCATGCCTCTTTTGTGGGGAGGTTCCTGGATCGCTTTATCAACATCAGCCCGTCCCACCAGCTCCTCCGGCCGCTCCCACATGGACAGACGCGTGGTTGGGTTATAAAAGAACACTCGCTCATCACCCGTCCACACCACACACCTGACACATATGTATAAGCATAAGCAATCCAATAAAAAGAGCTACCATCCAAAAGCGTTAAAAAATTTTCACTTTATTTATAAATCAAAACTTGTCTATTAAATGTAGTTGATCTGATTTGTGCAGAACAAATAAATCTGTGTAAACAGCAGTTGCCTACCATGGTGTGCCAGGAATAGGTGTGGTTGCAACCGGCTTTGCTTTTTTCGCTGCCTTCTGTTCCTCTGTCATCTCTTCCTCTTTCAGCTCCTAGGAATAACACACAGATGATTGTCAGAAACGCTCATTTACGCACAACAATTTAGAAAACTAAATACACTACCAACCTCTTTCTTATCTTTTGGTGGATCAATTTTTGGGCTTCCATCTTCCATTTCCATGATTTCAGCATCAATCATGTCAAGAGCTGCATCCTTGATCTTCTCACTCTCTTTTTCTGTTATGGAGACATGGAGACGAGCAACTGTCAAATGAGGAAATATTGAAGACAGCTGAAAAAATACATATATAATAATGGCTGGAGATAATGTGTTATAATCATCTTTGCTAGCTAAGGGTGTTATGAAACATTTCAGAACTCATCTTCAACGGTAACATTAAAAAACTAAAAACAAATTCAAGTCAAACAATTTAACTGAATTAGCACAACACCAGTATTAATATTTAATTTAGCTTAATATTCAATTAATATTGAACACCATAATTAATATTTAATTAACTTGTTTTATTTTTTTACAAGTTACGACAAGGGTAATTGCCCTAGTGGTCGTCTTTGTCCTAGTTTCTAACCTGTCTCTCTGAGTTCTTCTGGTTTGTCCCAGGTGGTCTCCTGTGTGTGTTTATTGTAGTAGTAGGACTTTCCCTCTGGGGTTTTAAACTCAGTCCAGTCAGATGTACTCAGAGCTCCAGGCAGTCCTGAATGCCCAGCCATTGCCATTTGAGGAGGCATCATGGGTACCAAAGGTGGTGCCATGCCAGGGAGCATACCTTGATATAACATAAATCAGAATCGGTTCAAGACAGGTAGCTCTTCTCTTCCATAATAAAAATAATGGAATAAAGATTTTGCACAGTTATATTAGTTACACATAGTTTTTCAACATATGACTAAAAAAAAAGTCAGAATTTCAACTAGTAGATAAAGATTTAGCCATTATAAAGCAGAAAATATCATAAAAATCTAAACATTCAATCAAACATGGGGCTAATGCATGCAAAGACAATACCACCACAATATCACATTAAAAACATTAAAGAAAAAGGGACACAGGGTAGGAACACAGTTACGACAAATCACAACACTGTGTTATTTGAATTTCTATTGCAGTTTATTATCTAGGTTACTGCCTACAACTCAACTGTAACGGTTACAAGTTTTCAGAGGGGAAAAAACAGATCTACTCCAACTAAGCAAAATGTTAAGTCAAAAACAATTTGAAAAAGTGAAGTGAGTCAGCCTATGTCTCATTTGTAAGAAACAGAGGGGCCTCTAAATGGAAATGATTACATTGAAAAAAGCATAAAGATGCACAACAGTTACTAACATGCCATAACGGGGAAGGGAATTACCGTTTTTGGTAGGAGAGATAGTCTTTACATAGGGACAGCTGACTATCTGCATCATTGCTACACCTGAAAGAGCGTATAAGCAAGCAAAGAGTGTTGGAAAAGACACAAACATACGTCAACTACTGCTTCCAGGTGTAAGGAGAGTAAACACTAGATCATTTATGATGAAAACACTACAGTATTCTCCTACGGTGCTAGCTGATCTATATTCAACTGAAATTAGGCAATAATGTTGCTTGACAACAAGTGCACATGAAAATGGCGGATTACTGCCATCTATAGAACACTGAATGTCACTTCTGCAACACCACAACATTAAGGCAGTAGTTAACACTGCATTTATCATTGAATATATTACACTGGAGCTTGCTTTGCTTTCTAGAATCATTTTCTGTCAAACAATTTCATTAAAGATGTTTGGTAACTGTAAGCAGTGAACAAAAACAAGGGCATCTTTTAGAGCCTACAGGTTCCAGTCAAACTACAGACATGCACTGGATAGTGTGAAAAAGACAGAAAGACAAGGAACAGAGGAGAGAAAGGCAGTCGCATACTACAGCAGAAGAATTTTCAACAAGTTCTAAGGTCAAACCTACCGGGCAGCGGAATGGGCATGCCAGGCAGGGGCACTCTGAAGGGTGGCACCATGACAGGAGGGAATCCTGGCATTGGAGCAGTGGGCTGTGGCACAGTATGGGGCAATGCCACTGGCAGAGGTGGCGGTCCTGTAGTCATGGCCACTGTAACCGTTGGAGGATTGATAGCTGCTATTGTGGTTGCCATCGCACTGGGGGTTGTGGTTACAACTGACGTCATCTCCACGACATCATGGGCTACGGGTCAAACAATTGGGTACAGAATGATCACATATCAACTTCTGACACCCAGATAAAATAAACAAACAAAAAACTATTTCTGATACTAAGACAAAACAAACAAATGGTGAACAAACCAAACTTCTGCAAAATTTGTTTCTATTATTTAACTTTTGACGCCCAGACAAAATAAATCAAATATAGGGAACAAAAAAATTTTTCCCGAATGAGTTTCTCACCCAGAACAACTTCTGACACCCAGACAAAATAAACAAATAAATGGATAACAAAAATTAAGCCCAAATCCTGATCCAAAAGCATTTCTGACACTTATAAAAATGAAAAAAAATAAACAAATGAGGAACAAAAACTTCAGAATGTGTTTCTAATGTCAACTTCTGACACCCAGACAAAATAAAGCAAATATGGGGAACAAAACTATTTTTTCTCAAATGAGTTTCTGACCCAAAACAACTTCTGACACCAAGACAAAATGAACAAACAAACATATGGGGAATGAAACAAGCTTCTCCAGAATGCTGTTCTGACCCAAAAAGCTTATAAATTATTGGTCAACAAATGAAATCTGTTGATTAGAGGTCTCATTGGAATGACATTTACCTGACACAGGTGTTGGGAGGAGAGGTGAGGCTGCTGTGATGCTGGGAGAGGAGTTGGAGCTCATGACCGTGGAGGGGCTCTGGGAGGTGTGTGTGGTTGTAGTGCTGTTGGCTGCAGTTGGGATGTTGACAGATGGACCAGGCCCACTGGATCCTCCGCTGGCTGCTGCTGCCGCCACCGCCGCTGCCTGGCTCAGCATCATTGGACCCAGCTCAGCCTGCTGGATCATCTTCACTCCTTCAGGCTTTGTCCAGGATGACTCCCTTGTACGTGCATTGTAATAATACACCTAAATAATAAGGAAAAACAAACAGATGAGGACAGGAGATCAAGCTGTTTGCGCTGTAAAGAAAGCAAAAAAGTATCAATTTATGTTATCATCTAATTGTATCAAGTAAGAAGTGTAACAATGCAACACTGAAGCGTGTACAATGCATAGTGAACTTCAAAAATACACATTATGCAAGATCCAATGGATTATGTATTTATTTCTTAAGCAAAATAGAATTTGTAATATGTTCTCAACTGCCTGTGCAGTTACTCCCGAGACTTTAGTTTATAAATATATATAATATAATTTCACAGTATATAATATACACTAGTGTCCAAAACTTAGGTTTTTCTGAAGAAAACAGTACTTTTATTCAGCAGTGATTCATTAAATTGTTTGTAAGTGTAAGTATAATATTACAAATGTTTTCCAATTCAAATAAAAGCGATTCTTTTGAACTTTGTACTCAAAGAATTCTAAAAAACAAGAATACAACTCTCCATGTGAAGTGACTGGAATACAACCCAAAACACCTTGCCATAGGGAACCAACAATGTCTTTCAATCCACGAAGAATTAGTAGTCATACCTTTCCCTCAGGACTCTTATTCTCCACCCAGATCTCTTCTGTAGAGGGCAGGGAAGGAGGAGCAGGAGCAGGAGCTGGAGAAGGAGAGGCTGTAGGTGGTATTCCAGGAGGGAAAATCATGCCAGGTGGAGGCGGCATGGATCCTCCAGGTGGAGGCATAAACGGGGGTCTCTTAAAGTAAAAAAGTCATCATAGGTGTCAATGAAACCTTCTCAATTCCCAACTTCTTTCCATTCCAATTAAAACAAAGTTGAGGAATTACACAATATATGGCATCTTAAGTAATATTCATACCTGTAAAGGTGGGGCACCCATGGGAGGGGGCACACTGGGGTCAAAGGGAATGCGTCCGAAGGGCGGCCGGGCAGGAGGTGGAGGACCCCTCATCATAGGAAAGGGAGGCACAGGGGTGCTCAGTAAAGGCTGCCTGCGGGTGGAGGGGTTGGCGGGTGGAGGGGCAGCGGCAGGAAAACGGAGTGCTGGCTGCTGAGCCATGCTGATGGAGCGAAAACAAACTTATTAACAAACAGCATCCGTACAGCACATAACGACTACTGCAGACAGACACTAAATAGCAAAACAACACAGCATAACTCATTCTTAAGAACCATAACGCCCATTAAATCTTCCTGATGTGCCATAATAGATTTTATATGACGCAATTATGTCTAAAAACACGATTTGTAACTTGAAGTGCAATAAAAAGTCAAGACATAACGATGTAAAAACATTCAGCCGTATGCTGTTATGATGCTTTCATTGTCCACGACACAACAGGCCACACGAGGCTTAAAAGAGGTTCAAGTTAGCCAACTGCGAAACGTTATTGAGTGTACTGTTAAGGAAAAAATGAAGCTAACCATAATTGATCGTTTGTGTTAGCCGGTGTATGAAAAATAATGCAAAATCCACACCTGTTAGCGGCCAAGCCAATGCCTTCTGCCTCTGTGTGCTCCGCCATAACGGGAATAAGTTACAACAAAAGTCCCCTGGACGCATTTCCGGTGGAGTCTGGTGTACGGCAGTCAAATGGATTTTATATATATTTTATATATATATATATATTTAAACGTTAAAGGTTATCGTTAGATATTAAAAGATAATACCTTTTCATTTCACATAGTTTTGAATAATCAATATTTCTGAATTGGTCCTAAATATATTTTTTCCCAAACTGGTTTCATCAGGGCAATTTGTGAAGTGACAAGGGAACTGTACTCATAAGATTTTGATTTAAAAAAAAAAAAATTGAATAAAATAGGTTACAGGACTCCCTAAAAATTATAAAACGTATAATATCCGATTTGCTGCTGTTAATAAAATCCTGGTTGTTGCGTTAATACTTTCTTAATATCTTAAATTCTTACTATTTTATATTCATTTTTATATGACTTTATCGTTTTATTTTTGACAGTATTTATTTGTTTGTTGTTTACACTTTTTTAATGGTTGGATCGATTACCTAATCGCTAACTGATTTAAAATAACATACTTTTAAAATGTTATTTCTAAACTTTTATTTTGAAAATAAGAGCTTTTCTCGGTTCCGGAAGTACACAAACACAGCGCACTCACGTTGCTTTTTAGCAATGGACACCATACATGCTTGTTTCAAAGAGAAAATCGGTGAAGTGCTTTTACCCGGAGATGTGTTCTCATTCAGGTTGCCTGAATCTGGAGATGGTAGTATCAAAACCGAGAAGACCATATGCGGTCCAGGGCTCCGGAGAAACGGAGAGGAAGTTCAAGTGTGTAAAAGTGGAATTTTGCGCCATAAACAGCCAAATATGTACTGGATAGACTCTCAGCAGAGACGGGTGAGGAACTGGACTCACACCAGTACACCCATGTGCACTTATTATTTTAGTTCAGCAAATGTTTCTTCTGTTGGAAATTACATTTTGTAATTTTATTTATTTGTTTATTTTTAAATAAATGTTTCTCAATAAAATGCTCTTTTTTTTCTAAATAAAATATTTAGAACGTGTATACTTATTTTTGGTACTTTTCTAAATACAGTTTAAATATAAAAATTAAAAATATTTATCAAATCAAAAAGTTAATACATTTTCCCAAAGCAAGCTGTCACTCAGTAAAGCTAAATAGTTCTGTTAATCCTTATTTCTTCCAGTATGTACCAGCCAAAGGTGAAAGTGTGATCGGCATTGTGACTGCAAAGTCTGGAGATATCTTCAAAGTGGATGTGGGAGGAAGTGAACAGGCATCTCTTTCATACCTGGCATTTGAGGGAGCAACCAAGAGGAACAGACCTAATGTGCAGGTACTTTCTCATGTATTTTTAACACCCTCGGACCCCGCTTGCATTACTGTTTTTTTTAAGAGCACTGTGTATGTTTAAATGTACACAATGATATTGTGTGGTTTTGTTCTGCAGGTTGGAGATCTGGTGTACGGTCAGTTCACAATTGCCAACAAAGATATGGAACCCGAGTTGGTTTGTATAGACAGCTGTGGCAGGGCCAACGGGATGGGGGTGTTTGGAGCTGATGGGCTGCTGTTTAAAGTATCATTGGGACTTGTGCGAAGGTTTGTGATTTGTCCACGTAATACAGCTTAGAAAACTATATGCTTCCTAGCTTAACTTAAAAAGCAAGACACCCCAGGTGAATAGGGCAATAATAAAATGTAACTAACTAGTATATTGCAATATTATCCTAGTTGATTAATTACATAGGGGTCACGATTTGCGATCTGTTTCTGAAATGTTGTATAAATATGCATAAATCTGAACATTGAATAAAGCTAGGTTCAAAATTCTTAATTCCTTTTTATTTATGTACATATTAGAGTTAAAGGACTTTACAGAAAGGATTTTTGATATCTCTTTTTAAGCCTCAACAAATCAGAAAATCAGCCTGGGAAAAAAAAAAAAACATTTTCACCATGTTTGTAGAAAAACAAATGTAATAATATAGAATTTTTTCTTTGTAAGTGCTACTGAAGTGAAAGTATGTTGAGAAAACAACTATTGTAATTGAAATTACAGATGCAAACAGATCAAATTCAATAAGATAAGTGTATTTTGCTCGTTATGAAAAGCCAATATCTCAAAATTGACCAGTGCATGAAATGTTTTTGCCTACAAAGCTACAGTAAAGAATGTGATGTTGTTCTTTCCATCAGACTTCTGGTTCCTCAGAGTGAAATAATAAAGGACCTGGAGAAGATTTTTCCCTTTGAGCTGGTCGTTGGGATGAATGGCAGAGTGTGGGTGAAAGCAAAGACTGTTCAGCAGACGCTGATAGTGACCAATCTTCTGGAGACATGTGAGAACATGACCTCACAACAGAGACAGACACTGTTTAAGAGAGTGGCAGATGGATGCCTCTAGAAGACATCTGAAATACCACTTTTCCCACAATACACCTGGTGGCGGACATGCCAGAATTACACATCAGTTTTCAGATGTTTCCAGTTTTGAAAACAGAATAAGGAAGAGAAGTCACCATTTCTCTTTAAAGAAGCCAATACATTTGTCTTTTTTCTAAAAATTCACTTTTGTATGAGTAAAAATGAATAAAATCCTGGTGAAACAACAAATGCAAACAGATTTTTGTTGTAGTGAGCGATTATGGTAATAACTACCTTGTGTTCGCTGTGTTGTTGTGTCCAGAAGGGGGCACTTTTTCTCCAGTTTCTTTAGCCAGCTTGTGGTTTTGAAAGTTACTGCTATACTGGTAGTTGCAGGAAATGATTTAAGATGTTTGGATAAGTGAAATGCAATGCCTGTAACCAGCGTCATTTTATATCCAGTTATTGAGAAATACTTCATCCTCTTTTTTTTTTTTACAGGCATGTGGAGCATTAATCATTGCTCTAGAGCAAGCCTAAGGTGTCAGTAATAAATGTGTGTAGATAGTTATAATGTTGTTTATTGCTTCAAGATTTACAACACAAATATATAAAATTATACAAAGCCTTGTAGCCCACCTGTTCTCAGCAACTTTTGTATAAAGAATGGTCAGTAATTTTTTTTTTTTTTTTTTTAAATAAGTATCTTGTGGTCGTGAAGGATGCATTTATTTGATCAAAAATAGTTAAAAGCCGTAACATTGTGAAATATTATATACAACTTTTCTATTTTAATAAAATGTCATTAGTTTCTGTGATGACAGCTAAATTAAGCAGCCATTACTCAAGTCTTCATTGTTACATGATTCCTCAGAAATCATTCTCATATGATGATTTGATGCTTATATTTTTTATTATTATCAGTGTGAAAACAGTTGTGCTGCTATTGATTGAACAACGGAACATTCAGCATTTATTTAAAATAGCAAATATATAAATAAAGGGACATGAACTATTGACATCAGATGAAATTATTTATCAATTGTCGGTAGTTTAGTGGTTATTATACCACAATATTTTACTGCTGAAAGCATTTATAGCTTGATTAGTTGACGAAGCTCCTCAGCCAGATGCAGTTTTATTCTAGCCAAGTTAATATTGAGTTCCCATGGGCTCTGACTTTCAGTTCTTGTAAATGAAAGTGGAATTTGCATGAAGTTGCTGATCAACATGGAAAGATGTGTCTGGGCACGTTTTCCTCATTGAATGACTGATGTATGCAGACCAGTGTCCAAGGCAGTACCAGGGGCATGGAAGATTCGAGTCACTGCAAGAACAATGTATTTGAGCTCCTATTTTACGAGAACACAAATCTGCCTCACACTAGACGTGCAAACCTCAAAGCCTGTAGCTATTTTTTGATAGTAATTAAGGAGCTAAGCTATTAAAGTTGCAGAAGTATGATTTCTGCATTTTCTGCAACTGCTTTGTAAAATCTGCAGCTAAGTCACAACACCATGCATTTTCATGTCTTGATTAAATCTCTCAGCTGATGATTTCACCAAAGACTAACCACGGAGTCTAATGAGATGGGACTAAAGGTGCTGGTCAGAGCCCTTGCCCTATAAAACGCTTACAAATGTTGAGTTTGTTATTCACAAGCATGGCCTGATGTGAACCAAGCCTCAAACAAAAGAGATCTCATAACAGCTAAATATCAAGAATTGTAGCATAAAGCTGGAAAGGATTATAAAAGTATTTCTGAAAGCTTTCTGTTCATCAGTCCTCGCTAAGATAAATATGTCTATAAATGGAGAAAGTTCAGCACAGTTTCTACTCCCTAAGTGGGCGTCCTGCATGAAGACTGAAAGAGCATGGCACAAAATGCTCAATGACGTTAGCTAAAGACAGAAATACTCTGAAAAAAATCTGTTAATGTGTTTATGCTACATAAAGCACTTAAAGAGATAGTTCACCCAAAAAAATGAAAATTCTGTCATTTACTCACCCTCAAGTTGTTCCAAACCTGTACAAGTTTCTTTTTCTTTTCTTTTTTTTTTTTTTGAGCACATAAGATGATATTTTGAAGAATGTTGGTAACCAAACCGTTGACGGAAGCCATATGAAAACAAAAAACTATGGAAGTCAAGTGTGAATCTGAAATTCTACTTGTTTAGTAAAGATTTTGTTTTTGTGTTATTTAAACAGACTACAATTTCTTTATTGTTGCAACTTGAAAAGTATCTAGTGACCAATTAATGTAGGTATTCATGGCACATCCAGGACTGTACTTTATATATTCTATGCTACAGGTGTTTTACAGGTTCTACAACTTCCTTCTCACGTTGTAATGGGTCTAAAATGAACCTGTTCGGACAAGCACCTTTGAATTCTTCTCACTTCATAATTTACAACACTGTGACATGCCAGGTGTGGCAGGTGGGCATTCCTCGAATCTAATGAGAGGCAATGACATTCAAACATATTCACCTGACAGCCAAATGAAAGGTGATATATTACCCTGTGATTTGCATAATAGAAAGTAATGTGCCACAGAATTAGAAACTCATTCTCCAGAGACTTCATAATGTAATCTGATTCACACTGTTATTAAAAACAGTTTTTCATATTGGAATTCTATTCAATATCCTTCTTGTGACAAATTTAAAGAGATAGTTCACCAAAATGGAAATTTGGTCTCCTCTTCATTATTCAAACTTGTCATTTTTTCCTTTTCTGTATAAAGCAAGAGAAGACAAATTTATTGATCATTACCCATTTACTACTCAACTGTCTTACAAATAAATACCTTAAAATAATGTTTTGTATCAATCAGAGTAACCACCATTTCAACAAAACAACATATGCAGCAATTACATTTGAGTTATTTAAAGTGTAAAATCTAGCCATGTTTCCACGTTTTTTTCTAAATGATCAAAAGAAAGAAGGATTTTTTTTATCTTTTTTTTTTCTTGTACACTAATACGTACAAAGTTAGTGTCACATCTCGAAACAATTGACAGAAATGAATCAAAATAACCAGCTCCAGAGTCCAGCTTCAGTATTTCTACTAACTAATGTAAAAAAAAAAAGAACTATATTAAAACATCAATTTTAACATTTTCATATACTTAAAATTAATATAATCACAGTCTACACAAAAGCCAAATAAAAGGTGCATTAAAAATCATTGCAATGTTGTAACTCTAAAAACTCTCTATATGTAACTCTAAAAACTTTATCTATATATATCTTCTAAATAACTTTCATGGTCCCTGTGAAAAAAAACAGCATTCAAGTGATATAAGGGCAAGTACAGTAGATGACAAAACTTTCATTTTTGGGTGCACTATCCCTTTAAAAATGATTATTTTGCTCTCATCTAGGATCATCACAGATTATTCCAGGGAAAGAGTTAGATGTGCAGGACACATCAGTCTAGGTGAGAGACTGCAAACGTTCGCTCTTTCTCCATCTGCCACTGTCTTCTGTGTCTGCATATTCCATGAATGTGCATTTAATGCTTCTCCCGGGGCCTGAGCCCATGAGCAGCACTGAATCATGGGCCGTGCATTCAGTGCCAACAAAAATAATCCCTGCCGAGGAAGGAGCATTAGCCAAACGCTCTCTCGCAAGAAGAGAAAACTCTGCTAAGTCTTAAATAACAAACACAAGCTTGACACTGACGACCCTGTTGTCTGAATGGACACTGGCTTTCGTGGCTCTCTGTGCACAGTCAGATTCTGAATATTGACCTTCAGTACGTCACAATCACGGTTCATCATCATTAGCTTGACATGATTTAATGGCAGTAAACCTCCCTGTTCCCTTAAAATTGCTTACATTCAGCAGATGGTGCTAACATGGTCAATATATGCAATATCCTGTAGAGCCAGAAGAACACTATTACCTGCAGAACATCCCCCCTCTGCTCTGAAAAGCTGCCGTCATGCTTTAGCTGGACATTTGCATGCACAAGCTGCAGCTGCACAGCCTCAGTTGTGGTCACTGGTCATATGCTTTCCAGAGTCCTCTTTTTCTTCTTTCTCAAAGCGTTTTTTTTGTTCACCCTCCTCCTCCTCACCTCCCTGCTTGCCAGAGTCTTCTACATTCATCTGTAAAGTTACCGAAAAGCACAAACAGATGTCCCTCAACAAATTGGATACATCTCTGCTTCTCATTAGCTCTTACAAGGTTGGATCAAAGTCAGTTTGGCCTCTGCATTTGCCAAACACAGGAGGAGCAAATCTGAACATGAGGAACTGATGTGGATTGTGTGGTTGATACCAGTGATCACAATCCCTAGAATTTTCATAATTATCTTTACATACTATATAATAATACAGGATTTTGTTGACATGCTTTCTATGAACTTCTTAGAGAACTTGAATAAGTAAACGTAGCATCAGGTGACATGTTGATGAGCTGGTTTATTGACGTCTTACCTACTAATTGGGAGAAAACATGAGAGATGATATGTTTCAGCGAATACTGTAATATTCAACATACACAAGTTTTTTCATGCTAACTAGCAGTAAGAGGCAATGAGTATTTCACTCGCTCGATCTCCGTGATTTAACCAAATCACGATAAAAGTCGTGATAAAATTGACATAAATTGAAAACTGTTCATTTGCTTTAGCAAAAGAACATTTCTTATAGTTAATCGCATTTCTTCATTCACTACTACAACTAAAAAATATAGCCTAGGCTATATATTCCTTATTCAAAATATAAAAAATAAAATGACATGACCGTTGTAGAGTAACCATTAAACTATTTAAAAGAATCAGAGTGATTTTACGAATGAGTGAGTCATTTTGAATGATTCGTTCATGAATCACACTGATCTAGTTTTCAAGTTCAACTCACTGATTCAACGATCCGGTTGCATCCCGACGTGGAAAATAATCAGTGAATAATGACGCAAATTTTGCCATGATACTTACACAAACCTATCGTATAACTACAGAAGATGTAAAGTTGTATGAACCACTTTTGTGTATCATTTATGGTTCTTTTGCAAAACAGCTCTATTCGTTGTCATTACACAGAAGAGAGAGAACAGCAAGACTCTTCAGATTACTCAAGGGGTTTTCCACAGAAGAAAGAAATGTACAGGTTTGGAACGACAAGGCAGCTCGGTTTTAACATTCCTTTAGAATCAACATTAACATTCTTTTATTTGGATGCTTAAAAGTCTCTTGCGTTTGGGAAGGGTGTTATGTAGCTACATAAAACATTGCTGCTGGTTTGGTTTGTCGGTTTCAGTGTTGACAGAGGTGACAAAGGGCGTCCTTTCCTGGTGCTCTGCAACTCAAGTCTTCGTTGCTAAAATTTCCGTTGCATTTTTTTTTCCTTGAATCAGGACTCAGCCTGCCTGGAATTCATGGACATGTGGGTCTCAGAGGCCTCTGTATTTTAGGACATGACAGCCAGGTGGGTCTTTGTTTACTGCAGCAGACATTCAAGGTCACCTCACTTCCACACAGGAAAAAGAAATGCCTACTCATAGTCTGTTTATACTAGCATTAATATAGCTGTCTTCATTGTGAATGTCAGGGACACGTCATCACAGATAACTTGATTATCATATTTGATCCTCTGTCATAATTAATTTTCAGGTCGGCTGTTTGAAAAAAAAAAAAAATGGAATCGATCATTAGACATTTTTTAATAATAATAATAAAAATTGACTTGTGTCTGATGCCAGAGTAATAGTCTTGTCAGCCCATTTTTTAATAGTCTTGACAAATTAAACAATTCCCATACATATTTAATAAAGACAATTATGTAAGTTAGCGAGGCATGTTTTACTAAAAAGTGTTTTACTGAGGAGAAGTGACTGCATCAAAACAGAAGAGGAAATGATTCCCACTGACACATATCCAAATTTAGTTTAAATGCCCTGGCTTATTTAAAATGACTTAAAGTACATTTGTTTACCACTTATTACAAAAGAAAATGAGTTGAAGTGAGTTTTTTGCCTGTGTATGGATAAAATAATAAAATGGAAAAAAACAACAAATCTTTTAATAAAATATCTATTGATATCGTAGCTGAATTTCCCATGTATTCTGAATTTTTTTTAATTGATTTTTTTCAATTTTATTTTACAAATCTTCACAGCAATAACATCAGGCATTTAGGGTAACGAGCAAGAAACACCATAAATTTCTCTTCATACCAACATAGCTGCTCGTAAAATTCACCAGACCACTCCAGAGTGAGGTAGGTGTGTAGGTAGGTGTGTGTGTGTGTGTGTGTAGGTGTGTGTGTGTGTGTGTGTGTGTGTGTGTGTGTGTGTGTGTGTAGGTGTGTGTGTGTGTGTAGGTGTGTGTTTCTTGAGTGGTGTCTGACAGGTTTTTAAGGCACCTTAACAGGTTAATGATCTAAAACAAATCTGAACAAAACTTAGAGATAAAAACACAAATATTTAGCCATATCTTTACATGTAGAAATGTGTCAACAGTGTCATCCACACACACCTATATTTGATGTATTTGATGTACCTCTTGATGTATAATCATTATAATTTGTTAGTTGCAAAGAAAACATTCCACTAATAGAGAGCTGTAATAGTGCCATGTGACTCTAAAATGTCATTAAAAATTATTTTTCTGGTAAATGTTTGCAATTAGATGTACTTATACTATCATGTATATTATATTACAATAATTAAGCAAATGTTCATAATCAAAATGTGTCCTCAGCGTTTTTATTATCATTAATGTATACAATATATTTGAAATTAAATTAACCTAAATTTAAAGCAGTACAACAAACACCATCATGTAAAAAGTACTTGCGGTTAAATAGATTTATTTATCAGCACAACAGTAATGAGAATTTATAGTAATAGAAATATTGGGGAAATGTGCTTAATTGTTTTTTTAAGTTCTTTAGATTTTAGGGTGAAATTTGAGCCACATGTGTTCTCGACAGGTCAGCCGCAGGCCATGCTGAGGCTGTTAAAAACATGGATCGTTAATCTTGTCTCGCTGGTTTCTGTGCACTGAGGTGAACAGAGCCTGTGGCCAGTTTGTTCACCAGGAAACAAGTTTGTCTCTCCAGGGCAGGGCAGACCTTGTGCAAACAGTGTTCTAATTCCCACTTCATTCTCTCTGAGTCCTTAAGAATCCCCCAGTTGATTTGCCTTGAATAGTTAGCCAGATCAGCTGGGGATTTCATGTGGAATTGTACAGAAATGTTCTACACCTGTGATCGTCGTTTAGCTAGAACAACCTGGAATTAAACACCCTAATGACAGGGGACTGCTTTTAACTTCTAATTCACTGTTACAATAGACTATTATTGTAACAAACACCTAAAGATGCTACATGCAAAAGGTGTTGTACATCATGCAAACAGCAGTGGAATCCCACGGATACACTCCACCCAAAAAACACTCAACTTAACATTAAATACAGTGGCAGCTAATGACATTCTCATTGGGAATAGTTCAACTTCACTTACCACCATGAGAAAACCAAAGCATGGCCTATTGTTTATCTTGACTTCCTGATAATGTTTTTTCTGGCACTGCTTCAGTGTCAGTTCCGAATGAAATGTCAATTTGGGTGGGTTATCTGATTCAGAGAGGAAAATCATAAAAATGTTTATTTTAAACATTAGACAAAGTCTGTCCACAATTTCCATGCATCCTTTTCTGTTAACATTAGCTCTGAGGTAAGATCACATAAGCGGTTAGGCAAGATTCATGGAAAGTTACAAAAGCTAGCTATACTCTGCTGAAAAGGCAATGATGACGGCCTCTGGTCAAACACGTATTGTTACTGTCTTTTAATTCAAGTCACAACACAAAAGACGAGTTAAATCAAACAATTTTAATTATTTAATTTCCATAATTCCAAAATTGCATTCATTGTTCTCTGCATTACACTTAAGTAAGTGGAGCATCAAAAATGGGTAACAAATAAGTTGTGTTGAAAACAACAGCAAAATCAAACAAAGAAAGAATTAAAGAAAGAAAATTAAAACTAAAAAATAAATTGAATTGTGTGCTGGCTCTCAAACAAAGACCATTGTCTAAACAGATTTAAACCTCGCTTTAACTGACCTAAGAGGAAATAAAAGGCTAAGATTATTTGCCAAAGCATTTGGTTTGAGAGACAGCATTAGCCGCTTATCCCTTCTGCTTGCGAGTGCTGTGCCATGTGGAGAGGTAGTTTTCTTTCCTGGTGCAAAGGACTTTTTATAAGGCATTGGAGAGTTTTTAAGCTGGAAAGAAAATCTATGGGTCTTTTTGGGGTGCTTGGCACAGAGGAAAAAAAATTTGGCTGTGCAACTTAAACATTCTGTACATTGTGTATGGGCTGTTAGTCGCCATCTTGAAAAGCACTTGAGCAAAACAGCTGACATACATTCATTTGCTTTGTCTGCATTTCGTCCCCTGACAGAGTTGAAAGGCATTTTTGGTTTCCACAATGACAGGTTTTAAAATAAAACACTGTTTTCTTTGTTCAAAAGAATTTAAGAGGAGACCAGCACATATGAGAGAGAAAAAAAAGACACAAGTATCAACAGGTCAATTCAGCAAAGTTCTCAATGGCTTCATGTTTTCAATACAGTAGAGAGCTTGAATATTCTTGTGCCCTTAATAACCAGCATAGATCTGAGAAATTCACAACGCAATAAAGGACCGAGCAAATCCGAAAGCTTGACCTGATAATGCTGCATTTGACTGGATAATTCAGCAAATACAGCAAAGATAATGCACCAAACAGAAGGGAGGAAATGAATGTCTTTTAAGATGCAAGGCTGCCCCTTTGGTGTTCCAGCAAACATAATAATAGTCCGATACACATCAAGCACTTGAGAATAAAAACCATGCAGGCCAATACATTCAGACATCTCACCCCTAACAAAGAGGGATATCATTTAAAAGGCTCTGTAAAGTACAAATAACCTGGTACAGCAACAAGGTAATGAGATGCAATTTGTAATAAAAGTAAACAAAAATGTGACAGCCCAAAAATGCCAGTTTGCTGGTATATGATTATGGAGTATCCACAGCCCTTGATTGGTAAATTCCCGATTTTTTGCATTGCTTAGCTTGCTGATTAACAAAATCGATCCTTTAAATATTCGCTTTCAAACACACAAACTAAATAATCCCATACACAGCAACTTACATACTTTGTCCCACCACAAGGACATTTTCATCAGCAATTTAGATCACTTTAATACGCTGCTTCCATCGAATGGCTCAAAATATAGTCTTTTTCCTCAGCAGAAGTGTCTGAGACAGAACAAGTTTGGCCCGTTGCCTCGAGGACAACCTGAAACCCTTGTGTGTCTCCTTTAGCAGCCGAACAGTTCTGATTCACTGGGCAAAAGGAGTCCAGACCCCTGTGTTCACCATCACATGTGCAAAGATGGCAAAACATTTCTAAGTACTTACAAGTCTTTTTTAAAAAATATAGAATCCACTTTGAAAATGATCCAATTGACTTGATATATCAAGGCACATTTGGTTTTTCCACAGCCATCGCTGCGGTTTGATTTAGTTTTTTTTTGTTGTTGTTGGTCTCTATGCTGGAATCATGGTTTTCCTACATCCACTGTGATTTTGGTGAATAGCAGGTCTTTTTCAATTTTAACAACGTTATATGTTAATGAATTGATCCCATCGCTTGCCATTGTTTCCCTTGTGTGAGCTATTCGGTCAAACCTGTGACAGGAAATGATATAATTAACATTACTCAAAGCAGGACTGTTTATAACCTTGTACATATGGTAAACTAACTATGGCAAATCTGGCATTAATCTGACAGCAGTGGTTATCTATCACTTGCAATTCAGTGTACAGTATGTAACAAATATACTTTTTCATCCACACACAATTTCATCTTTTAAAAAAGGCAGCGAATTGGGATTATCAGAGTGGTTCAACTTTTGAAAGCAGCCCTAAAGCTGTAATATGTACAAGTACCTCTGTGGATTGGGGTCGTTTTGTTTGTCTCGGTCGTGGCGGATCATCCTACATTTTCCAATGACCCCGTCAGGCCTTGATATAGACATCCCTTTGGAGGTAACCCTGTGAAAACATGCAGCTCGTATCAGTCTCTTTGCAGTCCTTTATTAATACATATGATTCAAAGTATATTGGTCTAGTCTAGACAAATTATAAGTGGAAGAGAACAACATTAGACCCCACTGAAAAAAACCCCAAAAAAACAGAGACATTTCATTTTTTGGTGAACTGTACCTTTAAAAGAGCCAATAAGCATGATAGATACTGATCTTTCCTAATGCATGGCGATACAAGCTGAACTTGTTTGATTGGAAATGTTCTTGCTTGAATTGCTAAGGTCTTCTGAGTTTCTAGAGCGTGACTGTCGGGTTTCTCCATAGAGAAACTGTTTTTTTTAAACAAATAAACCCTTTAAAAGACAGACCTACTGTAAGTTCTAAGATGATAGTATACGCATTAATGTTTTAATCCCTGCTGAATCCCTGGTGAAAAACTACATTACCCATGATGCTGTATAGAAAATTCCACCAATCAGTGAGTTGTAGCCAGTGTTGCCAACTTAGCAATTTTGTTGCTAAATTTAGCAACTTTTCAGACTACCCTAGCAACTTTTTCTTCCAAAAGCACCTAGCAACAAATTTAGCAATTTTTAAAATTTATTTGGCAACTTTTAGCAACTTTTGACAAGACCAAAAAAGCACACATTTTCCATCCAAATTACACAAAAAGAGGAAACCAAAGATGCCTAGCAGTGCAGATATCACGTGAATCAAGTTAGCTGCTATTTGCAGTTTAATTCTAATTTAATAATAATAATAATAATTGAATAATTGTTCATTTGATACACTTTGTTAGTAGCTTCTAGCTTGTACCTGCAATTGTTGATCAGTTAGTACACTGTAAGAAAAATGGAAAAGATACTAGTAATTTTCCAGGACATTATCCATTATAAACCTGTAACCCGAAAACACAATGCATAATTTAAAATGCTGGTAAAAAAAAACAATACGGAAAATTCTTTCATATTAACATAGTAGATTGTGCCCTATTCTTACAGGCTTTTCTTAAAGTGTAGCATACTAACTCTGCTAATACACTGCTTAAAGCATAATTGTTGAGAATGTGTAGTATTACTAGTTCGCTAGCTATTAAAAAACTTAAATTGTTATCATTCAAAAAAGTGTTCAGTAATTCAATGTATTTAAAAATACAGTTATTTTAATATTATATTATGCATATTATTTTACAAACAAATCTAAATTAACATACATATATTTTTTTTATTTTTTATTTTTTTTATTGAGATTTGATGTTGTGACAATTTTGCATCGTGATTACGCAATGACGTCATCACGCAATGACATCATAATGTCATTTAGCAACAAATCGACCTTCCTTTAGCAACTTTCTCTGAAAATTAGTCGGCAACACTTCTTGTAGCCATAGACTGTAAAAAAAGATGGACGACGTGTCTCCGCTTCCTTCCACTAGAAAAGTGAAGCGAATACATCTCAGTATGGCCGCTGCCATCTTGAGTAAATGACGTCATTTGCAGCCTGAGTCTGCGCAGTAGAGTCGTGAGGTGGAGCCGCGGAATCAAACTCCCGCAGACCCAATCAACCATAACGACACGCTCCGTTTTTATAGCATCAAATTACTAGCTAAAATCAAACGCATCACAAAAACGAACAATTTAACATATATCAGCTTGATAACTACCTTAAATGACCAAAACCATATTTCGGAAAATTGTATTGGAAGTGTAATTTATTTTTTTATTTTGACTGAAGTCACATTCGTTTACATGGAGAGGGCGGGGTTTATGACCTGTACTGCAGCCAGCCACCAGGGTGCGATCAAAGAGCCCGCAGCTTCACTTTTAAGGACGAGTGAGACACACCCGGTTGTAGCGATCAAATCATGCCAAACGAACCCAGAGCTCCGCCCTCTCCCATGAAGCACCGCTAATGGCGTAATCTCTCCATGCTCTCAAAACACTTAAATATTAAATATATATGCTCTCTCTCTATATATATATAAATAAGGGATAATCAACGGCTAGCCATTGATTATCCCACTTATTCCATGGTCAATTGGTAATTTGCCAAGTTATAGACAAGTTAAAACTTGTATTGCTCTTTGTAGCGCAATATTTGACCGAAAATGACAGTCAGTTCGTCAGTTACGGCTCGTTAACGCTAGCATTCTGCCCACTTCAAATCATACACAGAGATGAAATGGTGCAGTAAGACCACATTTATTTGAATGAATTATAGCATGTATTTCAATTAATTATCGAGAGAGAGAGAGGTGTGTACTTGTCTCTCTATACAAACAATTAACATTACTTCAAAAACAGCGGTTTTATCACCTCGTTGCTGGGGAATATAATGTAGCAATCTAGTATCTTCTATTTTAGTATTAAAAATCGAGGGAAAGCGTTGTGCATTAAACGGTTATACTGCATACCTACCAGCCAATCAGAATCCAGTATTCAGACAGACCATGGAATAAATAATATATGTATGTATGTTTAAAGTGTTTTAAGAGCATAGAGAGTTTGTAATACACCTCATTACTGGTTGGCTTGGTTCATGGCTTAAGTAAGGGATAATCAACGGCTAGCTGTGCATTAAACGTTTTGAATGCACAACGTGGAGGCGAAGAACCGCCTGACGTGCAGCGTGAAGTTTTTATCATTTTTATCGACCAGAACGATAAAAATGACGGTTATTTTCGTCTGTATTACTATTAGAGATGTTCCGATACCCTTTTTCCCTTCCCGATACCGATTCCGATACCTAGGCTCAGGGTATCGGCCGATACCGAGTACTGATCCGATACTGTGTATCTGGTTATACAGCTGTATGTACTACTTACTAGCCCTGTATGAATTGATACAATTATTTTATGGTGCGCTTCACCATAGATAGATAGATAGTCTGGCGAGTAAACAAAAAATATAATATATAATGTTTGGAAAAAAGTACACTCTTAACATCAGTCAGTCGAGCATTATAATTATATTATGATAATCAAGTATTATTTATTGATAGAACTTTAGCAATTAGAATTAAAACTTGGTAACCATGTATGAATGCATATTAGTCTTCTAGTCTTCTTAGTCTGTTTCTGTAAAAATGGGGGAAAAAACTATCAATAATACTGATAAGATAATAATAATCATACTATGAATTCTAAGAACAATATAAACGCACTAAGGATTAATGAGCTGCTGGGTTCATGAATATTAAATCACGTTGTCTGAGTTTGCTCGAACTGATTTGCTGAAATCAAAATAGGGACGATAATAGGTGAGCGCCAGCCAATGAGATTGTCATTTGCGCATTAGCTCCGCCTACTACCGGAGAACCCGGCAGTTAAACTGAAGAATTCCAAAGGAACTCTTATTTATTTTGGTTATTTTGACAGGAAAATACAACAAAGAATATCGTTTACATACCATTCGGAATTGACGTGCTGCATGTAAAAGACTCTCTCTCTCTCTCTGCGTGTGAGAAAAAAATCAAAGCGACGGCGAGTCGTGCACTTCACACTAGAGCTTATGGTTCGTCAAATACAGGTGCGCTGCGCATTCATTCAGATGATCTGAAAAATAGATCGCTTGACGGAGAGAGAAACTCTGAAGCGCTCAGTCAGAGTGTTCGGCGAGTGACAACATATCTGCGCTAAACTTATACATAGCCTCCAACTCACATACTGGCGAGTAAAATCTGATTATTTATCAGCCAGTGGCTAATATTAGACATCATTTAGTCGCTCAGGGTGAAGATTTAGTCACATATGCAAGTGATTTACTGGCAATGTGCTTGCACGTTTGTACTTCTTCGCTTCTTCGAAGAATTTATTTCCGTTTTGCAGCGTTAAGCAAAGCTAGCGCGCATAACTATAGGTCTTGTTTAAGAAAATGGTATCGGATCGGTACATGGGTTTAAGTACTCGCCGATACCGATGCCAGAATTTTTTGTGGTATCGGTGGAATTTCCGATACTAGTACTAATTAGTAACAACCCTAATTACTATTCAACTGTAACTGTATGTTACTATGGTTACCAATGTTTATAGGAAGCGCATTAATATAGAACGTGATTAAACTGACCTGGAACTACCTGTGCGGTTCAACGAATTTATGCCGTGGTCTGTCTGAATACTCGATTCTGATTGGCTGGCAGGTGTTGAATAAATTCGTTGAACCGCACAGGTAGTTTCAGGTCAGTTTAATCATGTTCTATATTAATGCGCTTCTAGAAACATTGGTAACCATAGTAACTGCTCTGATTACAGTTAAATAATAATACAGGCGAAAATAACCGTCATTTTTATCGTTCGGTCAAATATTGCAGCGCAAATATTATTAACATATTTAATATGTGAATGCTGGCAAATGACCATGGCATAAGCGGGATAATCAGCGGCTAGCTGTGCATTAAACGATTTGAATGCACTACGTTGTGCATTCAAATAGTTTAATGCACAGCTAGCCGTTGATTATCCCTTACTTAATCAACACCTGCCAGCCAATCAGAATCGAGTATTCAGACAGACCATGGCATAAAGTGTTTTAAAGACTTTTTTAAAAATCCATATTGGAAAAATTAATGGATAAAATACTTCTGGAACCAGAGTAGCTGAAAAAGGGGGACAGGCACCTGTTACACTCTATTCAGCACATTGTTCTGCAGTTGCCATGGTGTTGTGGGTGGTTGCTAATGCATTCTTTCGCCTGTTGTTTTAACTGCCAGGAAAAAGTCTTAAAGCGACAGTTCACCCAAAAACAAAAATTCTGTCAATAAGGGATTGATTACGTCTGTAGCACAAACAGCGCCAAACACATTTAGTCCCAAAGTTTATCATTTAAGTGTAGGGCATTTAAGTATTCTTTGGCATTTCAAATATGAAAAGCAGTTTCCTGCTTTCCTGCAAGTATTTTCTGTTTCCTGAATGTTCCACTGTAAAAACAATGCTGTAACTGAGCAGCTGAAGGATGCAGGTGTTCATGCAAGTTCACAATATTTCCCAATCCAGTGTAACTGTCCACTATCCTTTAAATAACAGTTGTGAAAGTCCCCCCAAAAAAAAAAAAAAAAAAAAGAAAAAAAAAAAAAAACACACAAGAATAAAGACAGCTGTGGAAAAGTACTCTGCGACATGCAAATAAGACGATAAACAGTCTTCCTGACAAGCTGATTATAAGAGGTTTTATCTACCACGTCCTGCTGTTGGCATCTCCCAACTGTTATGAACATAGAGCCAGGGCTTTTCAGTAATACTCTGCTATTAATTCCAACTACATTACAGTTCAAATGTTTGAGTTCGGTAAGATTTTAGAATTTTTTATTTTTTTTTTAAAGAAGTCTCTTCTGCTCGTCAAGGCTGCATTTATTTAAGAATACATTAAAAACAGAAATTTCTATTTTAGCTTTATATATTTCCTATATATTAAAATGTAATTTATTCCTATGAATTTTCATCATCATTACTCCAGTCTTCAGAATCACACGATCCTTCAGAAATCATTCTAATAATGGTGCTCAAGAAAGAGTTCTTCTTATTATTGACATTGAAAACAGTTGTTCTTAATATTTTTGTGGAAACCATGATTTTTTTTCACCAGGTTTCTTTGATCAATAGAAAGAAACCGCATTTATTTTAAATAGTTTTTTTGCAATAATGTAAAAATTAGGGCTGTCAAGCAATTAATTGCATCTAAAATAAAAGTTTGTTTACACATATGCATATATATGTTTTAAGGAAAATGTTCAATTTATATATAAAATATTTATTTTATATTATATATATATATATATATATATATATATATATATATATATATATATATATATATATATATATATATATATATATATATATATATATATATATATATATATATATATATACACACACATACATAATATAAATATTTTATATATAAATTGAACATTTTCCTTAAAAACATATGCGTAAATACACACACATGTATATATTTTAAAAATATTTTATATGTATGTATATTTTATATTCGTGTATAATTTATATAAATAAATATAAATATTTTATATATAAATATAACACATTTTCCTTAAATATATATGCATGTGTGTTTATATATACACAATACATACATATGATGTAAACACAAACTTTTATTTTAGGATTGCGATTAATCATTTGACAGCCCTAAAATAAAAATTTTTAAATAAAAAGCCTAGATAAATAAAAGTATTAATTTCTTTCAAAAAGAACAAAATCGTACAGACCCCAAACTTTGAATGTGTGTGTGCTCTATATCACATGCTTAAGTTTTCTGATTTTGCAGTGCCATGCTGACAGCACAGTAACAGGATGTGAGAAGCTTAAAATGGAACCCTCAGCTGAATTTACTTTCCGGTTTTTGCAGGATCAGAGGTTTCCTCGGTTAACTGCACTAGAAAACAGACAAGAGCTAAGCTCTAGGATGAAAACACATTAAACTGTGTTTTTCAATGTAAAGGGGCATTCACACATGTATGTGGGTGTGCACAAATGTAAATACAAGGGAAGATACTGTTTCACACTGTGATTTTCTGCCATTATTTTCTCACCCTCATGATGTTCCAAACTTGTTTGCCATTATTTTCAGTGAGTGAGATTGCTGCCAGAAAAAAAAGCCTCTCTCTCACAATTTTGACATTTTTTTCAGTTCAGAGTTTATATAAGGCAAACAAGTCTGAATTGAGAGATAAAAAGTCACAATTACCTTTCTATTATTTTTTTTTTAATCCATGGCAGAAATGGTTTATAAGAACCATAAACTGCTGTTGTATGCTATAAATCTGTGAATATTTTCTGAAAACTCAGAAAAAAAAAGAAAAAGAAACAAACAAACACTCAGCAGATAAGTCTTGAACAAAATGAGGGAGAGTAAATAATGACAGAATTGTCATTTTTGGGTGAGGCATTCTTTTAAAAGTGATCCGACCTGTTAAATATGTCATCATCTTCTCCTCCCCAGCCCCAGTAGTTGTTTGGAAAGCCGTTGATCTTCAGATATTGTTCCTTGCTCAGGGATGACACGCCACCAAAGTACTGTGTGTATGGCAACCTGTTAGAAACGGACAGAGAGAGATAGAAACACTGAGGAACAGTTGCGTGTTGGGTGGCAGTTGCTACGTCAGGTGCAGAAGAAGTGCAGCATAGAGTTTGATTTTCTCTGCAGGGAAATGACGGTTTCAATGACGGTGCACTAATGAGAACTGGCAGGGGGCTGAACTTGAGCCCATAAACATCTGCTGCCTCTGCGTTTTGCTGTAAGCCAGTCGGTCTTGTAAATTATCAGCTGGTGTCACTCCGACTAACCCAAACGTGTGATGGTTGACAGTGATAACCATTGCAATAGTTGGCCGTCAGGAAACATGGATAGCAGTTTAATCCATTTAGTGTGAGATACTTTTCAACAAACTAAGGACATCAAAGATTGTTATCTATTATCATGTCTGAAAATAAATTAATTTATTAATAATGAAACAATTAATCAATAATAAATTGCAGTGTTTTGTTACACATAATAAAATAATACCAAAATGCATTGTACTTCTAAAAATGATTTTGTTAAACAGCAGGACCATTTCAAATTAAATGGGAAATATTTTAGACTATATTTTCTATTATTTAATAGAGATCACACTCACGAAGAGTTGTTTCTAGTCAAATAAATACTAGAATCTGAAATGTTTGGAAATTTCCTGATATTTTAAGGTTTTCCAGAACTGTGAGAAGCTACAATATTAATGTTGAAATGAAATCAACTTAAGCTGTTGTTACTGGTTACTAATCTACAGTTAAATCCATTTTGGTGCTGACGATGAAGAGAAAGATTTTTGCGGGTCTGACTTGACAACTTTTCAGTCCGACTTGAAACGGTCATTCAGCAATTTCAGAAATTTCAACATGACATGAACACAGCAATAGACACATCCCCTCACTGCCTTCGAAAGAAATGCCACCAAACCTGAACGTCAGCATATAACAACAAGAACACTTAAAGCTTCTACCACTTGAGTTGCTATTATTTGTTCCTCTGGCAACTCTTATAATACTTTAACAGATACATAGATTTGCTGTTAAATCCTACTGTAAATCACTACGCTATTTCAATGAAAGACCTGCAGAGGGTTTATCAATTGACACAAATATAATATTTAATTCAATTATAAAAATTAACCATTTGACCATTAACCAACATTAGAGAACTGTAAACATGCGAATGTGTCGTTAAATTATTAACATTGTATAGTTGACAGAGGTGCTTTTGTCCCTGAAGTGCTGAAGCATGGATCACAAATTCATTTACATGGCAATTCTATATTGTGAATATTCAAAGCTAAACGATATGACACACATTAGAATTTTCTAGAAAGGAAAATCTGAAAAAAGAAAACTTTGGGAGAATCAATAAATTATGTATAACTTACTGCCATTGTGTAAATAATTTGTAACCATGTAATCTATAAAAAGTAACTGTACTCATCTAATATAATCTAATTACAAGTACTACAATTTTTGTAATCTGATTACGTAATCCAAATTACATGTAATCAGTAGTAACCCATCACTGGTAAATGATTATTTATTTATGTATTTATATATATATATATATATATATATATATATATATATATATATATATATAATTTTTGGGAGGACTGTCCCATTAGAAACTGCAAAGTCACGGCCAGGTAATGTGAACGTGCATTCAAAATAACACAAAGTGCATTTAAATATAATTCAAATTAAAACACAGGACAATTATAGAGGAAAGCATGCAAAGCATACTTTTTTTTCAAACCAAAGGTTTGTCCAATCGTCACAATATTCATTATCATTTTATTGCTATTTTTCTTACAACATACATTTCAGTTTCTACATAATTGTCTCTACACAAAGGTGTCTCTGTTTGAAATTAATGAGCAAACACTATCCTACATCAGGTTTTGGCCCGCTCTCGTCTGACGTTCTTCCGCACGGTAACTCTTGAAAATTACAAATTACATCCAGATGCTTTTGAAGTTCTGTGGGAAAAAAAGCCGCCCAGCTCCTGCGGCCCATGCTAACAGTGGTGAACGGCGTAAAGACCTTATAAAAGAGCAACACAACTGCTTCAGTGTGTGGGAGTTTAAAACCTAACCTTTATAATTTCCTCATTACACACTGTAAATACAAAAGGACACATGTGAACGCACACACGCCTTCCCATACATCATACCCGTGTTACACGGAGCTTGTGCTGGAGGTCACTGGTACAAGCCGCTCCAACAAGCTATACTTTAATTTCAGACAGACAGTTCAGCTCTTAATAGGCCCTAATGAGAATCATGTGTGACGTTGCTAGAATATATTAGCATATTTATAATTTGTCTGACGCTTTTATCTAAAGTGACTCACTTATTACAGGTCAAAGTCCTGCTGGAGTAACCTAAGGTTTAAGGATATTCTGGATTAAATATGACCGGGTTAAATCAACAGCATCTGAGGCCTGTTGTGGATTACCAATGAAAATAAAGTTGACTTGTTCCTCCGTAAACATTAATGAAAAACACATTTACAGCAATTTAACCCAGAATATTCTTTTAATAACACAATGGTCATAGATCTTACATCATTTGGATTATTATTATTTTTTTTTTTTGGACTTAAAGCACTGTTTGGTACCATGGAAGATATAGGTGTCATTTGATATGGAAATGAAAGATTACTATATTCATATACAGCATTTAGAACAGAGAGTTGTTTTAAAGCTCTGTGACTGTATCCACTACCGTTAACAAATTTGAAGTCAGTAATGTTTTTTAAAGAAGTCTCTTATGATCACAAAGGCTGCATTTATTTGATCAAAATATAGTAAAAACAGTAACATTGCAAAATATCAAAATAACTGTTTCTGTTTATAATATATTTTTAAATGTCATTTATTCATACTTTTCAGCAGCCATTAATCCAGTCTTCAGTGTAACATGATCCTTCAGAAATCATTCTAATATGCTGATTTGGTGCTCAAGAAACATTTAGCATTACAATCAATGTTGTTCAACATTTGTGAAAACAGTACTACACTTTTTTTCGGTATTACTTGATGAATAGAAAGTTCAAAAGAACTGCATTAATTTCAAATAGATTTTTTTATAACATTATAAATATATTTTACTGTCACTTTTGATCAATGTAATGTGTCCTATCTAATTAAAAGTATTAATTTCTTTAAAAAAAAAACAATTACTGACCGCTATATGCAAATTTAATAGAGTTCACATCAACAAAAGTAAGGCTCTCACAAGTTTATTTTGGGTGGAGTAAAATTTACATATGTGGTTTCAACAACCAGATGCATTTACACTTGTCCAGTTTTGTCTAGAATGCGTCCCAGACCACCTTCTGAAGAGATCTGAGCTATCCATCTCGCAAGCGTTTTGGAGGGTATTTACACCTGGGCCCGTATTCTTAAAGATTCTAAGAATCCTTTTAGAGAGCTCCTAATTTAGCTTAAACATTTCTAACTAGGAGTCTTAGCTTAAAAGTGATTCAGGACCATTCTGAGAGTAACTCTGAGCGAGGAAAATGCAAAAACTTTTATCTTAGTGAGGAGGCGGGGCTGACCCCCGTTGTTAGCTATGACACAGTCTTTCGAAGACTGTGATTGGTTAGTTGTCCAAGAAGGAAATAAAAGAGCGCTTTTAAGAGTAGGGTTTATTATAAACCTTCACTTTGAAATTACAGGCATAATTTTTCCTGTTTTACCATCTCACACACACACACACACACATTATATATGTATATATATTCTTTATTTTTTATTTACCTTGCTGTCATACTTAACGTATTTTATAGGAAATGAACAGCGACACAATGAGGTTCTGAAAGTGCTGTAACACACCCAAATCATCGCTGCTGCAGAGTTGCATTTTTCTAGTTGCCAAATATGTTAATGTAGTGATTACGTCCATTTCTGGCGCTATGGCATTTCTGCGTGGTTTTAGATATTAGGTTGTCTCAAATAGGATCGGTCACAAACATGATTCCTGCACAATCTAATATGTAGCATCTTATTAACTCACTGTCATGCATTATGTGCAACACATTTCTTCTCCCTCTTCATGTTTAGTCCATTTTCTCTGCTGCTAAGAAACTCTTAAGCCTCTTAAAAGTCCTCGTTCGTACTCCTAACAATTTTGGACCTTAAGACCTCTTTTAAGGGTTAAGATGCTTTCTGAATTACTTTTTTCTTTACTAGGATCTTTTCTTTAATTTTAAGAGGAAACACCCACATTTCTAAGAATTTTCTTAGAATATTGTTACTAGGAGCAGCTCTTAGCACTAAGATTTTTCATGAATATGGGCCCTGGTCTTTTCAGAAAAAATGCATGAAGTGACTAGGTGTAAACAGTACCTGAGACTCCAAGATATAAACAGATGAGCTACAGTCAATAACATGTTAACTTTAATAACATGTAAATCTCATGTAAATACTGTCATGCAGTCCTGCCTGCTGATATTCATGTAAATATATACACCGCATTGTATAAATTTGCACATAAAGCCGACATGATACTCCAAGGTAATTCAGAGAACACCCTGATACCATGTCCAAACAAACCATGTTTGTTCCATTCTAGCCTGTGTATTTGTTATCCATAGAAATATAAATATATTCTGGCTGGTGGCTGAAAATACAACATTAAGCTACGACATGAGACAACAGTCAACAAAGACCAGAAATACCTGAATCCAAACTTGTCCATAGACACAGACAGATGCCTGGGCTGGTTAAAGCACTTGTAGAAGTTGCGGTCATCCATTGGAATGAGGTCCACGTCGCTGAAGACAAAACAATTGTAGTCATACTCCTTCAGAGCCTCAGCGTAACCAATGTTGAGGAGTTTGGCGCGGTTGAACGTATCCTCACCGTCCTGTCATTAAGAAGAGAGAGGATGAGAGGATGATAAAAAGCTGAAAAATGCACATTTTATACAAATGAAATGGAAATGTATGAGAGTATGGTGGAAGACTTGCGCTAAAATGTCTCTAAAGCAGTGTGATGAAAGCATGACATTTTGTGCCATAAAAATGAAACGAGTCTAGAGCAGGTGTGTATGTTTAACTGACAAAATCAGAGCACTTGTGCTTGCTGTATAGGAGCACGTCACTGCTATCTGTTCAATCTTTCACAGCATGGCTGGCAGGTGGCAGGAGACATGAATGAGACAACAGAAACACAGAACATCAGTAACACACACTTTCACAAAAAGGCCTTTCCTAGGGCAAGAATACATGATCTGTAACATTCAGATTTGGCTGATATAGAAAATAAAAAAAAATTCAAAGAAAATGTTTTATTACAATATGCACTTCCTTATGGTTTTAAAAGTTATCCATTAATTAAAAGTAGTAAAACAAGAAGCCATCCTTTCTACTGTAAATCAAATTGGAATTTTTATGCAAATGATGCTTAAAATAAAAAATAAAAATACAGATTTAAAAATTGGATTATTAAAGCTGCAGTCCGTAGTCCGTAACTTTTGGCGGTCTAGCGGTTAATAAACAGAACTGCCTGCATCTTGCGGAAGAACATTGTAGACGGAGCTACTTTTCTCTGTTTATGTCTATGACGAATCACGCAGGTACTGGGCAACTATACCTACCCGAACCAGTCTAAAATAGTCAGAATATAAACACATATTATAGGTGTACCGTAGTGATTCAAGACATGCCAAAACCACGATTTGGAAAATGGATTCATGGTGTACTTGCTTATAATATACATTTTGAACACAAAAAAAGTTACGGACTGCAGCTTTAAACAACATAATTGCCAATTATTAGTATTTGGTCAGAAAGTATTATATTTGTCTATTCTAATATTAATATTAATATTTGCCTCATTTGTAATTAGTTTTTTACTATATAAAACCTACTTTTTTTAGCCTTTGTGTGGAAGTTGAAAGGAATTTCACACAATCACTTGCACGACAGAAAAGACCACCATGTCTGACTACAGTAACTAATGAATTTTAGCTTTTAACAAAAAGGGACCATGGTAATCATAGTGTTTGGCAAAATATGCTAGTTATTGTTACTACGATAAAGCTAATATGGTATTATATGTGGTATTTGCCACCACTGCCAAAAAGAAAGACAGACAACTTTGAGCTTCTTCCTCTGTGGCTGTAGAAGATCTAAGGCTAATTATAAATATTCATTTTACAGCAGGGTTTCCTAAAGTGGGGTTTGCAAATTGATGACAAAAAATAATTGTATTATATTGTAAAATGTAAAATTAAAATAAAAGAACCGTGAGAACTGTGACCATGCAAATGTATCAAACTACTGAAATATTAACTCAAGGGTACTTCATGTAAATATTTGTGGTCAAAAGGGTTTGGCTGAGAAAAAAGTTTGGGAAGCCCTGTTTCACAGTAATAAAACGTTTCTTTGTGTTTTCTGTGGTGGAAGCTATGGTTACCATGGTACATTTTTGCAAAGAAGATCCTGGAAAACCCAAATTTGGCATTCCAAGGTGATTCATTTCCAACTGTCATTCAAATCTTTCCACTGGCTTTGGGCCTTTGGCTCACGATTAATGGATGCGCTCCCTGTCTGGAGCCCACCTTTTCTCCCTCTGAAGAGCATCACGGCAGCACTTGAGCTTGTGTAATGAAATTTAATGACGGCGGAGCCTCAGGAGCCCAGAGCTATCTCTTAACCCCCTTGCACCCGACTGAGAGTAGCAATCCTCTCTTTTATAACACACAGCAAACTCAAACGAGCTGCCCTGAAAGAACTGAGGTGCGCTTGTTCTAGTGGAGCAGACGACATCCATGATTGATTAAGAAGATGTGGCCTGCGCATTCAGAGAGGGACTTGGCTTTGAAGAACCAGATCGTCCTGTTCTACGACCATCTTTTGAGTTGACATAAAGCAGAGATCTCACATGTCAACAACCAGATCTGATTGTCAGCCTGCAATGCGTCACTGGAGGATTCATTCACATTTCAGGGAGTTAAAAAAAAAAGTAGACAACAAGATTAAGACCCTTGAGGAATCAAAACACAAAGAACTGAAAGTGAAGAAGACTTTCATTGTTCATATAGGACATAACGTAATAGCACAGATAGATGCAAACTTCTGAAAATAGGACAGTAGAGAAAATAAATAAAAGCTAATCAACTAGAGAAAAAAGAAAAAGAAAAAAAAAACTCACCCTCATTATATTTAACTTCATTCAATAATTTTCCTTTGTGATTAGTAGAATTAGCAGAATATGTCGTCAAGGCGAGTAAAGGGTGGATTACTTTTCACCAGTAAATAAAGAGATAACTTTTAAAAAGTCACAAGTCTTCTAAAAAGATTAGATGAAGTGATCAAATTACACTTTTGCAAAACAAAACATAGCTATCTTTGGCACAGAACTGCCATCCATGGGAAAATGAGGTACTTGAGAGAGTGAGAGACAGAGGGCAGAGAAAGAGAGAAAATAAGGTAGGAAATAAAAACGGATAAAGAGAAAACAGATAATCAAGAAGCCAACATTACCATTCGTCAGACGCAGCCAGTCAAGCGTGGTGTGATTGGCCAGAGAAAGAGCAAGCAGACGTCTCACCTTTTCCCAAGCGCAAGGGCCTCTGATGCGCATAAAAGGGGTTCGGTTTGAACAGGAAGAAGGGAAAGAATGTAGGATGGAAGGGTGAAAAAATAAATGCAAGGTGCAGAGAAAAGAAGGGGGTGGCAAAGAGACCAAGAGAATAATTAGTAAGAACGATCAAGTAACACTTTAGAGAAGACACAATCAGAGAAGACTGCTGACAGGTCCAAGACCTTCTTGGCGAGCACATTAAGATGCTTTCAGTGCAAAGCCACACAGAATGATACACATTAGTCTTTTCGTTTACTTGGAAAATTCCCAAACCACTGATAACTGGCTGTTTAAAATGGATTCGATGAAGACATCTGTTCTCTGAGAGTCTCAAATAAAGGAGACAAGAACTGCAGCACTGCGTCTCACCTCGTTCCAGTCCGTAATGTCATGGGCATTTACTGAATGACGACAACAGGCCGCTCAACTGTTTTTTTGAAAGGATGCCCAGCCTCAAACAGCAGCTGTCTCTACCACAGTCTGGGGAAACTACTGTGTAATGTACCTCGGTTTAGCACAGATTAGCTGTGCTTTTTTCTGATGGTGAGGAATAGCTGAAGAATTCCCAAACTTAAGGATGCAACAAGATATTTAAGATTATAGTAAATCTTTGAGCCCATTGAAAAAACACTATTCACACTATTTTGTTCAACTCTTATGCATGAAGTTGCTTTGGATAAAAGCATCTGCTACAATACTAAATGTAAATGTACATGGCATGTCTTCCTCTATGTTATATAGTATCGGTTAGCCCGTATCAATTTTCCTCGCAAGCATGCTTGTAATTGTCAAACTTACACAGCATCAAATCAGTATTCATGCATTATATCAATTAAAAGGTAACACTTTACTATAAGGTTCCATTTGTTAATAACATTGAATGCATTAACTAAAATGAACTAACAACGAGCAATGTATTTGCAACAGTATTTATTCATCGGTCTATGTCCTTAAAAAAAAACAGCTGTTCATTGTTAGTCCATGTTAGCTCAGGTCCATTAAAGATCTTAATAATGTTATAGTTTATGTTGGAATCAACATAAAAAATTAATAAATGCTTTAGAAGTATTTTTCATTGTTAGTTTATGTTAACTAATGTAGTTAACAAATGGAACCTTATTGTAAAGGGTTACCAACTAAAATGAGTGACTTATTTTAAACAATCAATTACTAAATAAAAAAAGACAATTTTAATAAAATATAATGGAGGAAATAAGCGTTCAATAGGATATTAGTATTTGCTGTAGTAAAAAAAATGTAAAAAAATAAAAAGAATAAAAAAAGTAATTAAGGAAATTCAAAAAGTGTTTAGTTGGATATTAGTTTTATGCTGTAATAGCTAAATGGATTTCTAGAATCACCTATGCAAAAATATACATCTAAATAAAATGTACAAAATAATAATAAAAACAATTTTTTTTAATAATAATTCAGGAATTTAAAAAGATGTTCAGTTGGATTCTAGTTTTGATGCGGTAAGACTGTCAAATGCAAATGTTTGAGTCCACAGAAATAACATTATTCATTCATATTCACTAATCTGCATACTGGGACTTCTCAATCAGCTTTTGTTTTACTCTTACCAATGAATTTTGGTGCTGTGTACTGCATAATGTTACTCATTTGTAAGTTCCCTTTGGATAAAAGTGTCTGCAACAATAGTAAATGTAAATGTACATGACATGTCTTCCTCGATGTATGGATGTCAAAAATACTTCCGTACAGTATGAGTTAACCAGTATCAATACATTTTAATTACAAGCATGTTTGTGTGAACAACAATGTTTGTGAAAAATGTCAAAATGGTCAATGAAAGAGAAAAGAGGACTTTGAGAAATGAGCTCACTTAGCAAAACGTCATGCCCCAGCACGCCCCGCGTAACAGTTTACATTCCAGATAACAAAAGGAAGTAGACGATGTAGATTAAAAGAAGGATATTACAAAACACAGCTTTTAAGAGGAACTCATTATCACTGATATAGCAAACACTGAGCTCAAATGTTTCAAGATACAGTATAATTTAAAAACTGACAAGAGCATTTAAATGAAGCCAAGCAGCCGCTGGTGTTTGCCTTGCTTTATCTGAACCATCAAACGACATTTCTAAACAAAGCTCTTCGCATGGTTACGTTAATCCCATCTACTTCGGAGAGTTTTCAAGAGAACAATGGGTTTACATCACATTATACACTTGCATCTGATCAGGCTTCAATTTAAGAGGAAACAAATGCCTATTTCAACAAACAAGCATATATATTTAGCCTCCAACTTAATGATAACATCAAACTGCACCACAGGCCTTTGAACCCTTCAGCAATTGCAGATTAAGAACTCACAGGTCAAATATTGCAAAAGTTGTATTGCACTGACAAACCTGGTTGATGACATAGATGCCATAGTCCAGTTGCTGTCGCTGTAGGATGGGGTGTAGATAATACAGCCAGTACTTCAAGTGCTCCTCGCGGTGCCTGAAGGGGATGATGAGGGCCACCTTCTGCTGGGCGACGCATTCTGTGGGTTTACACCGTCCACCGGGCTGCAACGCTGGGTTCTCCGACCTCACCAGGTCTAAGGTGACTGGGTCAGAAAACTCAACTCGAAGTGGACCCACTTTAAGAACCAAAACACAAATTACCTGCTTTATTATAGAGACATAAAACATATTTTTTAAAAAGCAAAACTGATATTAAATTATCCGGACTATTAAAAACCAACCAAGTGCTACTTGGAGTCTTAAAGTAAACCATCTCTCCTTTGAGAACTCATTATTATTCAACGCACTAAGGTGTATCCAATTACATTATCATACTACTGTTGCTACAAGCAGCAGTGTCAATGTTGTCTGAAAAAAGAGAAAGATAGCCGAGACAAAATAACCGTGTAACACAAAGCTTCTCCGCCAATTTTTCCATTACGACACAGGGCTTCAGTGAAGCTAATGAATCCGCATCAGTAGATAACGTGAAAACTACCATATAACACTCTTGCAAGAGAGTTGAATGCGCTGTGTTTTCAACAGAAAGTTACAGAGAGGGGTAAATGTTAACATCTAGAGTCATGGCAGCTGTAAAAACATGCTTTTGTTTTTGGAATCTGGACAGAGGGAACACAAAGTGACAGGTCACATCATTTATAATAATCACGAATTTCTCAGAAATACTACACTGTGCTGAATCATAATACAATGGCAAAATGTAAACTCGTATGTGGATACAAAGACTTTTTATTTAAAAACAACCAATCTAGAACAGCCAAGACTGACAAAAATGGGTGAATTTAATACTGTCCAAAACATGGCCAGGTATATTTAACCCCAAAATCAATTGGAAAAATATATACATTTTGAACAGAGAGAGTGAAGCCTGTTTTTCCATTTGTAGTCGTCGTCTCACAATACAAAAACAACTAATGGTCCTTTACATAGTCTTCATTTTCTTTATGCAAAATGTCTTTACTTTTGTGATACTTGCCAACTAAACAGACAAGCACATAAAATTAGAAAAAAAGAAAAATCAGTATGTTTAACTGATCATCAGTTAAAAAGTACATTTAAAAAGTTAGATACTAAACTTTGTGCATGCCAGTCAAAAGTTTGGAAGAGTCATTAAACTTTTCTCTTACGCTTAATGCTTTTTTCAGTGTTGTATGTAACATTACAAATGCCTGTCACCTTTAACCAATTTAATGCAAGCTTGATTAAAAGTACTTTTTTTTTTTTTTTTCATCTTACTCCAAACTTTTGAATGGTAGTGTATCATGGTTTCCACAAAAATATTAAGTAGCAAAAACTGTTTTCTACATTGACAATAATAAGAAATGTTTCCTGAGCACCAAATTAAATGCAGCCTTGGTTTTCAAATCGTTAAAAAAACGTATATATTTATATATAGTTTTGTTACTGAGTGTATACATTTAAATATATACACATACTTATTACTATAAAATGACACAATTATTAAATTATAGATTTATATATAATTATACTATCTCTCACTCTCTTTGAGCAAGTCAAAAAAAACAAACAAAAAAAAAAACAGCAGCTCACCCAATCGAGGTGGATTGTCAGGGCATGTTTCCAGCTTTCTCTCAGTTTCTGTGACATTAGACACAGATGGCAGTTTCTGTTGTGACTCCTCTGTAGTGACTCTCTGTTCGGCCAGTTTCCTGTGGATCTGAGGGCCTTGCTGATTTTGTGCGAAGGCTTGCCTTGAATCCGAATTTCTCATATAGTATATGAGAGTGACAGAGATGTGAAGGAAACACAGAAGCACCACTAGAGAGCAAGTCCTCTGTAGAAGACTGAAATTCCCAGGCGCTTCCCGCATTGTACAAACCCTGGAGATGGCTATATTCTTCTTTTAAAAATGGGTTGTTATTTACAATCTAACCCAGTCAATCACTTCCTATGTACTTACTTCTTCCTGGGCTTTTGGGCAACATCTAATATTTATATATTAATTTACAGATTAACCCGGTCAAATACTGTTTTAATTAAAAAAATACACACAATTTTATATAAATATATATGTCTTATATAAACGTCTCAGCCAATTCCACTAAATCTTAAATAATTTAACAGCTTAGCTCAGTTCTCAGCTAATAACAGCGATCAACTACATTTGGCTTATTTCCTTGAATTAAAGCTACACTGTTATTACAAAGTGAAACTATCGAAAAACCGAGACTTGAACCACAATCTCGATCATGACTGACGTTTAAACGGGTATGAACGCAACAATTAAGTTCGTTATAAAGTTTATGGGAGTAACTTGACGGCACGAAATCAAAAGTAAAACTTTCTTTCAGATCCAGATGAAGTTAAACGTCAGTCGAAAGAATCTTCTTAAAAACCCATAAAAACATCTCCAAATCCCAGAGGTTTTATATGAAAAATGTCCGTGCCAGAACGATCCGAGATAACCATATCGGAAGGGAGATGGCGATAAGTTTCCGGATAGACTCCAAAGCAGTCTTTACAGTAACGCGTAGAGCATTCAGGTCGGTTCACACGCGCTGGGGACGAGCTGAGCTCAGCCTGTGGAAGTCTGATCTCTAAACACTCTGCAGGCGGATTTGCTGTTGAGTAGTACTTGTAGATAGGCTGATGAGCTGCTCGCGTCTTCATGTGAAGTCAGAGGATATGAGGACTCCAGCTTCATAATAAAAGTTTCCCTGAGCGGTCCGTTTAGAAATGGTTGCTTGTGAAATTTAATTCCAACACGTTTTACTCTTCGGATAGTGAAACCAGCAGAAAAGACAGAGTCAAAAATGGCTTGCTTTCTGAAAAAGTCCCTATAAATTAATTAATGATGTAGGCTATGTTTACTTTTACTTAGCCTATACATTGGTTTTGTTTATTTAACAATACTTGACATCTACTATTTTATAATGCCACTGAATCAATTCTCACTGGCTGTCTAACCGGTGTTAGTTTTTATATTTTTTGTTTTCATTTTATTTTTGGTTATATTTTTATTTCCGTTTTAGCTATTTTAGTACATCAAATTAAACAAAACTAGAAATGCTGCTTTGCAGCTAGATGAAGAAAAAAAAAAAGAAGAAAAAAATCAATTTAAGCTTTTTATTTTTTTATTTCAGGGTTTCAAGTTTAGTTAATATAATAGCCCTGCCCACTGGGATCACAATTTATAATTTTCATAATTGATTAATAGACCCTTTCAATTTTACATATAGATACTGTACCAAATATGCTTCCTTTGATGGGCACAGACATTATCTTTCAGAAAGACAAACTTGTATTTAACAGCTCTGGTCATGTGACTATTTACGCCAGCCTCGAAAAAGAAAAATCTTTGAACGTAAAATGTAACTGTCTGGAAAACATCTTCAAACTCGAAAGTAAAATTTGGTCTCAAATATTACCAGTGGGATTAAATTGGCTATTAAAAACAAACAAACAAACAAACAAAAACCTAATAGACCTAATAAATAAAACAACATTTAAAAAGAATGACAATGACAAATTGTGTATAGATGGGTTGCTCGTGTTTGAGTTAGAGATACTTTCTTAAAGTTTGTTACTTCCCAGATTCATTCTTTCATACAGAATGGCCTTCTCTTCTCCCGTAGAAGTTCAGCGCTGCCTTGTGGCCACAAAGAAATGACAATGTTTGTAAAATAAAGCGGTTATTCTTAAATGGAGCGAAGCTGTCTTGATAGTTTCAGAAGGAGAATAAAGCAGATTTTTTATATTTAAAAAACATTGCTTTTCAAATCCTCATAATAGCCTATAAGTATGCTCATAATATCATTATAATACCAATATGCTGCAAAGCAGGATAATTTTCACAAGTTCACATTGACTCCAACATGCATGTCCTCAATATTTCAGAGGGCTTTGGCATCAAGAGTCTAACTTTAGAAATTTAAACCCTGTTCCACTGTAACTGAACTTGACTAACTTCATGTTATGAGCTCTTTATATCTTAGTGTAAAAAGAACTTAAATGAGCAAAATATAGAACGGACGTTTTAACCTTGTCAGGTTCCCTTCTTTTTAAACACAACTCTGAAGCATCCATCCTTTATGTGAACTTCAGGCCATGAAAAGTGTGTCCTTTCTTAAGGAATGACAAATAAACCGTTGCTAAGCATGTTTACTTTAGCCAAAACAGAACATAATTATCGCCTTGGTAGATCATTTGCTTAGCGCAATAATGCTCAACTCCACTTTAAAAAAGTCATAAAAAAGTTATTATTTTTATAAGGATTATTTTTTGGCATTTTGCCTTTATTACAATAGGACAGAGTAGACAGGAAGTGAAGTGGGAGAGAGAGGGGGCAGGATCGGGGAAGGTCCTCCAGCTGGGATTCGAACTCAAGACCTTAAACCTTAAAAAAAGAATAATTCTGCAAGCACCATAAAAAGTGCACCTTCTATTAACCTTAAAAAAGCTAATTTCCATTTATTAATAAAATTGTTTAATTAAAAAAAAAAAAAGGTATCAAATAAGTGATCCTAAAAAAGTCATTGTATTTAACAAAAACTATATAAAAACTAAAAACTATATAAAAACTATTTTTTTTGTAAAGCTGTATATCAACATTGATCCAAAAATATTTCATATTTTCAAAGATTTAGTCTCTCATACATACTAAGATCTGACTGAAGACTACACAGGGTCAGGATTAAATGAAAATAAAATTGCATAGCTGTAAGATATTGTTCAACTAACTGTAAATTTGATCAAATACAGAGGCTATATTAAAGATAAATATATTATAAATTGCGAAATAACTGAACAAGAAAAAGGTCACATTTTATTTATTATATTGTTGTTGTTGTTATTATTATGTTTTCTTCCTTTTTTACAGTAAGATGTTTACTAAAATTGTCTTATTATTCAATTTATGTTCAGCTACATTTTTTTCTATCATATATTTTTTCTATCATAACTTTAGGACCTGATTAAAACACTTTTCTAGAAGGCCAGTAAGGGTTTTCAAGTTTGTCCAAAGCACCAGATGCCTTTTCTTAGGAAAAAAAATGGATGGTTAAAAGAAAAAGAAAGAAAAAAATGGGGAAAAACAGACACCATGTAATTGAAAATAAATAACATCCCCCACCATCTTCACTAGTTTGCCTAACACTTGTGTTGATTCTGTGAGTTCAGCTGCCCAATATCGCCCCGTAAAAATATTCCTTTACACAGCTTCACATTACTGTTGCCTGTTTGCCACGTGTAGCTTTAGGAGTTAACCAACACAAAACAATGAGAACAACTTGTGCAAACCAGGCTACTACTAAACTAACAGCGCCCATTCAAAATATCGTCGGGATATTTTCCTTTGTTTGTTGATATCAGACTGTGTCACTCTCCACACTAAAACAAAACACACAATAGTAAACTTTGAGAGCGCGAGAGCATGAGCGTGCGCGCTGACGTCACGCCTCCCCAGCGAGGGCTGGCTGAGCGAGAGCTATGTGTTGGAATGCGTGAGTCTCGCGTACTTCCTCGACAGATTTGAGAGTTTGGATATAACTTCTTCCGAAACTTGTTTCTACAACAACATCGCCAAACAACGAGCGAACACCGCTGGTAAGTTCATGGGTTTGGTTGCGTGGGGTTTGGAGCTGATTATGGTGTGGTTTTGTGTTGTTTTGTGTCGCGCACGAGCCCAACTAAGTTTGAGTAAGTGGAGTGAAAATGGAGGGTTGCATTGAAAGGGAGAGGCGCTGTCCAGGGCTGATTTCAGCACGGAGAGAGAGCAGATCAGGACCACGGCTAACACACACGCGCTGACCAAATTAAAAGTGCAAAAAGTGCATAAAATTGATGAGAAATTAAACATGAAATCCTCACTATGATCTTTGATCGACTGTGTTAAATAAAAAGTGTAACTTTGTTGGGTTGTCGTGCGTAGTGTTGTTGCATGCATGCAGTTTCCGGAAAAGTAGTTTTTTTTTCTTCTTGGTCAAGGTTCGTAACGCAGCTTTTGCAGTTATATTCACTAGAATTGGGGGTTTATACGATTATTCAAGCTGGACGATTAATTTACACTCGCTTTTAGAATAAATCGCATCCCTTTTTGGTGTCTTTTGAGCTTTTGTTTATTCGGAAATCACCCAGATATGTGATATGCCAGTTGGACGCATTCATGTTTTTAGTCACGTTAAACTACATGCAGCTTTAGTGAAATTAAAAGGAGTGATTTAAAAAAAAAATGTATTATGTCTTTTAATATTTCGTGCAATGTGTAGCTCGCTCTTCGTCTAATTCAGATGGGTCATGTTTGGAGCTGTCCAACAAGGTCAAAGTTTTTCACTCCTTATTTTGACAACTTTGATTTAATGCAGTCATATTTTCACGCAAAGCCTGTTTGAGTTTTTTAGCACAAAATGTTAGTGCTTTGCTGGTTGACTGAGTTGATCTAAATAAACGTTCATGTCATGCTGCTTGAGTTCACACATCGGCTGTATTTTTTTTCCTCCGCTGGTAGAAGTTGGTGGTGCTGTTTTAAAATGGCCGAACACACATTTCAGAGCATGCAAACTCGCAGGCCTTATACCCTCATCACACACACATCACACTCATGCATGGCTCTGTTTGTTATGATCGTACTTCTTACACTAGAACAGATATAATTAAACTTTGACTTTTTCTCACTGCAAGCAAAATACAAAAAAGATCATTTATTTTATTAGTATCCTATGTAGTATTTAGAAATATTATACTATTGTATGATACATTTTTAGTTATATATAATATTTTAAACTAAAATTTATTTAGTGTCTCTAAATATTATATATCATAGTATTCAGAAATGATATAAAACTTTAAAGAATATGGATAGTACATATAGGCCTAGTATTTATAGTAAAGTATTTTGAGCTGAAATACCAAAAGGTTTAATCTGAATTGCGTAGATTTTAATAAATCATGTTGTTTTTCTTTAAAACTTTTTTTTTTTTTTAGGGAAATGATGATTGTCTTCTCAGTACACAGAAAAAAAGTGCTCCACAAAGTTCTGGTTGAAATAATGCAACTCAATAAACATTGACTATGTTTTGTTATTGTTGCTCTGAATATATTTCATGCTTTTTTTGGTTAGATTGCATCTTAAACAAGTCATGCCTTAAGAATTGAATCATTACTTTTGAGGAATATTGCCATATATGGTTGGGAGCTCTGAACCGTTGAATATAGACGCTTGTTTGCTGTAATTCCCTAAAATAAGTTAAAGCTGCTGATTGCTTTAATGGACTTCATACAAGAAAGAACAGGGTAATTTATTGGCTTTGTAAAGATGTGTTGGTTTAGGCTTTGTTTGTTTGTTTGTTTTTATTTAAAATGTGTTTGGGAGTGGGAATTTGAAATCTGCTGCTTTATCCTTGTAGGGCTAATCAATCAGTGTTCGGCTCAGCAAATACTCCTTATCTCAGAAAATGATGAGTTTCGATTTAATCATTCATTTACATGGAACTGTTTGTTTTGTCATAGTCAGATGACTTTCTCTGAGAAGATGTCACAGTTCTCACATCATTTCAGTCTTCTGCTTTCATTTCCCAGACACATTTTTACTTAAATTGCCAGTTATATTTTTCAGTGGCACTAAAATCAGTGTTTCTTTTTGCATTTCAGCTGGTTGAGCATGTCTGCTCAGACTGTGTATCCAGCTGCTGCTGGTATCTTCATGCCTGTAGGCATCCCACTACCAGAGGTGGGCCATGACCTTCCCGAGCTGCCTCGCAATGATGTGGCGGCCCCTCAGCTAGTGATGCTCGCTAATGTGGTGGTATCATCAGAGGCGTCTTCCTCAGACTACAATGCAGAAGAGAAACAAATGGTCGAACTCAAGACCGTTGGATGCAACAACTACTCTGACAGCGAGGAAGAGGGTGTTATCAGATACAGCCTTGACAGTTCGGAGATGTCGGAGAGCACGTACGCTGAACATGCCACTCGGGTTGAGCCAGAGGTGACAGAAAGAGTGATAGAGCAGGTTCAAATGGAGCGAGCAGAAGACCTCTCAAATCCATCTGAAAAGACCCCATCTGAATCCTCACCAGCAGAAAAACGTAAGCGCACCCCGGTTGTTATCTTCGAATCCAACAAAAAGAAGAAGAAGCCTTTCTTTTGTAAACCCTGCCAGTACCAGGCTGAAAACGAGGAGGACTTCATTCACCATATCCGCGTTCACGGCGCCAAGAAAATGACGGTGGTAAATGGCATGGCTGACTCCGATGACGATCTGGCCAGTGAGTCAGGCCAATCTCAGACGCCAAACCCAGAGAATAGTGAAAGTTTGAGTAACTCTAAAGGCGTGATCCGCTGTGAGCGCTGTGGATACAACACCAACCGCTACGACCACTACATGGCACACCTTAAACATCATACAAAGGAGGGCGAAGTCCAGAGAGTATTCAGGTGCACCATTTGTGCTTATACCACCATCAGTCAGTATCACTGGAAGAAACATCTAAGGAATCATTTTCCCAGCAAGCTTTTTACTTGCAACCAGTGTTCGTATTTTTCTGACCGCAAAAATAACTACATACAGCACATCCGGACCCACACTGGTACATCTAAAATTTTCCATTAAATCTCAGTTCATTATTAAATCACATTGATTTAAGTTTACTTATATATGATCAGAAATATATGTCAAAATTAAAACAATTTTATTTGATACTTCTTTTAGGTGAGCGTCCGTTCCAGTGCATATATTGTGACTACTCCAGTTCCCAAAAAACTCATCTCACCAGACACATGCGAACCCATTCAGGTGAGTCTCTTGTCCATCTGTTGATATATTTCTTATGCTGAAATTGATTAGTATATATAGTTATAATTTCATATCATTTTGATTTAATAAATCTGTTCCAAAACCTACTGAGCTGCCTTGTTCCAAAACTTTAATAGATTTAGCTAATAACAGCTAAGATAATTATATGATTTTATAAAGAATAAAAATACATAGCATGTAAGGAATTATTATTTATTTATTTATTTATTTTTTGTTAAACCTGTTGCAGTGTACTCAGGGATATATTCTCTGTAAAATACCTGTGATGATGCATCAGGTTTAAAGATATAGTCCACCCCAAAATGAAAATTGTTATTAATTACTTAGTCATTCCAAACCCGTAAGAACTTTGTTCATCTTCGGAACACAAATAAAGATATTTTTGATGAAAACCAAGAGCTTTGTGACCCCAAAACATTGACTTAATTCATGCGTATTGGACTGACATGGAAGAGAATAAATTGTTGAATAAAGTTATTTTTGTTTTTTTGCACACAAAAAGTATTCTCATAGCTTTATAACATTATGGTTGAACCACAGATATCACATGGACTATTGTAATGATGTCCTTACTACCTTTCTGGGTCTTGAATGTGGTAGTATCGTTGCTGTCGATGTGGGGTTAGAAAGCTCTTGGATTTCATAAAAAAAAAAATATCTTAATTTGTGTTCCGAAGATGAATGAAGGTCTTATGGGTTTGGCACGAAATGAGGGCGAGTAATTAATGACAGAATTTTCATTTTTGGGTGAACTATCCCTTTAAAGTAGTTTGTTTCGAAGTTTGGGAAAAGTCATAGGAATTAATTAAATCTAAAAGTTATACAAGTTTATAAAGTGAATGCTCATTTTTCAAGGCAACTATTTTGACTCTGTAAGTGAGCTCTCTGGGTTTTGGGACAGAGCAAATGTGCTCAAGGCCTCTGTTTTCATCTTGTCAATGATGTTTCTCTCTTTTGTTGCACTCCATGGAGCCAGATGGCTTTGGATAAAATGGTACACGGTTTGTGGTATACAGAGTGAATTAGAATGTGATTCTGTATTGTATGTGTCTTTTATCTGTATCCCCCGCATGAGACATGCGTCTGTGTTTCTCTCAAAATGTTGAAATAAAAGATTCATTGTTCAGCCTTGACCTTTTCCTTATGCTCTGTCTGGAATAGGTGAGAGGCCTTTCAAATGTGACAACTGCAGCTACCTGGCAGCCAACCAGCACGAGGTGACCCGCCATGCCAGACAGGTCCACAATGGACCCAAGCCCCTAAGCTGCCCCTACTGCCAATACAAGACAGCCGACCGCAGCAACTTTAAAAAGCACGTTGAGCTCCATGTCAACCCTCGCCAGTTTCTTTGCCCGGTTTGCAAATACGCTGCATCCAAGAAGTGCAACTTGCAGTACCACATAAAGTCCAGACACCCAGGATGCACTGATATCTCGATGGATGTATCAAAGGTAAGGCTTCGTGTGAAGAGGACTGACAGCGATGACATTTCGCCAAATAAGCTTGCGACAGAACAGTCTGGATCAAGGCGAAGTGAAGACAAGCAGTTGGGAGAATTGGATGATGTTGAATCAGGTCCCATCAACCTCTCTATTAAGAAACCCACTAAACCCACCCTTGCTGTGGAGACTGAGCTGACTGACAAGACCGCAAAGAAAAACCCAGATGTCATCGTGAAAGAAAAATCTGGAAAGCATCTCAATGAAAAATCTGCAGAGAAAAAGACAATGCCTAAAAATGAGGGGAAAGAGAAAAACAGTAAGAAGGTTAAAGGAAAGACTTTGGTGAAAACTGTTGACATTGCTGTGGCACAAACAGAGGGCTGCAATGACAAACAAGCTAATAAAAAAGAAATGAAGAAGGTAGAGAAATCCCCTAAATCTGTGGAGAAAGTAACGAAAGGTCGTCCCAAGAAAGAGAAGCCATTGAAGGAGACCGCCAATGAAGTTATTGCGAAACATCAGGCCATTGTTGAGGAGCAAAGATTAGATTTGGATAAAGAAAGACCAGAGAAAGACCTTCTAGATAAACAGCAGCAGCAAAATGAGAAAGAGGAAAGAAAGCGGCTAGAAAAGGAAAACAGTTTGCTTAATGGGAAAGCGAAGGAGACTGAAAAGAAGGGAAGTGTGAAAGATTGCAAGAAATCTCAACCCAAGAAACCATGCAAGAGGCAGAAAAAATTGTCAAAGGTCAACAGTGAAAAAGATACCCAGAGTACACAAGCAACGCAAGAAGTCCGGACTAAACTTGTCAAAAGAAAAGCAGAGAACATGAAAGTACCAGCGACTGAAACTATTTGTCCTTCAAAGCGGGTCAAGCGCACAAAGAAAGAAACAGCCAAGCCATCAACAAGTTCTGTTGCTCCAGAGGGAAATCGCACCATACCTGAGGTTCTACAGACTATGAGGAGCAAAACCAGGAATGCTGAGACTGAACCTGAGAAGACCAACGAAGTCCCAGAGAAGCTAAACACTCTAGAAGCTGAAACAGTGAAACAGTCCACCACAGAAACACTGAAGTTACTTGACCAACCAGATGAGCAGACACCTACAGTAGTGACCTGCCAAGATGAGAAAAATCACAAGGAGACTGATTCTGTTGTGGAGGAACTCACAGTTCCATGCCAACCCCAAGTTCCAGACTCTGAACAACCTAAAGAAACTGAGAACAAGGTCTCACATGAACCAAAAGAAATTCCAGATGTAGACAGCGGAAGTGAGATGCCATCACCTACTGACAGTGAGACCTCTCCGGGGTTCAGCCCAACTCTCGAACTTCCTGGTGCGCCTGGTCACAAATCTACCGACGCAGAGGATGACGAAGGTATCCACAGTAACGATGGGGGAAGTGACATCAGCGATAGTGCCTCTGAAGGAAGCTACGACTCTGGTCTTAACGGACTAGCTGCTGCCACCGAGGGTGGAGAGAAACTTCCAGAGACTCCGACAGAAGAGCTTCCTTCTCCAACCAAACTGCTCAGTCACACATGTATCTTCTGTGACCGGACCTTCTCTTTGGAGATGGACTACCGTCGCCACTTGAACCGGCATTTAGTAAATGTGTATTACCTAAAAGGGGCGGCTCAGGGTGACAAGTGAGGGGTATCTCGTTTGGAAAAGGGCAGCATTGTTGTGTCCAAAACAGTTAATGAGGTTCTCCTAGACTTTGGACTGAACAAAACTTGTTCAGGTTGTAATAAAAATAAGGTTCTTGTTGTTCTTGATGGCTTTACAGCTCGTGACAGATGACCGCATCTATGCCTGTTTCTAGTTTGCAATGACGCAACATGATACATTCAAATAATACAGTATTCTTTCAATTCAGAAATGAAATCCATTGTCATCTTGTGGTAGGATCCTATTGTTCAACCCAAACTAACTGAATCTTTGCTTAGTCATGTGCTCCATGACGAAATGATCTTTGGGGTTTTCTTGTGTTTATTGTTACACTACTCAGAAGCAACAAAAAGGAGAACTGCTCTGAAAGCAAGTACACTTTCTCCCTCCATCCCTGCGGAGAGCTCAGATTAGCCAGACCCAGGTGGTCCAGCGCTGAATAGCCCTGAAGATAATGGGGCTTTCAGTGTCTTTGTGCTGTTCCACTCCACTGAAGCGCCTCCATCTCTGGTCAGCAAGAGACGGAGTGTGTGTTTAAAGCTGGCTAATGTCATTGTATTCAGGTGTTTCTTTGTTCCCTTTTACAGTTTAGAGAGCACTTGACTACTAACCATAATCTTACCTTTGAGGCGCTGTTTCACATAAGCTAAACATTTCATTTTAACACCGAAAGATTCATGTACACTTCCTAGAGGTCTTTCTTTGATTACACTTGCTTTGCCTTTCAAGGAAAGTAACATGTAGTTTGTAATGTTTGTGGAATAGTAGGTTTTTTATTTCAGTGTAAATTTGCCTCTTTTTTTTTTTTTTTTTTACACTACGCATTGTAACTCTCACTTCTTGAGTTTGTAGATAATTTTATCTGTCAATTTTCTGGTAATATTTCAATTTCATGCTCAGTCCAAAGATTTTGTTGCTTTTCTCTGTATATAAACTGTACATATTTTTCTTTCTTATTTGCTCTTCAGTGCCTCAGACAATCAATTTGAGCATTTTAATCAATGTCTCAGATATTTAGAACTGATTTACCTTCAAATGAAAGAATGGCTTGTCTTTTTTGTGTATTTTACCCAAGCAACATTCCCTTACACATCAAATTGGTTATTTGCATTGAAAATCTGTTTATCCAAAGTTTATCTAATCATATTGAACTGACCTTTTTGTTTTTTTGTATGAGTGTGAATGTGTTGCTGCCACAACCCTTGTATATCAGTAAATTTACCATGTTATTCTGTCTAAAAAGAAAGGAAAAAAAAATACTGTAAGAGAAGTTATAGAAATAATTTGCCTTTAGTGCATTAAGTGCAATATTGAATTTTTGGGTTTATTACCAAAGCAAGATGTAGTTGGTAAAGTTTGTAGGAACAAAACCACAGGCCTTAGATGAAAAACTAGAAAATGTACTATCCACAGGTACTCCAGTGCACCTGAAAAACTGCACTCTTAGACGGTTGGATACTTTATCACTGTAAACTTGTTCTTTATCACTTTTTTTGTGTAAAGCTCTACTTTTTTGCTTTTCTTCTTTAGAATAGCATGTTGCCAATTCACGACTCAGATTGTGCCATTTATCTATCTTTGTAATCAAGTGTGTGACTGTCGTTTTCCATTTCCTAGTAAAAGTAGTCAAATTATATCAGTTGAAATGTTATGTTGTCCCCTTGATATGGCTTTTTATGAATTAAATGAAAAACAGTTTACTATGTGACCTGTATGTTTAGCTCTAGATGTTTCAATAAAAAAAAATCTTGCCACAGATTTTGTTCTGTTTTTTATTTGAAAGACATTTAAAATGTCAGAATATATAAACAATTATCAGGTAAATTCATAATCGTTTAGACATTTTAGTATAAAAAAACAATACATTAATAGCAACTGTACTTGTAGCATACAAGCAGTACATTCAGTTCGACCAGAACAATATTTTGACAACCAAAAGCTTAAGAGATAACAATAGAAACAACCACGACACTTCAATTTTTTCTTCTCACTTTGAGTCTCTCAGCAGCTTTCACAGACAGACCGGTGTCTACCAGCGCCTGTGGCTTTCTCGTCTTGTAGGCGGGAGTTTTGTTGATTCTCTGTCCTTTCAGATTCACGACGTGGGGCAGTAAAGGCGGGGTGCGCAAACACAGTCCTGCTTCTTCAGGGGCGTGAGTCCTCAACAACAGCTGATCTCCTTCGGCTGCTGTCACAGCAACCCAGCCTGAAAATCAAGAAAAATCATCATAAATTTAGTAAATAAAGTTTCTTTAAATATATTTAACATTTTTTATATATATATATATAGATATATATATATATAGATCCTTGGCTGGCCACATTTTTAAGACTTGGTCATGAGATTTTCTATAAAACCTCTCACAATCTAAACAGCTAATTAAATGTAGACAACTGGAAAAACTTGGAAAGGCACCCAAAAAAATGACCTGCTGATGAGATCTTGATGTCAGTGATTGCGGTGTTACAGCCCTGCCCCTGGAGTTCAAAGTCTTGAGCAACAAGTGGTGGAAAAGTTTTCATGCGCTCCTCACCACCAGATGGGACCTTGCCACAAAACAATGTAGAACAACTGTTTTCAACACTGATAATAATAAGAAATGTTTCTTGAGCATCAAATTAACATATTAGTCTGATTTCTGAAGGACAGTGTGGTATTGAAGACTAGAGAAATGACTGCTGTAAAAAATACAAATGCATTTATTTATACATACTGCAAGAAGGGTATTCCCAGCATGTTTCTGGTAGATTGCATCAGCCTTGTCCAAACTGGTGATATGAACCGGGATACGATTGGAAACAACAACTGTTAACCAGCATGAGCTTTTCCCCTAGAGAGAGTAAAAGAGGCATCTTGGTTTGAGGCAGATACAACAAAGGCTTCAGTTTTCATATGTCAAATGGACTCTTACCTCCAAATAATCAATGCGTGCCAAAGCCCCCAAAAATAAAACCATACCGGGCTTCATAACAAACGTTCTTGGCGTAATGGCCTGTGTAGGAACCACCAGCTTCACTTCCTGCTCGTTCAACAGGCTGAGAACCTGAAAAGTTCCATTTTTATCAAAATCCTTTGTGGCGCATGATTCATAATGATAGACTTGATTGGATTTATGAAATGACAGTAATATGCAGAAATGATAGTAATTTATAGAAATGATTGTAATTCTATCACATGATGAGTACAGTTTGAATAGGGAGACTCACGTCATGTTCTTTCATGATGCCTGGGGTGTCATAGAACCAGTGTGCATCTTTGATTTCATTGTAGCTGAGCTCTGCATCTGTGGAGGAGTCCAAGGATGGATCTTTTTTAACATCTTCCTCCAGGTCTTCTCCAAAGCTCAGACTGTCAGGATCAAATTCCACAAGAGTTTTCTTGGGTGGCTGATTTGCTAGGAATGTCCTCCCAATGTGACCTAAAAAAAAAGAAAAGTTTTATATTGTAAAAATTTCACAATAGTACTGTTTTTGCAGTATCATTGATCACATAAATGCAGCCTTTGTGAGCATAAAAGACTTCTTTCAACAACATTAAAAATTTTAATTATTCCAAACATCTGACTGGTCCTTAAATATAAGGAATAAATGAAAATTTGAGAAAATTGTATAATCAAGAATCACATTTAAATATCCAATATCTGCCGATACAGATAAATTAAAAATCTCTAATATCTGCTGATAACCGATAGGAACAGATATATTGTGGATTCCTAAAACAACAGAACTTACAAACTCACCAACCAAGTATCCCCGTTTGCTGAACTGCACGATTCTCTTCAGCTCTTCAGGATTCAAGTCATCCTCTGTCAAATGAGACGCCTGCTTCAGTCTCTCTGCCCGCCTGAACATCCGGTAGGGGGTCGGGTTGATGATGGGAAACTTCAGCAGATTTAATGTTGTCCCTAGATTTACAGTGGACAGATACATGTGTTCTTAACAGTTTAAATATCTTGGACATCAATATGTGACCCTGTCTGTGAAATCCAGGCTAAAGTCTCAAAATCAAATTATGAGATAACAAGCATCAAAGTTTGATTTCACTATGATTTCTTTGGCATGGCCTTACTCAGTTCGATATTAAAGAAATCAAGGTTACATCTTCATAGAATGTTCTTTACCTTATGAAGGTAAGATTATTTAATGTAGAAAACAGTAAATCACAAAAAAAAAGAAAAAAAAAAAGACTTTAGCTGGGTTTTCACAGCCAGGGTCACATATCATATCTTAAAAGCTTAATCATTCAGTAATGCACAATACACTCCTAAATTACTAAAAGGGTCAAGCATGCTAAATAAAAAGCTCTTTGTTCTTGATTTTGTACTTGAAATATTTTATCATCAATGTTGAATGCAGTTTTGAAAATGTGACACTTTTTTCAGGATTCTTGATGAATAGAAATTTCAAAAGAACAGCATTTTTTTAATCTAAATCTTTTGTAACATTATAATTATAAATGTCTTTACTGTCATTTTTGATAAATAATGCATCCTTGCTGAATAAAAGTATTGTTTATTTATTGTATTATTTTTTAAATATATCTACCCCAAACTTTTGAATGGTAGTGTATCATGGTTCCTACAAAAATATCAAAAACTGTTTTCAACTAATAAGAAATGTTTCTTGAGCATCAAATCAGCATATTAAAATGATATCTGAATGATTTTCTGAATAAAAACCTCTGTGTATTTGTGAAACAGGATTGCAAAAATGTAACTAATCTACATAATGCATACCATTTATATATAACATATTTACTGATTAAGCTTAATTCCTGACCAATAATCTTGCATGTAATATCTCACCAGGCCATGGAGATATAGTAGCTTTATGAATCACATCTGAGGCTCTGGATTTGCAATAATCAGATTCCAGTAGAGTATTAAACAGCGTGGATTTGCCAGCATTGGCTGTCCCGACCAAATACACATCTCCCTTGTACTTCCAGGTCGACTGCAGTCTCGTTATAAGGTTTTCTATACCATACCCTGTTTTGGCACTGATGAGGTGGATGTCTTTTTTATCAATGGTAGAAATACCCATGCTTTCACAGTATGCCTGGAGTTGACGTTTGACACGCTGCAGGTAATTCTCAGCATCTCCGGGCAGCAAGTCTATTTTATTTCCTAAAATCACAATGTGCTTATTCTTTCCAACAAGCTCTGGAAGGTCTGGGATGATGGAGTCAGGGAGATCCAGAAGATCCACTATCAGCAGCACCAAAGCCTTCTCTGATTTAATTCTCTTGACAATCGCTCTGTACTCCTCTTTGGACATGGTGATGTTCAAAGCCTTCTGGTGGTGACTGATTAAAAAGCATCTCTGACATATTGCCCTCTTCAGTTGGTCCTCTTCAACTAACGCTTTGAATTTCTCACTTGGCAGGAAACCTGGGATTTCAGGGTCCGTACAGTGCATGAGGGCCCCGCAGCCGGAGCAACAGGTATCACTGACTGCCACGTCCACATCAGGAGTGCCATAGATCTTTTGTTGCTTTTTAACCTTCTTTGATTTGGTGCGTCTGTCCAGAGGTAATCCTTCATCGTGGAACTCAATCAACGAGTTTTCAGACTTTGAAGAGCCCTTTAAATGTTTCATTTGCATTTCCAGTCCTCTAAGGTGCATGTAATTACCATGCTTTTCATGCACTGGCTTTGTTTCTGTATTACTTCTGAGATCATGCAAAAGAAGATGATCTGGCAGTTCATCATCTTTATTGTCCACTGGTTCATCAAAGTCCGGGAACACAAATGGTTCTTGTTTCTGTGGCTCTACTAAAGTGTATAATTCCTGACTTCGATTTGATGCTGGTTCTCCAGCTCCTTTTTGAGTGCTGTAACATCTCAGACTTTTGGATGATCTGCACCTCTGATTTGTGACCAAATGTGTTGCCCAGTCCTTTGATATTAAGCTGGAAACAAATGACCGTCGAAGTAGCGACACCCCTTCATGTTCCCTTGACAGCTGCGGTCTTGAAACATGTTTTAAGCACGTACGAGTGTAGAATTGGAATGCCGATGCTCCTAAACACTTGTACATTATTATAGCAAATCGCAAAATATGTTAAAAGAACACTAACATCGCTACAGTTTATACAACCTTGAAAAACAACGAACCCACGTGAGTGAACAGAGAGCTACTCGCCATATCGCTGGTGTAATGTACGTCACCGGAAACATTATTTGGACAAATAATAATATGTAAAGAAAAAAGGTTTTTATTTAACGTATATTATTTAACATCCATATCATGAATTACTAAATTATAAATGCGAAAAACACACGTGAATAAATATAATAATATCACTTGCTTCGGAAGTGACGTATAATTGTGTAGCCGTTTGTGATGTTCATAGACATAAAGCGTCGCGGAGTGAGGCGCGCAGATGACCCCTTTTTAATTTAATCAGAAGTAAAGTTATTCACCAGCAAATATCATGTACGATCAAGACGAAGGTATGTGAGAGGGAATATAAGCGTTATCTGTTTTTCTTTGTTTTATTGCAGTGAAATGTGTAGTTAGATACCGTAGTTTCAAGCGTTAACACAACAGAAATGGCTAACAGGCTAAAGCTAGCTTTGTCGCAAATAGAGTTACCAACCAACTTTTATTATAATAAGTTTAGAGTTTATATCTAATGCAAGTATTTAATGTGTCTTCCGTTTTAAAATTGATAGAGAGAAGTCTAAAGTAATTAATTTGATAGTAAGCATGAATTGTCAGCTACAGTGCCGTTACACTATTTGCCCTACAACTCTTTGTACGAGTAAATAACTTCAAGTTTCGTAATTATTGTAGATATCCAGTATGATGAAGATGATGATGAAATCACCCCTGATCTGTGGCAGGAGGCCTGTTGGATTGTTATCAGGTAATCGATCAATAAATAGCAATAAATTAAATAAATTGTCATTGTATTTGTGCTGGAGTTTGTGTAATTTTAATTACAGCAATTATATACGTGTGTGTGTGTGTGTGTGTGTGTGTGTGTTTGTGTGTGTGTTTATACATACATACTTATATACACACACATACTTTATTGACATAACTTTGCTTGTTTCTTGTCTCACCTCTCTTTCCAGCTCATACTTTGATGAAAAAGGTTTGGTGCGACAGCAGCTGGACTCATTCGATGAGTTCATCCAGATGTCTGTGCAGAGGATTGTGGAGGATGCTCCACCCATTGACTTGCAGGCTGAGGCCCAGCACACATCTGGAGAGGTGGAGGAACCGGTGAGTGGCAGGAATCAATGCCCTTTTACCATATGTGCTTATGGTCCTTTCTAAAATATATTGACTGTTTCTCATTTGATTTTTTTTTTCTGCAGCCTCGGTACCTCCTGAAGTTTGAGCAAATCTACCTGTCCAAACCCACTCACTGGGAAAGAGATGGCGCTCCATCACCTATGATGCCAAACGAAGCCAGACTCCGAAATCTCACGTGAGTTTTGAACCTTTAGACAAAATATTAAGAAAAAGAGAATTTTTAAAAAGTTAGCATATTTGTTTTTGATTATTGTATTTACATTAAGCTTTTATGGCTCATATAGTATGATATAGGAGAGTACAGAACTCATATTTGAAGAGGACAAAAAAAACAATCAATTTTATTTAGAGGCCCAAACTGAGCGAAAATATACAGAAGTATAAGATGCAATTCTGACAGTATAACAGACAACCTACATAAAATGCATATAATTATCATTTGTCACACTATATCTCCTAATAATTTGTTGCAACGTCTTAAGTTGTTTACTTGCACTTAATATTTAAGTGCTTAGTTGAGGAGCGTCTCGCTGCAGAACACAAGATCCAGGATAAAAATGATGTATGAATAATCAAGTAAACCTAAGTTGTTTTAGTCTAGTATGTCTTCATCTTGAAATGTTACTAACGATATAAAAGTTATTCTAAAAATCCATGTACAGTAGATTTCACAGTTTTTAGAATTGTTCTAAAAGGCCTTTTACTTACTAAAAAACTATAAACTATCAAACAGATGACCGACTTTTCAGCAAAGTTTTGATCATGTTGATAATTTACAGACCTTAGACATTTGCATGAAAGGTTAAAGATAATTAAATTGCATGATTTTGTGTGAACCTCATATTTGTCCTACATATTTGACAGATGCAGGCAGAGCTTTTATCACATGTTGTATCTGAATGCGTGCTGTGACTTGCAGGTATTCTGCCCCTCTGTATGTGGATATCACAAAGACCATCATAAAAGATGGGGAAGAGCAACAGCAGACACAGCATCAGAAAACCTTCATCGGCAAAATTCCCATCATGCTCCGTTCCACGTACTGTCTCCTGAGCGGCCTGACAGATCGTGATCTTTGTGAGTTGAATGAGTGCCCACTGGACCCTGGAGGCTACTTCATCATCAATGGTTCAGAGAAGGTCAGTTTTTTTTTTCTTCATAATACAATATTAAAGACATTGTAGAATTATTTTTTAGTGAAATTGTATGACATCAATTGAATTTTGTTTCAAAAGTCTGATTTAGATGAAATGTAATGTGTTCTGTTATTTCTCCAGGTCCTGATTGCTCAAGAGAAGATGGCCACTAACACAGTGTATGTGTTTGCCAAGAAAGACTCCAAGTATGCTTACACAGGAGAGTGCAGGTCATGTCTGGAGAACTCCTCCAGACCCACCAGCACCATCTGGGTCAGCATGATGGCCCGTGGAGGACAGGTCAGTATCTGTAGACTGTAAGCAAGTATTCTGCTTGCAGATTGAGACAAGTTGATTGGTTTTTGGATTCATTAGTTGTTTGGAAAACAATCTTATGCAAATATTTCTACTGCATCCAGGGAGTAAAGAAAAGTGCCATCGGCCAGAGGATTGTGTCCACTTTGCCGTATATCCGGCAGGAAGTACCCATCATCATTGTATTCCGTGCTTTGGGATTTGTGTCTGATAGAGACATTCTGGAACACATCATCTATGACTTTGATGATCCTGAGATGATGGAAATGGTACGTCCCATTTCAAAAGCACCATTAAGCACCATTTCATGTGTGATTCAGCTCCAGATTGATAACAGCATTCTCTGCTTTTTTCCCACAGGTGAAGCCATCTTTGGATGAGGCCTTTGTGATTCAAGAACAGAATGTGGCTCTGAACTTCATTGGCTCCAGAGGGGCCAAACCTGGTGTAACCAAAGAGAGAAGAATCAAATATGCTAAAGAGGTTTTGCAGAAGGAGGTGCTGCCACATGTTGGTGTATCAGATTTCTGCGAGACCAAGAAAGCATATTTTCTTGGGTAAAATAACGTTATGAACTTATCCTGTTGGCTGTAGCTTTTTGATTAAAAAAATTTGGAATATTGCTAAATGTTATTACAATTAAGTTTTTACAATTTAACTGTTTTAATCTATTTTAAAATGTAGTTTATTCATCTGATGACACAGCTGAAATTTCACCAGCCATTACTCTGTCATGTATTCCTTCAGAAATAATTCTAAAATCGTGTAATATAATTAAATACTGTGTGTCTTCTCGGTTTAGTTACATGGTTCACAGACTATTATTGGCCGCTCTGGGCAGACGAGAACTGGATGACAGAGATCATTATGGCAACAAGAGGCTTGATCTTGCTGGACCCCTGCTTGCATTCCTCTTCAGAGGGTAAAAATCAAACATTCATTAAACATTCAAGATGCATTAATTAAATAATGCTTGTGTATAGTTCAAGATGGAAATGACATCCAGAATTGAAATCTGTGTCTCTGTTTTTTCCAGAATGTTCAAGAATTTGCTGAAGGAGATCAGGATCTACGCACAGAAGTTTATTGACAGGGGGAAAGACTTTAATCTCGAGCTGGCCATTAAGACTCGCATCATTTCTGACGGACTCAAGTACTCTCTGGCCACGGGAAACTGGGGGGATGTAAAGAAAGCACATCAGGCCAGAGCTGGAGTATCGCAGGTGAGCTCAGATATGCTTTCTTTTGTTTACAAATGTTTCTTCCATTGCTGTATCCTCTTTACTAACAGTTCACTCACTGTTAATAGAATTTCATGTTGCTCATTTGTTTCCTCGTTGACTTTTTTTTATATACAAAGGTGTTGAACAGGTTGACCTTCGCTTCCACTCTTTCCCACCTGCGCCGTGTAAACTCGCCTATAGGACGAGATGGCAAGCTGGCCAAACCCAGGCAGCTTCATAACACACTGTGGGGTATGGTGTGCCCTGCTGAGACCCCAGAGGTAGGATACTGTAACACTAGTATGTATGTGACCTTCAAACTTAACCTGAGTTTTCAATGAAGTGATTAAGATGGAGTGAAATTCTGTTGCAGGGCCATGCTGTAGGTTTGGTGAAGAATCTAGCGCTCATGGCCTACATTTCTGTGGGATCTCAGCCGTCCCCCATCCTGGAGTTCTTGGAAGAGTGGAGCATGGAGAACCTGGAGGAAATCTCACCTGCTGCCATTGCAGAGTGAGTGTCATCCTGTTCTATAGGGGGCAGCAGCGCACCGCTGAAATCGACAAGCTTCAGAAGCTAAACATTTTGATTTCACAATGATGCTCCTAGTTTTTAATTGACTTTCTTTGTTTATAGAATCATAGTCAATTATTTATTACATATTGAATAATGCAAAATAATGGTGCTGCTTCTTTCAGTGCAACTAAGATTTTTGTGAATGGTTGCTGGGTGGGTATTCATAAAGATCCAGAGCAGCTGATGAACACACTGCGGAAACTGAGGAGACAGATGGACATCATTGTGTCTGAGGTGTGACATCACTTGTGCGCCACTCCAGTTTAATGTTTTATTCAGTGTACAGCACCTAACTGTGATCTTGTTTTCATCGTGGTCCAGGTGTCAATGATCAGAGATATTCGTGAGAGGGAGATCAGGATCTACACAGACGCTGGCAGGATCTGCCGTCCGCTGCTTATTGTAGAAAAACAGAAACTTCTTCTGAAGAGACGGCATATTGACCAGCTCAAAGAAAGAGAGTACAACAACTACAGGTACATACCTTTGTGAAAAATATCAGGTTTCAGAATCTGCCTGTTCCTCAATAACAGAGCATCTGTCTCTTGTGTAGTTGGCAGGACCTAGTAGCCAGTGGTGTGGTTGAATATATTGACACACTAGAGGAGGAGACTGTGATGTTGGCCATGACCCCAGATGACCTTCAGGAGAAGGGAGTGGCTTATTGCTCCACCTACACACATTGTGAGATCCACCCGTCCATGATTTTGGGCGTCTGTGCATCTATCATTCCCTTCCCTGATCACAACCAGGTACCTACATATGTCTTGTATGCTATTGTGGATTTTTAACATTTTAGAGTATTTTAACATCTGCAAACCCAAATATATTTTGTTTGACAGTTCTCTAGTATAACCATTTGTAACTGAAGAACTTTTATAATATAGTGTCTTAAATTATGCACTCTCCTGTCTACAGTCTCCCAGAAACACGTACCAGTCTGCTATGGGTAAACAAGCCATGGGAGTTTACATCACCAACTTCCATGTGCGTATGGATACCCTGGCGCATGTGCTCTACTACCCCCAGAAACCCCTAGTCACGACTCGTTCCATGGAGTACCTGCGCTTTAGAGAGCTGCCAGCAGGTAATCTATTCCTTACATTGAACAGTAGTACTGCGTCTGTTTCTGCACTACTGTTCAAAGGTTTGGGCTCAGTGAGAGATTTTTTATTTATTTTTTAAAGAAATTAATTATTCAAGAAGGACTCATTAAATTGATCAAAAGTGGCAGTAAAGACATTTAAAATGTTACAAAAGATTTACATTTCAAATAAATACTGTTCTTTTTTTCTATTCATCAAAACATACTGAAAGTGTCACAGTTTCCACAATATTAAGCACAACTGTTTTCAACACTGATGATAATAAGAAATGTTTCTTGAGCATTAAATCGTCATATTAGAATGATTTCTGAAGACTAGTATGACATGCTGTTGAAATTTCAACTTTGCCATCACAGAAATAAATTACTTTAATATATTATAAAATTGAAAACGCTTATTTTAAATGGTAGTATTTCATAATGTTACTGTTTACTGTGTTTTTGATCAAACAAAATCTCACTGAACTCAAACATTAGTGTGTAAATGATGAGACATTTTAATTTTAAAACTGTAATCTATTTTCCTAAAAGGTATCAATTCCATTGTGGCTATTGCATCATATACTGGATACAACCAGGAAGATTCTGTCATCATGAACCGTTCAGCTGTGGATCGTGGATTCTTCAGGTATTGGATTCTAAGTTTTAGCTGGTGACATTGTAATGTGAAACATTACTTAAAACTGTCCCTTTTCACAAAGTTCCTGTTTTGATTAAAATGTCTATGATTTCAGGTCTGTGTTCTACCGCTCATACAAGGAACAGGAATCTAAGAAAGGCTTTGACCAGGAAGAGATCTTTGAGAAGCCCACCAGAGAGACCTGTCAAGGTGCAATTCTAGTGTTTCTTTCCATCCTAAACAGCCACAAAGCAGCATTATATAATTATTCTGTCCTTACTATTGCATGGAGCAAAAAAAATAGTCAGAAATATTTGTTCTATATTTGTCTACTTGTGTGGTCCAATGCGTTTTTAATTTGAATATTGTTGTGTGGTGTTGTTGAGATTCGCAGTAAACCTTAAGGTAAACATGGAGATGTGATGCATTGCTTGATGCTTTATCACATCTCGTTTGGCTAGAACATGGTGTTTCAGAGGCTTTCTGCATAAGGTCCATTATTGCGGTTTCTTTATTCTCTAAAGGCATGCGACATGCCATCTATGATAAGTTGGATGATGATGGTTTGATTGCTCCTGGTGTACGTGTGTCTGGCGAGGATGTTATCATTGGTAAAACCGTAACGCTTCCCGAGAATGACGATGAGCTGGATAGCACCAACCGTCGCTACACTAAGAGAGATTGCAGCACATTCCTGCGCACCAGCGAAACTGGAATTGTTGACCAAGTCATGGTCACACTAAACCAGGAGGGCTACAAGTTCTGCAAAATTAGGGTATGTATTGATTTGACTCTAAGGTTTATTTAAAAAAATGTTTATCTATAAACACTTAAATGTGCCAAATGCATAAATGTAAATTTTGCATTTTGCAAACTTCATGCAGGTCCGTTCAGTTCGTATACCACAAATTGGAGATAAGTTTGCTAGTCGTCACGGTCAGAAGGGTACCTGCGGTATCCAGTATAGACAAGAGGTAAGTGTGTACAAAAGTTTTGGAGGCCGGTAAAATTATTTTATATTTTTGAAAAGTCTCTTATGCTCAGCAAGGCTGCATTTATTTAGGAAAAAATAGTAGAGATAGTAGTAGTATTGTGAAATAAAATAGTACAATTTAAACAATTTAAAATGTCTGTTTTCTATTTTAATACATTTTAAAATGTCATTTATTTCTGTGATGGCTTAAAAACATTTCTTATCAGCAAATGGTTGTGCTAATTAATATTTTTGCAGAAACAGAATTATTTTTCAGGACTTTGATAGAGTTCAAAAGAACAGCGTTTATTTAAAAATATATATTTTGTGACAAATTTCTTTACTGTCACCTTTTAATCAGTGTAATACATCTTTGTTAAATAGAAGTATTAATTTGATAGGAAAAACAAAACTTTACTGACCTCAAACTTCTGACCGGAAGTGTGTAATGGAGGCTGTGTCATAGTGTTCATTTTTAAGGTTTGTTTAGACTAGCCTGTAGTTGAAGGTCTGTATACAGGATGTGGCTCTTAAGCAGTTCCTGATAGCAGAGAGACTCACAGCTGAAGGACTGGTAAACAGTCACCCAAAAACTCAAACGCAGATAAGTGTGTGTCTGACCTGAGCTGTGAATTTCTCTCATTAGGACATGCCGTTCACATGTGAAGGAATCACTCCAGATATCATCATCAACCCTCACGCCATCCCCTCCAGAATGACAGTCGGCCATTTGATCGAGTGCCTGCAGGGGAAGGTACTTTGGTTCTCTGCTCCTAATCCTACATGTCATGCTTGTCTTTCAACTCATTGTCTACATTAGCAACAGATGTTTATTCTGGGAACGTGTGCCACAAAGATTCTCCAGCGAAGTGATGTTGGCATGTTTGGTACTTTGTGAGGAAGGATATTTTATACAATTGAAGGATTCTGCTTCCAGGGACTCTGGAAAGTTTTTGAAAATAAACAAACATGGATACAGGTCCTTGAAAATTCCATATTATTGGAATTATGTGTTATTTTGTGCGCTAATGTGTTATTTCGTCAACACTTTATGCATACTAGCTTGCTTGATTTAAGTTGCACATTTATGCGTTACATTAAGTGTTTCCCACGTGAGGTACTTTGTGTTGTTCGTTGCCATGACGTTCACACGCACACAAAACTACTAAGATGGTACCTCAACGTTTCACAGACACACCGTGAAACATTGCAAAAATAGGCTGACACCGTTGAAACGTGATGACTGGAAAATGCAAGTTTCAAGATATTTGGCTCACCAAAGAAGATTACAAAGAATGGCTTGCCAGAGATCCAAAGAATGTAATGTTGAATTGCTTTGCTTGTTAAGATAATGTAAAGTCACGAGGCAAGAAAAACTTAAAAGCATATTCATATTTCTTAAAACTTCTGGTTATATGAGCCCCTAAGCTCTTTTCAATAAAATCCATGCAAAAGTTAATATCACATCATTTTAGAATACAGTATAGTATGTACCAAATATTATTCAATTTTATGCAAAACAGAAATACGACAAATATCAGATTTCTGTCATATGGCCAAAAATAAATGCAAAAAAAAAAAAAAAAATCTTTTTTGCATAGTTGTGTTTGACACATGAAAACTGTAACAATGTATCTTACAAGGTGACGCGATGTAACCTTTGCTCTCACTTGAAATGTGTCCCCACATTAAGTCCTTGAATTTGAGGGTATTGGACCTGGAAAGTCCTTGAAAGGTCCTTGAATTTGAAGTTAACCAAGGTGTGGGAACTCTGTACACATTGTAATATGAGCAGTCAGTTAGTAATTATACTGATTTAGCTCATGAGCCCCTATTGTGTATTAAATGTACAGCAGTTCTGAATTCTTCTTTTTATTTCCTCTTCTGTTCAGGTGTCTGCTAACAAAGGGGAGATTGGTGATGCCACACCATTCAATGATGCTGTGAACGTACAAAAAGTCTCCAACCTGCTGTCAGAATACGGTTACCATCTGAGAGGCAATGAGGTGAAGAGCTTCTTCCTGTCAATGTGGCAGCACTATTAAAGTGATAGTCTAGCCAAAAATGAAAATTTTTATAATTTAAGCATGAAGTTGTTCCAAACCTGTATCTTTCTGTGGAACATAAAAGAAGATATTATTTTGAAGAATGTTGGTAACCAAAGAGCTTTGGTTCCCACTAGCTGCGTTTCCATTAGATTTGCGCAAAATTTTGTGAAATATTCCTTTTTCAAATTGCCTGGAAAACCACTTTATGCATATGTAAAATAGTTTTTGCAATATATGGGAGGTTTTGCCAAATTTACATTTCCATTGGCCACGACGTGAGGATGAGTAAATGCAAACTGTCCCTTTAAGAATGCATTTAAGAATGTTGAAAGATGTTTCTAATGATAGTGTTTTTTGCAGGTTCTGTATAATGGCTTCACCGGCCGTAAGCTCACCTCTCAGATCTTTATCGGACCCACATACTACCAGCGTCTGAAGCACATGGTGGATGATAAGATCCACTCCAGAGCCCGTGGTCCGGTCCAGATCCTCAACAGACAGCCCATGGAGGGTAGATCACGGTGAGACAGCACTATTGTACTTGCAGTTTTTCATGCATATTATACAAAAACCACATATCCGATATTTATCCCCCTCCCTCCCTTCAGTGATGGTGGATTGCGTTTTGGAGAGATGGAACGTGACTGTCAGATCGCTCACGGTGCCGCACAGTTCTTAAAAGAGAGGCTTTTTGAGGCCTCTGACCCGTACCAGGTCCACGTCTGCAATCTATGTGGCCTCATGGCCATCGCAAACACGCGCACGCACACTTATGAGTGCAGGGGCTGCCGCAACAAGACACAGGTGAGCAAGCACGGATATCCTGACTGAATCAGTTGGCCATTAAAGACAGCGTGACATGAAATTTCACACACTCAGTTTTCTAAATGCATGTTATTGATCTTATAATGATCGATTCATCCAGTGCATGGATGCAATAGGGGATGGTTGTTGGTTCAGTTCCCACAAGGAGCAAGCAATGACCCATTTACCTTAAAGGGTCTAGTGAGCATATTATAGAACTTGTTTTGGATTATTTTTCATGACTCTTTCCATCCTCGGCTCTGCTCTTTCAGATCTCTTTGGTGAGGATGCCGTATGCCTGTAAGCTTTTATTCCAAGAGCTGATGTCTATGAGCATTGCCCCACGGATGATGACCAGCTAAACAGCACGCAGATGAATGATGGAAAACCGTATATACAGAATAATGGAAAAAATCATAGGGAAAATGATTTTGAATGGATCCCAACAGCACTTCCTGCGGGAACTGCTGGGCTTGTGAACTTTTACAGTTTTTGTTGTTTTTCATGTGTTATTGTTCTGGAACAGATGTTTTGGCTGTAGAATTAAAATAAAGTTTCTTTTTTTTAAAAAAAAAGAAAAAATGTTGTGATTGTTTTTCTGCACAAGACAACACAATGCATGCTTCTTCAAGTACATCTTTATTCATTAGTGTTATACAAATATCAAAACATATAAACAGATGCATTAGATGCTCAGACTTTTAGAGGACAACACTTAATTCTACTGTAATATGGGAACCAACGGAAAATGTTAATTCTTAACACCCAGAAAATTAAACTAAACCTCCTCTGAACTACTGTAGGTGTGACTCGTCATGGCGTTAATTTAAAAAAAAAAAAGTATTTTTGTTGGCTTGCTTTCACGTCAATACACTTTTTTTTTTTTTTTTTTGCTATTTAATTTGGATAAAAAAAAATAAGATTTTTTAAAAATATTTATAAATAAAATCTAGTTGGATATAATGTAACATTTACTCATGGCCCATGTTTCTCAATTAAATTTGATTTTTGGTTCATAATACTAAAACATTTGAGAAACCCTGATTTTGATGAAGTAGTCTTAAAGTTTTAACTGAACCTTGGAGGAGCAGCATCTAAAAGTCTTAGAGATTGTGCACAAATAGTTGACGCTTAAAATAATTGTTTTTCAGCACCATAGACATCAACCAAAAGAAAACTAAAGGAATGAGTACAATTTGTATTATCAAAACCATCTTGCAAAATAACAAGGAGAAGAAAAACATGCATATGATAAGTGGAGATGAGATATTTGAGTGCCTTCACATGCATGTGAATGATATGATGTGCCGTAAGAAGTGTGCGTGCCTAAATGTTTGTGTTCTCGGGTCCGAGTGCGTGCATCTTTTAAAAAATCAAGGTGATGGTTGTCTTGGTTGGCGCTTTACAGTATCAAAGTTTTTTCAGCTGGCAGACACATTATAGAGTGAGGTAAAGTGTAGGAATGGAGAAATGTTGGGGTCTGGGTTTTTGTGAGTGTCTCTGAACAACTTCTATAGAATAAAGTGTCCATGTGCGAGCTGCTGTTTGGGGTTCATGCGGAGTGCGTGAGCAGTGTTTGCGCTAGATTCTTGTCATCAGTGCACAGGCGTAGTGTTTCAACATCTCAGTCATAGGCCACATCATCTTACAGCTCATCATCCTTCCCTGCAAACAGACAAGAGGCACCAATGGCAATGAAGTCTTACAGTTTTCTAGTTGGCTGAAAAAAGGGAATACTGTGTTACACAGCCAAATAGAGGTAAGTATTTGGCATAACATATTTAACTTGCCAAAATTCTGCTTCAAGATCACACTAAAAGCAGTTCGTATAATTTGTTTGCTGTATTCCAAATCTTATGTGTGAGGAGCAGATTGAGGTTTAAAGGGACAGTTTACCCAATAATGTATATTCTGTCATCATTTACTCACAATCAAGTTGTTGAGCACAAAAGAAGATATTTTGAATAATGTTGGTAACCAAACAGTTAACGGTAGCCATTCACTGCCATAGTTTGATGAAAGAGATTTCTGTTGAAAGATACATGTTTGGAACAACTTAAGGGTGAGTAAATGATAACAGAATGTTTATTTTTGGGTAAACTATCCCTTTAAACAGTGTTCATTAAGTATTAGTTTTATAATATAGTATTTATTAATATTTAGGATTAGCTATATTTTTTAAAAATATTTTTCAGTTTTCATTTTAATTTGAGAAATGTTTGTGCTTTTATCATTTTTATTTTTAAAATATATTTCTGTTTAGCTTTTTCAGTTCCTAAAAAACTGGCATTTTCTTTTTCTTTTAGTTTTAGCCATTTCATTACTTAAACTTATTTTATTTCAGTCAGTCCCCAAAGAAACACTTTTAATTATTTTATTACTTGTATTTAGCCTTTTCTGTCCCTAAAAGAACTGACATTTTTAAAGCTTTTTTCAGTCCTAGTTTCTTATTACAACTTCACCTTGTTCCCAAGGAAACATTTCTAGTTTTTGCTTATATTTAAAATTTTCATTTTTCATAGAATGTTTATATTTAATTTCATTTCTTCATTTAACTTCATTTCAATTAAATTCTTCATTTCTTCATTTCACCATTGAAACAACAATGGTGAGTAAATCATGATTAGCTAGCATTCAATCTGGAATTTTAGAGCATGCCTAAATGAAGCAAAAGTTTGATTGATTGAAACCAGGGTATGTTCCTCACGAAGTTGTTTTATGGGCTGTCAAAATGCAACAGTGGAAACTCTTGTCAACCATCTTGCTCACAGGGAACTGGCAGGTGATGTTGGCCAAGAAAACAGCTTGGCATGATGGGACAAGTTCTATACAACATGTGCTGCACATATAAGTTTCTACTAATGCAGGTCTTTTATGTATCCCGAAGCATGAAGCAGGTGCGAATGGACTGATTTATTGGACATCAGTCAACCACCGTTCAACTGCACTCACTCACCCTTCTTGGGAGGAATGTCATTGATGGAATCCACCACGTGAATGGTGCCCACGGCCGATGCTTCACCCTGGATGTTGCTGGCGTGACACTCGTAGGAGCCGTCCTCATCCTTGGTAAGTGGAGATATCTGCAACAGATGGCCATCAGCTGTAGTTTTCACCCAATCTGTTCTCAATGTTTTGATAGAGTTAACTCTAAACAAATATAACCTGAGATGTGCCAAGAGTGCTTTTAGAGCAACGCTGGCAACAAAAAAATGCTGTAACGGTTTTGCGTTGCGCAATAAATAACACTCGTATCTTGTAGCAGAAAGCTTGTAGTAGTTATGCACAAAAAGATAAACAAACGAAAGAGTTTATATTTAGTTAAAACACACTTACTAGCACCCAGCCAGTAACCTCGTGCTTTTCCGGGCCTCCGCGGGTCTGGACGGCCAGGTTGTCTTTGTCTCCAGGGAGTGGAAGAGTCTTGACTTTGCTGTTAGATACCTATGAGAATCACAACAGCCATAAAGATATTTCATTTTAGCACTCTATGGGTTAATTCAAAACAAATTTCAATATAGAAATTACTAAGCACATGATATTGCAGCACACTACAGCTTGTTTGTTCTGTGGTGATTTTGGTTATGTATGATTAAGTTTCACCAGACTCTACAGGAAGAACTGTTTCATTCACACATATTAGCAAAGATTTTTTGTCGTTGTTGTTGAGTGTTTCTCTAAACTATATCCACATGTGGAACCAGACACAATAGATCTTAAACTATAAATAATGTATTGCATTTTTGTATGCAGTTTGATAAACAGCCATCTGAAGTCCTTTGAGTTTGAAAAAACAAAGTCATCTACATCTTGGATGCCCTGGGGGTAAGCAGAGAAACATCAAATTTTCATTTTTGGGTGAACTATCCCTTTAACTTAAGTAAAAGAAATGGACATTTCTCTGACTTTTCAAAATATTCCCCTCACTGTTTCTCAAACCTGTCTTCCAGTCTTTAATTTTTTCCCTTAAACTTTAATCTCCTCTGATCTCAAGTGACGCTAAAAGTAGTTATTGAGTGACTCTGGGTCTGCATCTCTGTAATAAAAATATCCCGCAGGGCCCCTCAAACTGAGGCAAGGGTGAAATTCTGCATCCAGGACATAATCTAGTTTCCACCATTTATGAAGCATGACTAACCTGATCAACAGAAACTGCATAAGAGCACAAAACTGAGTTAGAGCACAAACATATTTTTAAAGACCAATATTTCCCAGGGTTTCAGATTTCCTGAAAGAGCTTTTTTTTTTTTTTGTCATGGGAAATCACCATTAGTCATTTTTGTATCCGGTCATCCGCTGTGGCTTTTTATATTAGTGACCTTCTCTAAAGTCAGTACAAAGCGATGCCCAGTGCCATGGAATTCTTTGATCCTATCTTTAAGGAGAAAGCCTGTCTCCTTTAGTTCTAAGTTTCGAAAAATGTGATAGCTGATGACAAGCTTGATAAAGTGCTTCCTGCCTCTGATCCCTCCCTTGTTTGTGGTGCTATTGTTTCTGTGCTGTGTTATTCATAGAAGTGGACATCCTTTGACATAGCTGGAGCCGTACTGTACGCACAAACACATCCTTCCTCTTTTCCATATGTTTTGTGTTTGTGCTATAGAATCTGATACGTGAAAACGTATCAGCTCAGACGTTACCTACGTGCAAAAGCAATATCCATAGATTAACTGATTTAAAAATGTTTTTTTTTTTTAAATAATCTGTTCTTTTACTTTTCTCCAGGTGAGCACGGGTGTTGGTATCCCGGTGGCTTCACAGCTCAGGAAGACCTGCGAGCCAGTCACGTTCCAGACCTCTCCTGGAGCTGTTACAATAACTGGTGCTGCAGAGGACACAAAAGAAACAAAATGATTTAGAAGTTGCATTCTAGTTGCATATTATGAGCACGCCAAGCTGAAGTTATCAGCATATGGCTTTCCCTCGTGCCTGGTTGAGTAAGGAATTCTGGGATATACCGTCAAAATTAATTGCAAATTGCAAATTCTCCAAGTCTGATACACAACTCAGATATGTAGATGTTTATTCAGGTTAATTGGGACATTTCTCTATAGTCATCTCAGTGGCAAAAAGTGTCCCAGTTTACCTGAATTCATCCCTATTGTTGAAGCCCACATGCAGGTTATTTTAGCAAAGATGAAGGTAAGAAAATATGTTTTTACAACCTGCGAACTGATACCTTGTAGTTGAGGAGTATTTCAAACAAGGTAAAGCAAATCACTGTGCACTCCTTCTGAGTTGTCATACTGTCAGCTTGTTGGGTTGATTAGGAGAAGGCAGAGGTCAGAGAAAACCCTGCTGGAGGGGCTTTTCCATATACAGAATCCTTTGGCTCTTTTAATCCCATGCCAGAATGCTGTTATAATGAATTATAGGCAGGTTCACTGATTCAAGCGGTCTGACTTTGCTTTAAAACAACAGTATGCCTGTGTGTTTTGCTAAACGAGACATTGCTATTTGATCAGGCCTGATCTCCCTATTCAGAATTGAAAATCCACCCGAGAGGCTGGAATTTCAGACATGTCTGTTCAGGGATAGTGGAACGTTACCACCCTGTATGAAAACAATGGCCTCTGGCCTGTTCCGTTGTTGCCTTAACACACTGTCAATGTATCTGTGTGTACAGTTCATTTGTCCCAGGGACAAAGTACAGGACGGGTCAAGCGCTCCTGGGAGAAAAGAAACTCGAACACAAGCACATGACAGCTGAATCATGTGATTGATTGGATCATGTAGGGCATTAACAAAGCAAAAAATAATCTAAAGTAGAAAAGTAGTTGTTGACGCAGCTGTGGATAAAAGCCAGCGTTTCATTCCTTTGCACATACACTCTGCATGTGATCCTCACGGTCAAATTCTACACTGGATGAAATAAAAAAAACTGACCTTTAAATAGCTGTGGGTGGTTAGGAATACTTTAAAACACTAGGCCTAAATGTTCTTGCAACATAAATAGTCAGTGAACCATTATGAATATTAAAACTGCAGGCACATGATGTTTTGCTCCTGGTTAGGAGCCCTTTAGGTACAAAAATCTAATTAGGCCTAAGCTTTTAATTGGTCAAAGATGAATCAACATATTGTACTTACAATATTAATACACTGGCCTCAAAACGCTTTTGGACACTTAAATCACACTCAAAAATGTATGAATTCCATTGCATTATGCAAATCCATAATGCCTTGAATTCCTAGTGGCAGGCTCCATTGTGACAAATTTATCCCTTAGTATGACAGCTATTGGGGCATGTTGTCACAATTTATTTTTACATTTTTTCCTAGGCAATTTTATTTTCAAGTTATTTTGCCTGTCTATATGCCTATACAAAAACAAAACTATATATATATATATATATATATATATATATATATAAATCAAACGTTCATGACAGGCTATTGTAGCCCACATGCACTATTAATCAGCATTATTTAATCTAAACATTTTACTTATTAATGAAAGTTATTAAAGTGTTGACTGCTAAATTACAGAGAGGTTCTTATTGTGTTGAGGCATCTCACCTTGAGCGCATTTGCCCTTGTTCCGAATCTTAATCTCGGGTTTTTTGTCCTTCACTGCTCTCACACTTGCTGCCTTCAGCTCACAGCCGCTGTTGTAGTTCACGCCGTCAGTGCCGCACACAGGATAGTTGCTCTTGCAGACGCAGACCCCTGATTTACTCTTCTTGTCTTTGTCGCTCTTGACGCACTCGAGTCCGGACGCGCAGCGCTTAGCTGAGGCTCCGCGTCCCCCGCACGGCTCTCCAGCCCCCGACGCGCAGAGCTCGCAGCAGCCGCACGCATCCAGCAGCGTCCCGGAGGAGCAGCCCTCGGCCGGCAGCAGAGCGCACTTACTCGGGTCGCAGGTGCCGCAGCTGCGGGGCAGCCGGTCCGCTGACACCACAGCGAGCAGTGTTAATAGCAGAACGCAGATCATGGTGAGGTGTGAAGGGTCTCAGTTTGGTTGAGAGTCTGCTGTTTCTTTCTGCTTTGGGATGGAGGTACTAGACCCCGCCCAGCAGGACCATAAAACTTAGGCTACAACAGCACAAGTAAACATATCCACCTTTCTTGGCATAGTTCTGTTGTTACTGGTATTATTTATGATACCACGGAATACCGTGTTCACTGATGGATACAAGGGTATTCCGAATGGTTGCAAGGGTGTCCCAATTCAAAAGAGCCCAGGTCTCTTTAAATCTCATGCGACAGGGATTCCTAAACTTTTTTTATGCCAAGGATTTCCAAATTTGATGATCCCCAAATTTGATGATCCCCTTTCATAATTTATAAGGGCAGACACATTTATACTGAATAAGAAGTGCGTGCCATATTAAACAGACAACATACTGTTTTCAAAATTAAACAACTTTACTCTTTTGGCTTCAAAAGTGGTTCAAATACAATGGAAAATATTTATTTTGTATTTTCTCTTATGATGTTAGAGTAGAATATTAGATGTACAAACATGAAGAGAATCATTTGTTTGTATAAATGCAATTTCTTTTGAGCATATGTACACAACCATTCAAAAGTTTGGCATTTACAGATTTTATATATTTTTTATACTTTTATTCAGTATGCAGATGCATTAATTGCGCAAAAGTGACAGTAAAGCCTTTTTTCCTTTTTCTTTTACATTTTAGTTTTCAAATAAATGCTGTTCTTTTGAACTTTCCATTTATTAAAGAAACCTCAAAAAAGTGTATTATGATTTCCACAACAACATTAAGCAGTACAACCGTTTTCAACTTTGATAATAATATCGTTAAATGTTTTTTGAGCACCAAATCAGCATATTAGAATGATTTCTGAAGGAACATGTGACACTGAAGAGTGGAGTAATGATGCTGAAAATTCAGCTTTGCATTACATGAATGAATTACATCTAAAGGAAATTTTATTAGGAAGCTATTATTTTAAATTGCAATAATTTTTCTAAATATTAGATTTCACTGTATTTTTGATTAAATAAATGCAGCCTTACTAAGCATAAGAGACTGATTTCAAAAACATCTTACCAGCCCAAAACTTTTGAACAGTAGTGTATACTGTACGTTACAGAACTACAACCCTTACACTTTTTTTCTTTTAAAAAATTGTCATTTGTTTCTGATAGGCCAAAATCGTAACCCACAGTGTGAGCAAGTGATGCTGGCCTTAGCAAAAAATGGAGACCTATTCCTTTTTTCACAAATAACTTTTATTTTAACATCATCTTAAAATTGTACAACTCATTAGAGTCTGTTTTTTATAATCATATCTGATGGATGAATCCACCACAACATACACAGGTATCTACAAGTTCAGTTCACATTTTCAGTGGCTGATGCTCCAATGTACGACATCCACATCCATCTATTTGATGTATTTGGCTACAAATGCAGCTGCAATGTCCTTGTATGGTGTTTCAGAGTCTGAACGTGTTGGAGGGATCCGACAGACGGCCCGGAAGCGAGGGGATTTCAGGAGCAAGTTATGTGCCAGGCCAACACAACTGGAGCTGAGCCAGTACAGAGACATGGACTGCGAATTAAGGAAAAAGAAAGAATAAAAATCATCAGAAGTCATTTAAATTTCGAATTTCTATTTGACTTTTTGAATTCAGAGAGCTGTTTTTGTAAAGCATTCTCAACTTGAAAAACTTCCCATCTACTGCTCCTACGTAAGAAGGACTGGAGACACAACACAAATACGTCTATAACGGCTAGATAAGCACAAGACATCGATTTATACATCTACTGAAGATATCACAGCAAAGTTGTACAACGTCTCAGCCCTTTGTAACTATTCTCAGGTGGGCTTCAAAAACACAACCCTCCACGTGCCCCCTTTTGCCGCAAGATCAAAAACCTCAGAGCTCTGGACAATAAGGGGCATATCTGTGCAGGGACAAAATACATCATGTAGCACTGCTGTCTTTTCTTTTGAAAAAACAACACTTTTGAAAACGTGAGTGATATTTATTCTTGCCATACAAGTTGAAACCTGTCCAGACCCTCGCTTAACGTAAAGGTACTGTACACAGACACAGCAGATAACGTTTGAATGGAGTTGCTGAGGGCCGGGACACTTACTGACGGGACTGTGGCAGCTATAGGAATCATCACCAGAGATATTCCTCTGATGAAGTTAGTCACATATTTTTGGAACTTTGAAGGCTCTAGCTGTCTGAGGGCGAATATCTGGAAAAAATAAATAAATAAGAAAAACATTCATTGGTGAATAATAGAATATCATAAAACCTATCAAGGACAAGTAATATTTTTACCCCAATTTTAAAATAAAAATAAACATAACATTATAATAGATTAGCATTAGACAAATCATTTGATATTATATTAATAATGTTGCTCAAACAGTAGACACTAGCAATGCTAAGGTCATGGGTTCAGTTCCCAAGGAATGTAAGAACTGATGAAATGTTCACCTTGAATGCAATGGAAGTTGCTTTAGATAAAGTGTCTGCCAAATATACATGTAAATGTGATTGATATTATATTATTATGGATTTTATAATTATATGGTTATTCAGCAATTAACAAAAATAAACAAAAACTAACAAATAAATAAATACAATAAATTATGAAATTATTATAAAATTGACCTAAATTGGTATGCTTAATTAAAAATTTAAATATAATTTTAGTGGTCTCAGATATCTGAACTCCACTGTATATTCATTTTTTGACAATAAAAAGTGCATGTTAGATTGATTTTAAATGACATTAACATGGAGAACCACCTCACCTCTGTGATGAGCAAGTTGATGAAGCCAAGAGAAACTGGCATGATCCAGGTAGAGTCTGGGAGAGTGAGGTCAGGGAACCACAGAGCGCCACCTGTTGGCAAACCTGCTTCTGATGCTGATGAATGTACAGAAATATATACGTTAGTATATTAAAAGCTCCCTACAGGTGATTATAGGGACGCATTGCTAAAGTCAAACAACAACAGAACATGTGGAACAATTGACCGATGGATGCGACTCACCAAGGGGAACATGTCCCATTCCCAGGCTGAGATTACGCAAGGACAGAGACAGACAAACCCACATGGGCAGCTGGACCCAGATCAGTAAACTGCCCTTGAATGGGTGGCAGTTATCTCGAACATAAAGCTCAGACACGATTCGTTTCAGATTCTTCTTGAAATGGAACCTGTGGAAGCAAATAATAGTAATAATTAAGTGGCTAACTAAGTCTTGTTCAATAAAAATATCTAAACATATGAAAATAATTACTAGAAAAGCACAATTGCATTAGATATTAGAACTGTTTTTAATATTGCATATACGTTTAATATTTAATTATTTTAAGTTTAAAAATAGTTTAAGTTTTGCAACATATTTAATATTTAAAAATATATATTTACTAATATTTAAAATGTTCTTACCCCAATGATAAACAAATTTTTGTTTTAATTAAAAATCTTGATTACTTGATTAAATTGGATTCCTCATTTTCTGAGACCGTTAGTATGGGCTTTTCAAGACTTTAACCCAAGACACAGCAGATGGCATTAGAATAATTATTTCCTACCTGCACGTTTTCTCTGACCAGCCCTTCTCTTTGGCTTTTATAGAGATCTCAAAGCGTAACTGGCGGGCCAACACAGCTATCTCCTTCTGCAGAGCTTCAACCTAGCTGGGGCAAAAGGGCACAAGGGTTACTCTTTTCCAACCAGAAGTCTTTTTTAAGTCTTTCCAACAGATTCAAAGTCTGTTGGAAAGGCCTATGAAAGCATTAATTCACTGGCCACTGCCACTGGGACTCAAAACCTAAATACGGCCTGGACAGACCAGTGTATTGACTCAGTTTAACAAATTACTAAATTCTTCAGATATGGACGGCCACATGCATATTTTCATGTGCATTTGCATTTCATATATTAAGAGGGCAACTGATTTAGCATCTCTGCTTGCGTTTAGATATCAAAACATCAGTTTAGAGAGATGGTCTGACACACTACAGCTAATGTTCTCACACTGTGGGACATCAGTAGGGGAAGAAAAAAGGAGGGGAGGCACATTCTTTTTCTGTTTCAATCCTCCTTCTTGGCAAGAGCAACATACCACAGCTGGGAGACAGTGGGTGAGAAAGAAACTCTTAATAAGGCACGTGATCTCCAGTGTTTACTCTGTGATATCTGCTGACCTCCAAGATGTGCCTTACATACTGTTCTATGTGCAGATAAACAAACAAATAAATTCACATGAGAAAGGGCTGTTTACTCAACGATTCACATTAAACCTAGTCAGAAACCAACACTCTCATGTTGCAACTTTATTGAAAGGGATAAATTGTGACAAAAATTTTCTTGTACTTTTGAAACCTGACTTTGATGTGCCATTACTCAAATAACACTGAAGAGATGCCAATTGTAGGAATAATGGGAAATGAAAAATGAAAACAAACAGGGAAATAATGATATTCTAAACAGAATATATCCTTTTTAAGAAAAGACAAAAATTGGCCTGTGAATGAGCAGAAATAAGCGAAAAGTATAGTGATACAATCATCACAACTTCGACAACCGTTCATAAGTTTGTGGGCAGTAAATTAATACTTTAATTCAGCGAGGATGGATTAAATTGATTAAAATGTCAGTAAAAACTTGTAATCTTTAAATATTTCTATTTCAAATAAATTCTGTTCTTTTGAACTTTTTATTAATTAAAGAACCTTGAAAAAATGTATTCACAAAAATACCAACATTGATAATAATAAGAAATGTTTCTTGAGCAGCAAATAAAGATATTAGAATGATTTCAGAAGGATCATGTGACACTGAAGACTGGAGTAACGGCTGCTAAAAATTTTGCTTCGCCATCATAGGAATAAATTAAAATTTTAACATATATTCAGCTAGAAAACTTTTTTAAAATTGTAATTATATTTAACAATATTACTGATTCACTGTATTTCTGATTAAATAAATGCTGCCTTTGTGAGCAAAAGAGACTTCTTTCAAAAACATTGAAAAATCTTACTGACCTCAAACTTTTGAATGGTTGTATATAGCTACAAAAAACAACAACAACAACAACACCAAAGCTAACATGATTTTACACAACCAAATATTCTTATATGTACAATAATTATAGTTTTTAGCAAGACCTTTGCAATGATAATGGACTGATAGATTCCCAGGGGGAGAGTGATGGCTGTACGCAGGGCCAGTGTCGTGCACACGATGTTGGCCCACCACGGCAGTCCTGTCACCTGTTGAGCGGACACGAGGAGCTGCTCCGTGAGGTATACGGGGGTAGAGTCTGCAACACTCTCATACCAGCTCGGTCGGTCTGTGGTTACAGTTCTTCTAGGCTGAAGCCCCACAGTCAGTGTGATGGAGGCATGGCCAGCTAAAAGGGGCGACCTGCAGCAGAGAGGCTGGATGCTGTGAGTCCTGGAGTCCAGATAGGAGGAGCCCTGAGATACGCTTCTGATGTGAGGCCTCAGTTTTGCTAGGCTTCCATAGCGACATATCCGTAGAGTCACAAAGGTCATCGACCTGGTAAACTTCATCCACATCATTATGGGTGAACCTTTGAAGAAAAAAAAAAACAACAATAGTGAAGGATGAAGGAAGTGTCTCAGCAATGCCTGCACACAAAAGCAAAATCCTTTTTTCCAGTTTTGCAGACATTAGTGATCCAGCTATTCTAAACCACACATCCTGTTTTTTTTTCTCAGAAAACATCCTGCTTTTGTTTTTGCACGTCTAGAACTAAAGCAATTTTTGTAAGTATGGCATATGCACACCATGGCATAATGATATTAACATACAAGTATTTATTGCTCATTGGTTGTTTATGATTAAAGATTACTTTTTTGTGTCCTATATTATTTTTATTGGATGACATACATCATAACCTGCTATGTTTCATACACTTTACCTCTCTTTTGCTCTTGACACACAAATTAAATGCCATGTACGATACATTTCATATTTTATGTTCTGGATATGATAAAGAGATCTTGCAAATCTCTTTAAAATAATATTTTACTAAAACAAACTATTCGCATTATAATGAAACACAAAACTCTGTTCGAAATGATCAATTTAAAATGCGAACACTAATCAATAGTAATAAATAATAAAATAAAAAAATCAGTCAGAGTTAACACCTCTAACCCGGTCAGACTGTTACAGTAAAGTGAACTGGAAGAAACGTAACAAAATCCTTACCTTCGTTTGCGGTTCCAAACTTAAGATAAGCAAGCTGTTTATCACATAATTTGCGCGCTGAATATGTATTGAAACATTTTATTTTTTCCCAGTATAAGTATCCTTTTCGTTCGGAATGTCAAAATGAGCGAGGCATGACAAGTCGCTTGAATATGACGTCATGTATGTCGCAAAACATTTGCGTCACTGAAACGCTCATTTTATATTTAATATAAATCATTACGAGCATATGACAAGCATTACAAAATACAGAGTAGATTCAATGTATTCTAAAAGCGTATTTATTTATCTTTCTACTATTTTGTACATTGTTGAAATCTCCCAAAGCACCTCAGCGCCATCTGTTGACAGCCACAGGTCAAACAGAGACAGTGGCGTCCATAGGGACAATAACGGGCCAAGTTCATTCATCATGTTAAGTTATTACAAAAGTTTATTTACAAATGATTCCCGTTTCATCTGGATCTCTGTAACTACTCGTATTTGGATAATACGACTGCTTGTTATATGAGGTATGTTGATCTTTGTATTGTTTATCTCGATACATGTGTACAACAGTTTCCTTCAAAAACAAAACACCCAAGTGCTAAATCATACAGTAATTAATCAAACTTAATTTCAGGGAATTGCTAGCGTTATAAATAACTCTTCAGCAAATATTTCATCTGATATCAGCTCTTTTCAGGGTTAAACTGTTTGAAATATAGCAGACAAAATATAAACATTTAATGAAACCATTTGACAAAACATCAGTTCCAGACTGAAATGTAGTATTTGCTCTTCTGTGCACAAATATGAGCACATATTAGCTCGAAAATCGAGCTTTCCAACGATGGGGTTATTTTTAATTGTCCATTTTATCAATAACCGTTTAGTTTGAAACATTTCTGTGTAAAATTTACAGTACACTGCATAATGTATCTGCTCTAAATGTATAATACACAATGTATGTTACCACAGGAAAGGGCAACTTACAGGCCCTCTAAACTGCATTTGCCTGTGACATTGATAGTTTAATCCTGTACTTGACCGGCAAAACAGGTCAAAGGTTAAAGGTCAGTCTAGTTGTGGGCCCCCCTAGCCCTGCGCTGCTGTGACGCCCTGCGTTGATTAATAAGCTTAGTGCTGGCACGCAGTTTCCGTATGCGCAGCTGCCGCAGTCGGAGCTGTAGGTCTTTGGGAATCTTGCCTCCCTTGGCCAGGATCTCTCTCAGATGCTGTTTAGGTGTCTTGGTGAGGTGGAAGTCACATATAGTTGGGTAGCGCTCGTACTCGACCCTGCAACTTCGTGTAGATGGGAAGTATCCCTCTGCGGTCACTGTGATATCATAATCGCCTGGGTTCAACAGACGCCAGAAGTCCCCATTAAAAGCTGAAATAGGATAGGAGAACATTTTTAGCTTATTTTGTAGCTGCCTGAAAGTATTTGAATGATTGAAATCATTCTGAATAGCGTTACCTGATCTTATGTGGTGGTCGATGTCATCTACTTTGATGATGGCATCAGCGATGCCGGCTTCAGTGTCTTTGTCCTTAACCACTCCTTTGATTCCTCTGTGCACCTGTCATATGGACAAATCAGTGTTTGCATTGCATCTGACACATTCAGGTGTTTAGACGTGGTTGCTGACATTTTGTATGTAATATGTTGTACCTGCTCCATATAGACAAGGAGAGATTCTTTATTGTTCTCCCATTCTATGGGCAGCTCACTGGCATGAGGGAACTTATCACAGGACAGCTCCACCGTCACCTCAAAACAGTTGGTGTGCAGGTAACTAAAGTCATTCATACCTACAGATGAAGACACAGGCAGAGTGAAGCAATCAGGGTTAATATTCTCAGACACTACCTTTCAAAAGTTTGGAGTCTGTAAGATTTTTAAATGTTTCAAAGAAGTCTCTGTGATCTATGCTGCATTTATATATTAACACAGTGAAAACAGTAATATTGTGAACTATTATTACAAACTGAAGTAACTATTTTCTGTTTTATTATATTTTAAAATGTGATTTATTCCTGTAATGCAAAGCTGAATTTTCAGCATCATTACTCCAGTCTTTAGTGACATATGATCCTTCAGAAATATGCTGATTTAGTCCTCAAGAAACATTTCTTATTTTTATCGATGTTGAAAAAAGGTGTGCTGCTTAAACATTTTTTAAACTGTGATGCCAATTTTTTTTCAAGATTGTTAGAATGTTCAAAAGAACAACATTTATCTGAAACCAAATTATTTTGTAACATTATAAATGTCTTTACTGTCACTTTTGATGCATTTTTATGCATTTTAAGAAACCTCACTGACCCTAAACTTTTGGTAGTGTGTATTGGTGAAAAGTATATTTTGAACCCTGAATGTAATGGTAAAGATAAAAAAAAAATTACGAGGTGAAAAAGTGACATTACTATCTTTTCCTGGTGAGAGAAAATGAGGGAATTCAGGTAGCTAGAGTAGCTCATACAGTATAATAATACATACATATATTATATATATTATGTAAACAAATCTTTTATTTTGGATGCGATTAATTGCGTTTGACAGCACTGATATATATATATATATCAGTGGTGGCTGCTGGTCTTTCAAAGAGGGGAAGCTCATTTTCGGCCTACATCATAAAAATTGTCCATTTATTTATACTTAAATTCTGCCCTAGGTTCCTTTTCAAGAAAATGCTCTGTGACCCTGTCGTACCAACTAGGAGTCTTTTCCAGTGACACTAGCCTACTGTATGAATGAATGAATGAATGAATGAATGAACAAACAATCTAAAAAAAAAAGATATTAAACTCGACGGAGGAAATGTTTAATTAGGTTAATTAGGAATTAGGTTAAACTGAAACAAAGAATGTGGTGTATAATAGGGTTGTCACGATACCATAAAAATGTCTTACGATACTATACCAGCTTAATTTATAATTCAATTCTACAAAATGAATCAAAATTTAATAAATAAATAGATGTAAGTGAAAACAGACAATATTATTCTCTGAATACTTAATGTGAATGAATGACTGGCTATTGTTATCCATGAAATGATCTAAACAAAACTCATCTTAGCACTGCACAGAAGCTGCATCAAGTGACATTTAGATGTGGCATTTATTCATTTAGACTATATTTATAATTGCATGAATAATGTTATGAGATTAATGTTTTAAATACTAAATTCTGAATATAGAAATATGTTGGAAAATAATGTAGCATGCCTACTTTTAGACGTGAAACTTAAAAATGGCCAGCAGGTGGCAGAAGTTCGTGACTGAATCACTGAGTCATTCAAATGATTCTTTCAAAACGGCTGAATCCTTCAGGACCGAATCAAATGACTGTTTTTATGAGTGGCTCAGTGAATCAGTGATTCGCCCAAATCAACACGGATTTGGATTCGAACACATTGGATTCTTGCTCGTGTCGTATTGCCTAAGTGTCAGGAGCATTTTTTGCTCGCATATCTTGAAATTTCCGAGTTAGCAGCATGTATATTAAAATATAACATTATAAATGAATAAAATATATATATAATGATTGATAAGAAACGTCAGCGACTTTTTATAGGACAAAATCGCTGTCAATCAAAAGGAGATGCAGACCCTCCAATCATCACGCAGAAGCCCGGCGTCCAGGCACGCCCACTCCTCCATTCACCCCCAGAGACGCTGAGCGTCCGGGGGCGGGACATAATCGCAGCATTTATCCAATGACCGTCTAGTTTCGAGGCACTGAAAAAAACTGTTCAAAGCAGCCCCATTGAAGTCAATGGACGCTCGGCTTCAACGGAGAAATACACTGACGCTACGGGAATGTATGAGAAGGAAATCGAGTCCGACCTGCTGTATGTAGCTGATTCTGAATGAACTCGTCTTCGAGATGAACGTGTTCTAACGCATTTTTAGTCAATAAAATGTTAACACAATAGTACATATTTTACCATTAATTTTTTGACATTATAGGGGAAGCCGAGCTTCCCTTGCAGTCTTAAAGAAATCCCCACTGATATATATATATATATATATATATATATATATATATATATATATATATATATATATATATATATACATACATACACACACTGTATGTGTGTGTGTGTGTGTGTGTGTGTGTATATATATATATATATATACATACATACATACATACATACAGTATCTCACAGAAGTGAGTACACCCCTCACATTTTTGTAAATATTTTATTATATCTTTTCATGTGACAACACTGAAGAAATGACACTTTGCTACAATGTAAAGTAGTGAGTGTACAGCTTGTATAACAGTGTAAATTTGCTGTCCCCTCAAAATAACTCAACACACAGCCATTAATGTCTAAACCGCTGGCCACAAAAGTGAGTACACCCCTAAGTGAAAATGTCCAAATTGGGCCCAAAGTGTCAATATTTTGTGTGGCCACCATTATTTTCCAGCATTGCCTTAACCCTCTTGGGTATGGAGTTCACCAGAGCTTCAAAGGTTGCCACTGGAGTCCTCTTACACTCCTCCATGACAACATCACGGAGCTGGTGGATGTTAGAGACCTTGTGCTCCTCCACCTTCCGTTTGAGGATGCCCCACAGATGCTCAATAGGGTTTAGGTCTGGAGACATGCTTGGCCAGTCCATCACCTTTACCCTCAGCTTCTTTAGCAAGTGTTTGGGGTCGTTATCATGTTGGAATACTGCCCTGCGGCCCAGTCTCCGAAGGGAGGGGATCATGCTCTGCTTCAGTATGTCACACTACATGTTGGCATTCATGGTTCCCTCCATGTCCTTAGTCTGCTTGTCTTCAGCAAACTGTTTGCGGGCTTTCTTGTGCATCATCTTTTAATAGAGGCTTCCTTCTGGGATGATAGCCATGCAGACCAATTTGATGCAGTGTTCGGCTTATGGTCTGAGCACTGACAGGCTGACCCTCCACCCCTTCAACCTCTGCAGCAATGCTGGACGCACTCATACGTCTATTTCCCAAACACAACCTCTGGATATGACACTGAGCACGTGCACTCAACTTCTTTGGTCGACTGTGGCGAGGCCTGTTCTGAGTGGAACCTGTCCTGTTAAACCGCTGTATGGTGTTGGCCACCGTGCTGCAGCTCAGTTTCAGGGTCTTGGCAATTTTCTTATAGCCTACGCCATCTTTATGTAGAGCAACAATTCTTTTTTTCAGATCCTCAGAGAGTTCTTTGCCATGAGGTGCCATGTTGAACTTCCAGTGACCAGTATGAGAAAGTGAGAGCGATAACACCAAATTTAACACACCTGCTCCCCATTCACACCTGAGACCTTGTAACACTAACGAGTGGTGACACCGGGGGGGAGAGAAAATGGCTAATTGGGCCCAATTTGGACATTTTCACTTAGGGGTGTACTCACTTTTGTGGCCAGCGGTTTAGACATTAATGGCTGTGTGTTGAGTTATTTTGAGGGGACAACAAATTTACACTGTTATACAAGCTGTACACTCACTACTTTACATTGTAGCAAAGTATCATTTCTTCAGTGTTGTCACATGAAAAGATATAATAAAATATTTACAAAAATGTCAGGGGTGTACTCACTTCTGTGAGATACTGTATATACAGTATATATATATACTGTATATATATAAGACAGGCCTCTTGTTTTGCATATTTTATATATATTTTATCAGCAAAGACGGAGTTCCTTTATGATCTCAAAAGCAGCACTTACTGCCTGGCACCGTATGCCAGTTTGCTCCATTGATAATGTTATTGTAACGAAGGAAGTCCTCATTGTGACAGGGCCTTCGGTCTGGGTTGGACATCACATGGTTGGTGCTTGCATAAACTGTGGCCAGCCAGCGGAAGAAGCTTTCATCGGGGGTGGGAGTGTGCTCTTTGGGAGCCCAGTCTTTGGTCATATCAAATGGGTATGTGACAACCAGCTCTCCTCCATGGAGGTTAGCGCTGAGAACAAAAGGTATAGTTTGCATCCAACTGATGACGGCTCTCGTCTCTGGAGCCACCTTAAATATAAGACCAAAATAATATAAAATCTTAGGAGAATGATCATTTGAAGTCATTTAAAGATGAGAGGGGTGCTTGTTTTAATCAGTGAGACCTCATACCATAGCATCTTCTGAAGTATAGTGCTCTGGAATGGGAAAGTAGTGATTGATTAGTTTAGATTTGTCCGTTTCCAGCTCGATGGCATCCCACATCACTGTGTTCAGATCTGCAAAGTTGTGATTCATGTCAATGCCCTCATAACTATAGCGACCCAGTGCCCACCCGGACAGCTCTGAACCCTGTAAAACACAGCATGTTCACAAAACACAGGCGTTATGAAGTCACTGAATAAATGAGCTTGTTTGTGCTTGGTATAAAATGTAAAACACAAGATTAAGATCAAATAAATGTAGTCTTGGTGAGCATAAGAGACTTCCTTCAAAAATATTAAAAAACCTTTAAATGGTAATGTGTTAGTGGAGAATAATTTTGGAAACAGCTGAATATCCATGGCTTTCCCCACTCTACCTTCTTGTAAGCCATTTCATAGCCATCAGGGTTCATCGAGGGCAGTAGATGGATGCGTGTCTCTTTGACCAGGTGAACAATGCGCTGATTTCCTCGTTTGTACTCCTGGCATATGTACTCCATCAGGTTGAGCAGTAGTTCCCTCCCAAGCACTTCGTTTCCATGCATACCGGCCACATAGCGAAACTCAGGTTCACCTGCAGGGGGAGCCAAAATGTTTAGATTGTCATGCTCCTTCACAGAAAATAGATTAAGTGTGTGCAGCTTTTAGAAGTGTTATGGTATACAGATGTACAGATTGGGGGCTCTGTTTTGAAAAGTAACTCCATGCTTTGCACAGATGCCTCTCTACCGCCCCTATATAGTGTGCTAACAGAGAAGTCTGAAATCTGGCACCCTCTCTCTAGCTGTTCAGAAAGCTGATTGTCTGTTTTGTTTTGAAGTTCAAAGTTTTTTTTTTTTTTTTTTAAATCATAATTTGTCAGGCCTAATGTGTGTGGCCAACATTTTTTTTAATCAGTTCTCTCTGGTGGTAAGAACAAAATAGGCACAATGAAGAACGTCCTAAATGTTAGGAAAGTGTCAAGATTTAAATATTGTCCTTTATACAAGTGCAACCAATAGACATTACATTTTATTCATTTAGCTTGTGATTATAGGTGCACTTTTGTATTTTCTTTATTGGTAGTTGTCTTGGACTTTTGTCCAATTGGCATGGATGTTTACAGTTTCAGGTCATATTGTAGAAATTCCCTTGTTGCAATTGTAGTAGTATTAATTCATATGGTATAATAGTATTCATTCATGTGATCTCATGGCCACCATTGTGTAAAATTAAAACAACTTTTTTAAGTCATTAATATGACTGGAATCCTGATCTCATGTGGGGTTAGACCACTATAAACATTTGTATCGTTCATTTCTTTTTAGTGTAAAATTGGAAATGAGGGGAAAATGCTGTAATGTTGTGTATATATTTTGGAGAATGTTAATAAATTAATTTATTATATTTAAATTCATCAGTAGTAGGCAGTTTCTGTCTCGGAAAAACCATTCGTCATTATATAAAATGGCCTTTTTCCATTATAATATCATGAAATTTAGAACACAATGATTTATTCCCAATAAAAACAGGTACATTTAATATTGGCTCTGAATTTTTAGGCAAAACAGGAAATATGTGCAACTGAGCTGCATCTGTGTATATCTGACCAAGCTTGGCTGATTTATTTCTATAAATATTGATTCGGCTTGCAGCTTGCTGCCTCTTTATCAGCCAAGTTGCGTCTGTTTTTACAGTGAAACTAGGCGTCATTAGGTTCAGGTCCTCTGCAAGGTTAAATTCCCCCTCCTCTCTTTCTGCACTATTTGGCTAACAGTTGACCCATTCAGTCTCAGCAATCTGGCTCTCGTTAGCCTTGCTGAGAAAACATCATCCACCCCGCCAGAGAGGAGGAATTTCCAGAGGAGTAACTAACTGAACTTTGACCCCCACATGCAGACTACATAATTGATATGCCATTGATTTAAATGCAGACAGGAAATCCATGAGTCTGGAAAACCCCTGAAACAACAACGCTCTTAAAAATTAAGGTTCCAAAAGGTGTTTTTTGCAGCGATGAACTAGTGCTGGGCGGTATGACCAAAAATGTATATCACGGTATTTTTCAAAATTATACCGGTTTCACGGTATATGACGGTATTTTTTTTTTCCCATGCATGATCGGGTGTTAACCACATTTTCTACTGATTGAGAGAGGAAAAACTGCAGTAGATTGACTTAGAATGCCCTATTTTACTGTCATGATGAGCGAATATTGTAGAAAAATTCCACACTAAATAGTGACTAAACACGACCCATTAATACATGTTAACCAGGAGTCATTCTCATTTATAATCGCGACATCGTCTGATAAAATCAACATGCATCTAACGTTATACTAAAGATGCTATGCGGTGGTTTTGGCTATATTTTTTGTCTCATGCAGCGCACTGGCTGCGTCTGAGTAAACTAAAAAAAAAAAGTGCATAATATTAACAGACGAACTATGCTCATATTTATAATTCCAAACAGTCGCGGTACGGCCAAATGAATGCGGTGCTTCTCTGCCGCCGCTGCTCAGAACAGACGCAGAGAGACGCGACGCTGCGCTGGGAGTCAGATCTCGCTCGCGGGGCAGCACTGGCGACATCTTCCAACGAACCATAGCTAAGGTTTATCCAAAACATTCGCTAGGTTTGTCAGTTTGTATATTCTATGGAAAAAAGCCGCTAAAAGGGTCTGAAAGTTGCTAAATATAGTGCTAAAGTCACGCTGTGTGTGTGAGACGCGGAGCTGGTGGCGGCGCGTGGATATTGTTGATGAGTTCTTCTGTGTCATCACGTTCTACTAGTTCTACAGCTTCAGAACACGCTTAGTAACACATACAGCTGTGTTCTTGCCACAATGCAATAGTGAAAAGAGACCCCTCTCAAACAGTGTGTCGCGTTCGAACGTTATTTAAATAACACCGGTATTGCGGTATTTTAAAAATTCATATCATAAGAAAAATAAACACCGGTATTCGGTATGAACCGGTATACCGCCCAGCACTACGATGAACCATTTTTGGTTCCCCAAAGAACCTTTCAGTAAACAGTTCTTAAAAGAGACTTTTTTTTTTTTTAGTGTGAAGACTATTTAATGATCTAAATTTCATTTTTCCACTATAAAGAACCTTTTTTGCAATAGAAAGGTCCTGTGGATGTTAAAGGTTATTTATGGAACCATAGAAGCCAATATAGAATTTATTTTTAAGAGAAGGATCTGATTTGAATGAAGCACAAAAATCAAAAAGGATGATATACTATGGGTGTAACGGCACACACACATATATATATATATTTCCCCTGCTGTAACGAAACCATACTGAACCGTCATGTGTGTGTGCCGTTACACCCATAGTATATCATCCTTTTGATTTTTGTGCTTCATTCAAATCAGATCCTTCTCTTAAAATAAATTCTATATTGGCTTTATGGTTCCATAAATATATATATATATATATATATATATATATATATATATATATATATATATATATATATATATACAGGTGCATCTCAATAAATTAGAATGTCGTGGAAAAGTTCATTTATTTCAGTAATTCAACTCAAATTGTGAAACTCTTGTATTAATAATAAATTCAATGCACACAGACTGAAGTAGTTTAAGTCTTTGGTTCTTTTAATTGTGATGATTTTGGCTCACATTTAACAAAAACTCACCAATTCACTATCTCAAGAAATTAGAATACTTCATAAGACCAATAAAAAAAAACATTTTTAGTGAATTGTTGGCCTTCTGGAAAGTGTGTTCATTTACTGTATATGTACTCAATACATGGTAGGGGCTCCTTTTGCTTTAATTACTGCCTCAATTCAGCGTGGCATGGAGGTGATCAGTTTGTGGCACTGCTGAGGTGGTATGGAAGCCCAGGTTTCTTTGACAGTGGCCTTCAGCTCATCTGCATTTTTTGGTCTCTTGTTTCTCATTTTCCTCTTGACAATACCCCATATATTCTCTATGGGGTTCAGGTCTGGTGAGTTTGCTGGCCAGTCAAGCACACCAACACCATGGTCATTTAACCAACTTTTGGTGCTTTTGGCAGTGTGGGCAGGTGCCAAATCCTGCTGGAGATTGAAATCAGCATCTTTAAAAAGCTGGTCAGCAGAAGGAAGCATGAAGTGCTCCAAAATTTCTTGGTAAACGGGTGCAGTGACTTTGGTTTTCAAAAAGCACAATGGACCAACACCAGCAGATGACATTGCACCCCAAATCATCACAGACTGTGGAAACTTAACACTGGACTTCAAGCAACTTGGGCTATGAGCTTCAGACTCTAGGACCTTGGTTTCCAAATGAAATCCAAAGCTTGCTCTCATCTGAAAAGAGGACTTTGGACCACTGAGCAACAGACCGGTTCTTCTTCTCCTTAGCCCAGGTAAGACGCCTCTGACGTTGTCTGTGGTTCAGGAGTGGGTTAACAAGAGGAATACGACAACTGTAGCCAAATTCCTTGACACGTCTGTGTGTGGTGGCTCTTGATGCCTTGACCCCAGCCTCAGCCCATTCCTTGTGAAGTTCACCCAAATTCTTGAATCGATTTTGCTTGACAATCCTCATAAGGCTGCGGTTCTCTCAGTGGGTTGTGCATCTTTTTCTTCCACACTTTTTCCTTCCACTCAACTTTCTGTTAACATGCTTGGATACAGCACTCTGTGAACAGCCAGCTTCTTTGGCAATGAATGTTTGTGGCTTACCCTCCTTGTGAAGGGTGTCAATGATTGTCTTCTGGACAACTGTCAGATCAGCAGTCTTCCCCATGATTGTGTATCCTAGTGAACCAAACTGAGAGACCATTTTGAAGGCTCAGGAAACCTTCGCAGGTGTTTTGAGTTGATTAGCTGATTGGCATGTCACCATATTCTAATTTGTTGAGATAGTGAATTGGTGGGTTTTTGTTAAATGTGAGCCAAAATCATCACAATTAAAAGAACCAAAGACTTAAACTACTTCAGTCTGTGTGCATTGAAATTATTTAATACATGAGTTTCACAATTTGAGTTGAATTACTGAAATAAATGAACTTTTCCACGACATTCTAATTTATTGAGATGCACCTGTATGTTTACTGAAGAAATTGCTCTTTCCTTAAATACATTCAATTATAATTAAAAGTTTCTTAGGGATAAAAATCTACCTCAGTTTATGCTCTAAACTATAGTGAGCCCTTTTATATTACTATAAGGTTAGAGTAAACTTAAAATTATTATTTGAGTATAATAATCAACACTCAAAAAAATATAAAATAAAAATAATTTTGTATGTTTGCCCACTGACAAAGAAATGATCAGTCTATAATTTTAATGATAGGTTTATTTGAACAGTGAGAGACAGAATAACAAAATATCCAGAAAAACGCATTTCAAAAAAGGGGCCCGGTGCGACCGCACCAGTTGCACCGCCCAAAGGACGGCACTGTATACAGTGATCATTTATTGTTTGAATTTCCTGAAAAAATTGACATAATTTGAAAGAAGAGACTTGTTTCTGATCAAAAGTAACAATATGTAAAACTGGAAGTTTCCAATTAAGTTCCACTCAGTGGTTAAAACAATGCTGTATTTGTTTGGTACACATGTATACCGAACTGAAAGACCCGTGCCGAAATTGTCAGTACGAATACATGTACTGTTATACCCCTATGATATACCCCTCATACAGGCTAGAAAATACTCTCCTGTATAGAGTGCAGCAGTGTGGGATTTTTATATCCAGTGTTCTGGAAGTAGAAACTGAATATGAAAGGACTGTTTATGTGTTGAGAAAAAGCGGTTTAGCCAATAATGATGTTTAGGTATGCTATTTGGCCTCAGACTTGATGCATGTGACTTGTAATACTAGAACACACAAATGCACTTTCATGCTCTTTTCATTTCATGAACACAGCTGACATAAAGCTAATCTATTTTCAAAGAGGCCATAACTTGTGGAGTCTTGTAGGCTGGCATTTCTCCACTGTGCCTGGTATTTCTCACATTAATTGGGTAAAATGTCCTCCTAAACAGAATTGCCACATGCTTTGATCCACTTGTGAAATGCTCTATGATTTTCTAACACACCGGGTGTGGTTATTTCTTCCCACTTTCATTCTCTAGACACTTTCTGAGGTCTGCCGCCATGGCTTTCTGCGATTGCATCCCTGGCTGCAGCTTGCATTATGAGAGCTGGCAGGAGATGAGAAAACCACTGCCAGAGCTGGCAACCTCTCTCACCGAGAAACCAATCTCTAACCCACAGGCCAATGTAAACACTAGAGCTGCCCAGTGTAAACGGACAGGGCAAATCAGAGTGAATGAGAGAGAGGGGCAGAGGGTTTTTGGGCTATGTTCCAGTTGCTCTCATTCCAGCATAAAACTGATAACTGTACTCACATGGAATTTGTGCCAGAAAAAAACTACTGATTTCCACAGAATTTGAATCCTTATGTTTCTTTAGTTTAACACAATTGACCCTGTTTGAATTTCAAAGTTCCACATATTTTCTCTCCAAAATCTGCATTCTGCCTGGTTATCTTTAGGCACAGAGATTTGCCACATCAATATCCTATAGCTTGGCCTTAAATTTACTAACAAATTTACTGAGTGTTTATATATCAGTAAGACTTGGCGTATAATTCAAACACATGTTGAAAGCAAGCTAAAGAAACACTTTTTGGGCTAAAATTGTGCTTGCATAAATTTATATTAGTCAGGTTTTTGCATGATTACACAGAATATAGTTAGTGGTAGATTAACTTGGGACTCAAACTCACCCAGCTCATGTTTGCCTGGATTGTCTGAGATTTCCATCACATACAGTTTAAGGCCCATGTAGCTTTTGCCAATGCTGTAAATGCGGGTGATATCAGGACACATCTCGTTCACAGACTTCATGAGCTGAAAGACAAATGATTATGCTCTTTTTTTACAGCTTATTCTTACTTAATGTACTCTAAGGACACATCACATTAAAGTGATGATCAAACATGGGTTCCTTAAAAAAATGAAGCAACACAACTGTTTTATAGTAATGAGATAATAATAATAAGAAGAAATGTTTCTTGAGCAGCATATCATAATGATAATTTACATTTCGAACTATATTAAAATAGAAAATGCTTACTTTAAATTGTAATAGTTTCCCACGATATCACTGTTTTCACTGTATTTTTGATTAAATAAAAGCAGCCTTGGTGAGCATAAGAAATTAGTTTAAAACACTTTAAAAATCATACTGGCCCCAAACTTTTGGACAGTAGTGTATACGACAAAGCGCATATTTTCCTTCAGATTATCTTTCTGTGTGTATATAAATGTGGTTTTTGTTACCTACCCGCAGGGTTGTGTTAATGTAGACACCGTTACATAATAGTGGTCAGACTGACCACAAGTGATCCGCAAAGGCAGTGCTCACATCCTGATGTGACAATCTGGAAAAATGTTTGTTTTCTCGCCAGGACTGGATATTAGATCATGCGGCCTGACTGACAGACCAGCTCTATCAATCTGAAGTGCATTGTACTAGCATGTAGGCCTGCTGGCTTTAAGTAGCAATTGTTTTTTTGTGATTCACAGTATTTATTTATCTTCAATAAGCAAAACAAAATAGATAAAATTCTATAGAGCCTGATATATCATTTTTAATCTGCAATATGTCAGTGGGTTTCACCATTTCATATTGACTAAGCAACAACAAAACAAGGTAAGAAAATCCGTCTTTTTCACCTTCCTCATCTCTTTGTAGTTATGATGTCTGAAGTCCAGTTTGTCCTTGGTGCCTTCCTCAGCTTGCCATGGGTATATATTGTTTGGATCTTAAAACACAATGTACAGTTCACAAATATTACTGTGCCCACATTTAATTCACAGTAGTATATTGTTACTTATGTTCTTATCAATTTGATACATTTGAATAATGCATTGTTTTCCTTAGACCTGTGATCTCCATGATATGTCAAAGAAAGACCTTCCATATGGTCATACCTGGCAGCTCACAGCCCAAAATTTCAGCTCTCAGACAGATGGTCCCATTCTTAAACCATGTCTGAGGGTTAATGCGTATGTATTGTGCCACCGCCGGCTCGGGCAAAATGGCCAAGACTGGCGTTTCGCTGTCCTTGTTCCCCTCAAACACCTGTTGGCATACAAGATCACTTCTGGTGAGTGATCCTATTGATAGGATCCAAATGACATTTGCTAGTGGCAGCTGGCACTGCACCACATTCTAGTCTACGCCCAAGGAGGGCACACGAGAGGCTGGCACAGCGCAGTCCGCAGTGGGCAGGCTATTCTTTTCAAAAGAGCCGCTTAACCCTGCCAACTACTGCCAGCGCCTGCCTCCAACCTCTGTTAGTACAAACCACCCTGTGCCAGCTGGAAACGCTGAATGGATATAATGATGTCACAAAGATACTGAGGCTAATATACACCAGCAGCAGTCAAAGGCACAACCTACTGTCTGGAAAACAGGGCTTATTTTAGATTATCTCTGTTAAATGAAAGGAAAACTGTAATTCAGCCTCATAATTATGATTAATAGGGTCATATAATGAGAAATACTGTTGTTCGTGATTCTTTTTTTTGGCAACCTGTAATTGGAAATCACTTAAAAAGTGATTTCTGCATGATTTTACTTATAAAATTGAATTTTGTTTGGTATAAAATACTGCATTTAGGTTGACTCAGTGATATTAAAATACATTTTGACTTGAATACAACTAGTTAATTTAGCTGTTACTATTTTTCACTGTGTGAAAATACTGTAGTCTCAGAACTCAAAATGTTTAGGTGCAATTTTTTTTTTTATTTTTTCTGACATATTTATGTAAATGTTTTCACTTGGGTATATATATACTACTGGTTAAAAAAATAATAAGTAACAATTAAGATTTTTGAAGATTTCTGAAGACTGGAGAAGGGCTGTTGACAATTCAACTTTGCATCACAGGAATAAATTACATTTTAAAATATATTAAAATAAAAAACAGTTAAGTATTACTAAATTGGAATAATATTTCACAATATTACTGTTTTACTGTATTTTTCATCAAATAAAGCATTGGTGAGATCTCTTTCAAAAAGATTTAAAAAAAAGATCTTTATTATTTCAACTACTGGTAGTGTAAAAAGTACAGAAAAGACAATTTCTTTTTACACTTGATAACAGAGACCAACATACCGCCTCTTCTGTTCCATTCATGCATGGCTTCCATTTAATGGTCTCATTGCTAACTTGAACCTTGAAGGTTTCTACAAAGTCCAGGCTGCAGAATAAAAGGGGCATATTGTTATTAAATTGAATTTACTATTTGTTTTAATTACGGAATTATGGTAAAGAAATATATTATAATACGAAGTACCTCCATATAGAGCTGCGACCCTGTAGTATAACTGCTGTGAACCGTGTGAGCTTCTTGGCATCTATCTGTAACCACTGGTTCTGGTCTTTATACTGGGCGCACCAAGCTCCATCATAGATATCGCCATCCTCCACACCAGACTGCAAAAACAAAACAAAAACAATGAAACAGTGGTTTATGTTAATCTGAAAACCACAAATTGGCAGATATGCTGATGATAATGGATACTATATTTATGGTGACATATACATCGAAACATTGAAAAGAACATAATTTATTTAAAATAGAAATCTTAACATTATAAATCTATTTACTGTCACTTTTGATCAATTGAATGTGTACCTGACTCATTGCTAAATACAAACAATAAATGACTTCCTGACTCTAAACTTTATAGGACGTTAGTGTGTATGCATATATTTAAGGTTTATTCTGTAGTGTGGCTCACCTGTATGTTTAGTCGGCCCCTGTGTGGCCCCAAACCCATACGCTTGTAAGAAGAGGCCTGAATCTGCGAGTCTTTAACTTTCAGAGACTCCAGACCCAAAGGAGGACACTCTGAGAAAGCAAAAGAGATGATTTAATGTGGAGGAGGGAAATGGAGAAAAAGAAACATTATGTGCTCCTTAGAGTTTTGAGCCAAGTGGATTTGAATGCTATTTCTAAAAGAACTGTTTAGTAATCAGTGCATAAGATTTTACATTTGGTGCAGCTGCAGGACAGACAGGAAACTATTGTTTGAGGAGTCCAGCGTGGCACATCCGCTTTGAAAATACTTTCTCCCTTCTCTACCAGGCTGTTTTGTAGTGTTCCTATCTGTGTTTGAAGCCTTTAAGATCCATTCTGGAAACACAGATACCAACATGTGGAAAAACTCCTATTCAGCATTGCAGGAACACCCAAACCTTTTCCGTCAGCTGAACCCATTTGACCTAAAATAGTTACTTGAAGTGAATATTTCAATAATTTAACGCTTTCACATATTCACATTTTTCTGATGTCAGTTAATGGTTGCCTGATATGCAGATAAATAAAATATTTAATCTTTTGTCTTTGTTTTTAATTTTATTTATTTATTTTTTTTGATTTAGCTTTTCATCAGCTAAGCTATCCATTGCAGTTCCCTCACAAACTCGCAAACCCCAGTTTCGTATAACCTGCACAATTGGGGAAACTCGTACCTCTTTGAGTTGGGAGTTCATTATAACAACATGAATGTCACACATTTAAGTCAGTAAAATAACATGGAAGTAGTCTAAATAAAACATATTATATTACATATTGTATTATGAACAATAAACCTAAATAACTATGAATTCAAAATGATGAAAAATATATATTTCTGTAACTTATAAATTATATCACAACTCCATATAAAGCAAACTGTTAGAGTTGAGTGATTAACACCATTTGCGGACTTTCACTAGTTCATAATAACTGTCTTGTAAACAAAACCCTGTTCAAAAGTGATACTGACTCATTGCATGTGATGCACCACATCCTGCCAGAATGTTTAGTTTATAATATTTATTATAAACATACTTCAGTATACAAGTGCCTTAACACAGAGATAAAATCAATTACAGTATGCATCGTATAATCTTTCATGCTCCAAATCCTGCTCACTTTGTATGTAAATATTTTCCACATGCATTAACTGCTGCTGGTGGGGGCTTCATGCTCTTTTCAGGGAAGTATAAGTAAAGATTTTAGGTTTCTCTTTACTTACTTATTTTATACCTCCCAGTTAAACTTGTGAACTTCTTAATGAGCAAATAGCTTGTATAATATTTCCAGAAATGTCTTGTTTATTACTGGTTAGCATTATTGTAGCTGATTGAGCATGTTGCTTTTGAACTTTTGTAAATGGACAAAATTGATGAGACTCTCAACCAGCACTCAAACTGCGTTGGTGGAAAAGGGGTATCAGTGAGAGACAAGCACATCTGGTTCTTGTGGGTGAGTCAGTCTGATGGTTTGTGGAGTCAGCATTCCTCACCAATTCATCTGAAAATGGGGAGATTTCCTGGCACTGCTGATGTTTAGATGACCCAATTACTTTGACCAGGACTATTGTCTTGCTGTCCTTTAAACTGTTTTATGCTCCAAGTTGATAGACAGCAGGGCTGAGATGCCGCTAGGCTTGTCTTTAAGAGGTGTTTGGAGAGGTCTGGATGTAATTGGGCTTGTTATGCAACCACCCCCTATAAATCTGCTAAAACACCCCAATTTCTGAGATTAACAGAGAAGTTGAAGAGAACAAGAGCTGTTGCTTGTGAAGTTTCATTCCGACGACTGCTTTGTTTAAAGTGGGTTCTTGAATGGGTTCTTTTTCTCTGTCCTCATCATAATGAAGACTTCAACTAGCTTTATAATCCTAGCAAATGTTCTGTACATGTCCTTATTTTAGCTCACTTGTTACAAGATACATGACGGAAACAAAAACATTTCCCATAATTCTGATCATAGAATTCCTGCAGTTGAATATAATCTATGGAAAATCATGCTTTTCAGCTCTGTGGTTTGTTTGGTTAGTGGAGAAAACCAGTTCACTGACGTGTGACCCAATTGGCTTTTGAAACAGGAAGAGGACTATAGTGTTTGAATATGGCTGGAATTATGTAACAATGCTTGCTTGCATATTTATGTCCCGTACTGATAATCTGGGAGTTTTTTTTTTTAGCATGCAGATGATGAATGCAAAAATATATAGATAGATGGAAGTATGTATAGATACACGTATGTATAGACAGATGTTACATTATATTAGTACAATTATGTTACATTAGTAGCATTATTACCAAAACCTGTGGTTCTTCATTTTGTCTTCTAAACTCTTCATTCCTCTTTTAAAAATGATGTATTTGTATATTGTTAGAATTCTGATTGTCCATTTTATTGCAGTAATTTAAAAAAATGCAAATGCATTAACAATGTAATGCAATTGTAATTGTATAAATATTATCATTATAAAATAATTGTTTCTAAAGTATAATTTTATCCGTGGCTAAACATTCATTTCCAAAAGTGGAAACAAGAGTTTCACATTTACTTACCAAATATCTGTGGTTCTTCACTTTCTTTTGTGTTCCAAACTCTCCGTTCCACGTTTTTATCAATGTTCTCATTCAGGTCCTCTGTGGAGAAGCGCACTGGGGTGGTCGTTGTTTTTGTGGCTGGTAGTGTTGGCTTCACTGTTGTTGGTGTCAAGGCTTTCGTGCTCACCTCAGTCCATTTCACAGTGGGCTTCAGAGTTTTTGTGGTACCCTTAGTTGACTCGAATGGCTTCACTGTTGTGCGTTTGGGAGCTCTGGTGGCCGGAGTGGGTTTAAATGTCGTGGCTCTCAGAGGTTTAGTGCTTCCCTCAGTGGGTTTCAGAGCTCTGTTGGTCGCCTCAGTGGTTTTGACCGTCTTGGAGAACCTGCTTACCTTAGTAGGTGAGATGTTTCCGTAAGTGCTGGTGGTCCTGTATTTAATACGGGCTCTCCCGCTTCCAGTTGCAGATGATGTTTGAGTGTAATTTAAATTATATGATGCAGTTGTAGCTGATTTTTTAAGAGAAGGTGAAGTAGTTACTCCTCCAACTAAAACAACAATAAAAGTGAGCAAAGATAAAAGTATAACGGTTGGTGCCATGGTTCCCTATTTAGTGCCTACTGTAAATCTCAGCCCAGATATGTAGCTCTGTCTGAACACATGAACCCCGTAATGTTGCAAAATCACGCGCCACTAGTGTTACAAGGCAAATGTGAAACCATATTACTGTGAATAGAGGGAGAGAGAGTTTGAGGGGAAAATGTGTGCCATACACTTTTCTTTGCACATTTCTCATTTTTTCTTCTTGGGTTTTCTGTTCCTGTGTTTTCATTATAAAATATAGTATGTTGAGCATCATGATATTATATATCGTTTTTACGGTATTACTTGTGCCTTTCGAATTATTTTTCCACTCAGAAAAAGTTGAACAGTTATAGTCCTAATTAATGGGATTAGCGCGCCATCTAGTGGCGATGACAGGCCAGACTTTTTGGACTTGACTGGAATAGTTGATTAACAATGGGGAAAACTCATGAGATTTGTTGTTTAAGACCTGTTAGGTATATTAAGTGCTATTATCTAACATAAAATGAATCTAGTATATTTAAGGTAGGCCTACAACATATGTCTGTTAAATGTCTGCTCAAATGGTCGTTTTGGCCTGTCCTAACTCCAGGGCCGGTGTCAAGTGCATAGGCTTTCTAGCATTAATTTTATGCTACTATAGGAACAGTTTAGGACAGTCCTTTTCACAAAGTCACATTTTAATTGTTACATTTGACAGTGACACACAAACTTCCCACGCAACTAAGATTGCAGCTCTACTGAGTAAGCTAAAGGTATGATGAAATAATTTTTAAATGTTTAATAGAGGGCTATGATCATCGTTAGTTGATTATTTCTCTGTTATTGTGTTGTTCAAGTTCTTACCAACCTCCTAAATTTCTTGGCTGTGTTCAACAGAATCACATTGTTGTGATTAATTAATGACATAATCCGATGAATTAATATTCAGTTTATTCTAGTAACTATTTTTAATCAGCTAATTTTAATTAAAAACAACAGTAGGCTATGTGGCTACGTCCAACATTTTGCATGCCACATGTTAAAGAGTGATTTTCATCGTTTTAAAACATTCGTGACATCAAAGAAGTAACCCTTTTTGTAGCATGGAGGGAATTCAATTATTTTAATATACATTTAATTTTGATATTTTGCTGCAAACCCCCATATGGAACCTTCCATATAGAAAATTCATTGTGTCGTCGTCGTGATGAGTATAAAAGCAATGAGAAGTAAATCCAAATCCAACTTTGAATCCACACTTATCATTTGTTAATAAGAACATTCCACTAGATGGCGACAAAACACTGTGTATTTTTTAATGTGACATAATTTGACAGCATGTAGAAGTTTGAGCGTTTGAAACACGAGGACTCTTATGTGGAAGAGTTCATTATTAGTAGTAGTAGTTTTTTGGGCAAAACTAAATTAAACGCTCAGACAGTTCTGATCGAATAAATAAAACAAGATATTGTTTATGCGTGGAAAGATGGACTTTAAATGTTGGTTATTTGCACTGCTGACTGTCTTTCATGTCCAATCTGAACTCCTGCTGAGTTTTACTATAGTAACGAGGTTAGAGACCACATCGCCATCTATTATTAATGCATTACGCGCTTCAATAAACTTCATACAACCATTTCAGAAATGTGAAAAACAGACAAACAATTCTGAGCATTTAAAGCGGTTTATCATTTTATGTTCTATCAATTATTGAATGAGTGGTGTTTTCTTCTTCTTTTCGTTCTTAAGTAATGCTTGGTCTAGTTTCCCTTTCTCATATAAATATTGTCTTTTGACATCATAAATGAGTTTAGTGCCATTATGCATTGAATGTTAATGCAGGTAAACCTCAGGTGATGGAAATGTATGTATTATTTGATTACTTATATGATATTTGGTGCTTGTAAGTCTTTTTCATTTTGAATGCACTTATTAGTGTCTGTATAAGAACAAAGCTAAGTGAAGTAAACTTAATATTTGAGATCTTTGTGCTGGAGGGTGTAGTTTCCTGAAAAATTCAATTTACTCCTTTCTCTCTCCCCCCTCTTTTTCTCTCTCTAACACATGCACACACCGGATGCGAGAAAAAATCATGGAGTTTGCATGGAAATTCCTTTCCTCAACCTGTCAGTTTCTCCCAGTACCACCTACAGTGAGGAGTGAAATGTCAACACTTAATAGGAAACTTAACACTGCAAAATATTCATAGCATGCTATATAGAGACTGTTGCGCTGTTATGTTGTCTGTATAGGTGTTAACATGACTTTATTGTACACTGTCTGGGGTCATCTTTACTGGAGTACTAAGTGACTACTAACTATGCATGTCAAACCATAATAATTTGTCAGGTGGCTGATGCTGTCATGTAGCGTATGAAATTGGTGGGACTGGTGCTATAGGAACTGCAATGAAACTAGAAGAAAACATGCTTATTGCTCCCAACGGTCTGCTTGGGCATAATAGTTGTTATGATTATGGCTCTATAAATTGAGTTACTAATTAGACTTCGATTGTACAGATCAATTAAATATAGCCTCTTGATTTTTATATCAGATTGTAAACAAGTTTAAGGATCTAAGCAATTATTCAGAGCTCCCTTTCTGTATATAAACAAATTGTAAAATATTATATTCATGTACATATATTCTTACAAATGTATATATGGCAAGGAAAAAAGACATTAGGTGTTAAAATTATTTATTTATTATTGAATAATTTATAAAAATAAGTATAGAGAAATAAATAATAGATACTTTCATACATGTCAAATTATTTAATAAAATTAAGTAATAGGTAAATAAAAATTGCTTGATAGAGTAGGCACATATACATTTAATATATTAATGTTTCAATATATATCAGATTTAATATATATCAGTTTAAAAATATGTATGTATGTATGTGTGTGTGTGTGTGTGTGTGTGTGTCTTTGTTTACAATATGTTATGTAATATATTTAGAATATAGAATTGGATTTAGTCTTTCTGTTATCCACTACACACACACTCTCTCTCACACACACACACACACACACACACACACACACACACACACGCACACAAATATATAATTTTCAAAATGATGTCTGGTTCCCTGCATTCTTCAGCTGGTCTGTTTTGTAAGTTCTGAAGCCATGAGAGTTTCATTAGGAGCAGGTCTAAGTAGTGTGTGTGTGTGTGTGTGTGTGTCCTGTACAGTGACCCAGCAGCAGTGCTATGAGAGCTAGCAGCATGCCGCTCCTTTAATGACCTATGAGAGCTGTGGACCCAGGCCATACACAGGGAACTTGAGAACCTGCTGAGCAACTTCTGTTGATCTAAGCCAGGTGAGGGGCCCACACTTCTGCGAGACAGAGAGAGAGAGAGAGAGAGAGAGGTGGGGACAAGACTTTGAGTGTGTGTATGGGGAGTTTTATGACACGATTTTTGTTTGAATTATTGATAGCTTGGTATGCTACTCTCTAATCTGTTCTTGTACATTTTATGATTCACTATATGTGGGTTTGTTTCCCAAAGACGTCCTATTCATTTCTGTGTGCATAATGTTTCTAAACATAGTTGCGTGTGAATGGAAAATTCAGTGTTTTGTCTAATAAAAGTACACACTGCAAATAAAGAGAGATTTTAAGGTAACACACTGACTCTGTGCTCTCGTTTTAAGCTCACTCAAATAAACCACAATATCGCTCATACAGCAGGTGAGCTGCATCAATTCACAGGAGTCCGTCATAGACCTCCACAGCCTGAGAAATTTAACCTCTCAATGAAAACCACAATGTCCTGACCTAAAACCAGAGATGTGAACAATAGCAAATAAAACACAGGATATACTCAGTGAGTAAAGTGCCTTCAGATGTTTCTTTCATGTTCTTGTACAGCTTGATTATTTTTTTCGAGCTCCGCTCGGTGTGTCCTCTCATTACCACGGTGTACTACCTGAACACTACAGGACTTCAGAATTATAAATATTAATTCTTCCCCTCACCTGAAAATCTAACAGCATGCTATACCTCACTGCTCAATTATTGATTTCCAGCAGGCTTATAAAAGTAATGAAACTCTGGATTGTTCAGAAGAATTTGGAGAACAACTGGTGAGTAAATTCTATAAAATGTTTAGTAGTTTAATCACAATGTGTTTATTCATTATGAATTGCATTCCATAATTGACATTGGTTATTTAAAATGTTTTTATTATAACAATTCTATAATATTAATAATCTAATATTTTAATACAATTTTTAATGCTGTTTTATTTATTGATTTATAGATAGATATTTCGCAGATAAAATATCGCAGGATTGTGCATGTGTGTATTTATGCTAATTTGATATTTGGTGTAATTCCCACGTAAAGCATTTGAAGTCAAATCTTGCTAGATTTTGTATTGTATAATCGAGATTAATAGGGGAAATACATCTGGTGTGTTTTAGTGAAACGGAAACTGTGATCAGCAGGTGGCAAAAGCTTCCTAAGACATCCCGTTATAGCATCAGCATGCTGCAATTTCAGCTTTGAGAATTAAAAAGTTTTATTCTTATAGCAGAGCTTTTCTGCTAAATGTCAGCCATGTATGTGTAAAAATCCACAAGAAAAAAGTTTATCCTTCCATAAAACTTTCCTCCCTTGACTTCCACTGATTCATCCGAAAAGAATACATGGATGAAACCCCCTCCCAAGACATTCCCTCTTCCATGAACAATAAATGTGGAAGTGTCATGTAATATTGATGGGCTCAGCTGATGATCTCCTGACGACCCCAGTTTGGTCCCTCTCATGTTCTATAAAATATTCATGATCCTTGTCCCCTTCCTGCACCCGCCCCCTCAGCATCCCATAATGCATGTGTGATGTTCTGCTGGGCCGCTTGCACAAAAACACACACCTAGCTGCAGGAGCAAAGAATGATGGGATATATAAGCATGATCTCCTGTGGTAAAACCAGCTCTGAGTTTTCTAAACTTAAAAAACAACACAGGTTTTCCCTGATTTCAGTTCCAAGTCTGGAATTTTTTTCCTCCATTGTACACCTGACGTTCCCCACCCCTGCACTTTGAGTAATCTCACAACCATCATTAATGTCATTCAACTTTTCTTCTTCTCCTCCTCCTACTCTCCCTCACCTGTTCACCTGCATCTGTTCTTTTGTCATTTTTATCAATGCGCCCTTCTTCTCCTCCCTCCTTTGCGTTCCTCCTTCCGTCGTTCTCATTAACACCCCGGCCCTGATAGATGTAGAGAAGTGGCCTACTGCTCCTTGAGAGGCTCTCCCGGGTGTCCCGTGCAGCCCTGGCACCCTGTGTTCCTCTCCGTAGACCCGGGCCTGTGCCATCTGCCTCTGTCACTGCCACCGCTGGGCACTGGGAGTCAGTGTGCATGAGGCAGCCTTCTTCTGCTGCAAGAAATCAACACATGCTGTGGCTGCTGCAGCTTTTCAGCCGCTAGGTATACTGAAAGTTTACTTTTATGTGACTAAAAGTTTTATTAAACAATATTAAGTTTAAACAGGAGAGGCATGCATTTAAATTTTTATTTTTTTGTCTGTTTGGTATGTCTTTTTGTGCAGTTTAGTCCATTCTGTATTTTTTTTTCGTTCTGTACTGTGATTGTTTAATTTGCTACTATATGTAAATATACGCTATTATTAAAAAATTTGGGGTCAGCAAGATATTTTTAAATAAAAAATAATACTTTTATTCAGCGATGATGCATTAAATTGACCAAAAGTGCATTGTTATATAAGATTTGTTTTAAATAAATGCCATATAATCCTGAGTCAAAAACATTCCAGAATTGACAGTGATGGAATAAAGTGTCCCATGTTTGTTCAGTCCATAAGTTGTCGTTTAACCTTTTGAACTTTCTATTCATCAAATAATTCTGAAGAAAAAGTATCACAGTATACACTAAAATATTAAGCAGCTCAAATTTTTCAACATTGATCATAAGAAATGTTTCTTGAACAGCAAATCTGCATATTAGAATGATTACATTTTAAAATATATTAACGTACAAAAAAGTTATTTTAAATGTCATATTACTGTATTTTTCATAAAATAAATGCAGGTTTTCAAAAACATTAAAATATCATTCTGCCCCTTAAATTTTAAGAGCACATTTATATATATATATAAATTATTTTAATATGTGAAAATGAACAACGTAAAGCTGAATTTCCCCAGGCTTTGTAAACTAAATCTACCATTGGTTGGATGAACAAATAGCCACGCCCTCAACCCACACCATTGGTTGAGCCAGTGTTGCTTTGTCGTGCTGGTCGGAAAGCAAACATGTTTTAACAGCACCACAAATACTTTCCAGGTAAAACAACCTACAGATGGCTTACGTATAGTCGTCTTGCATATTAAACTAGGACACTAGGAAGTATTTTAACATTTAGCAGTAATAAATGATTAAAACCGGCTGTTGTGATACAAAAATATTTGTTTTTGTTCACAAATCGTACACAAAATTTGCGCCTTACTTTGAATGTTTGTCTGGCATGGAAAATGTAATTAACAAACCATGTTTGTGCCAACTTGAGCAGGCAATATGCTGTTTACCTAAACCACTATCTGAGCAGAGAAAACAAATATTTCTAGTTGAGAGAGGCGCTGAAAGTCCCACGGGGGCAGACTGGAGCTGTGTTCTCTCCAGCACCGTACCTCTGCACCTACCTCTGCTCGAGAGCGTTGGCAGACGCAATCACCCAAGAAGGCGGGATACTTTTCCGTGTGGACGACAGGAGAATGTGCGTTACCTGCCAGTGACTGTCGCGCAGCCAAAAGACGAAACCAGGATGGGGCAAATCAGACACATGCATGCAAGCAAACGCCCTATGCGCACTTGCATCCACCCCGTTCCCAGCATTCCCTACTTGCTGGCTGAGTCTAATTCAGTGTCATGTTCCGGGGAAGCCCAGATTGTGAACTAGCTCCTTCCCGGTGTGTTATTTATTGGGTGGGCAGTGAGTCGCTGTCTCCTTATTTACACCAGATTGCTTCTCCAGATGTTTTTTTGGGAAGAAATCCCCCACCCCTCCTAATGCCTCCCTCCCACTGCCCCCCACCTCTCTTTGTCCAGATGGAAATGATTTTTATTTTTTATTTTTTGTAAGGGTTTCTAATCCCTTTCTTTCCTGGGCTGTTTTCCACCGCATTGTGATAGGAAACTTACGACGAGCCGAAGAGAAAGGTGCAGGGTTAAGGCCAAGTCTTGTCATCGGGAAGCAATCCCTTCCTCTGGTTGTTAAATAAAACCTACGTAGAATTTTTTCTTGTTTTTTTTTTTTTTTGCTTGGTGTGTGACCCAGCGAAAGCCACTCGGCCTGGTGTAGATGTAGAATGAGCTTTTGTGCTCAATGGTTCTCCCTCACATTCACATTAGTTCCTCTCAGCCAGTGTTGTGGAGAGCGCAGCACGGGGAAATGGACTGTGAGAACGCTAACCAGATGGCTTAGATCCCCAAACCCCAGGGGAGCGAGGCATAGTTCCGGACTAAGCTAAATCAGTGTACCTAGACTTCAACAGCAGATACACGTAATAAGGAAACTGTCTGAGCAAAATAATAAGGGATTGGGGTGGATAAGAGAATGTATTTGAATGAATCAAATTGAGTTCAAGTACTCTGTGAAATGCAGTAACTAGCACTTTTTGAGTAATGACTGAAATCAGGTTTCTAAGACGAGGGATTTTCAAACTTTCTGATGACATCACAGACTCCAAAATACGATCCTTCTTTTGTGTGGCACCACAAGGCATTTATAAAGATCCTTTTTATACTGTTAAAAAATGCTAATTCTTATAAATGTGTAAAATATTATTTTTTTCTGTTTACTTTTACGTTTTTACTTTCTATTGAGGTGACACTTTTATTTTTTTTTTGCACTAATAAAATAAATGTTTTATTACTAATAGTTTTTAAAATTTTATTTTCATTATTTTATTATTCTTCATGATTTCTGACCAGTGTTTGAAAACTAAATGAACAGCAATAATGTAAATTCAGTCAATTTTATTAGTTTTTTTTATACAATAAAATTTGATATAAAACTGTAATAGAAAAACATTACTATTATTATAAAATAGTTTTGTGTGTGTATATATATATATATATATATATATATATATATATATATATATATATATATATATATATATATTTTATATATATATATATATATATATATATATATATATATATATATATATACATACTATATAAATTTAATTTATATAGAACTATTTTCTGAACTTTTACACAGCTCTCTAGCACCCCTTGTGGACACTCTTGAAAACCCGTTTTATTCTGTGATCTTGACAAAAGCGTTTTGCTCAACTATGCTCAGATTCGGAGAAAATGAAGATAATGAAAATATCAAAACAGAAAGAACAATTGTATACAATCAAAATACTCCAAAGACATTTTTTCTGTTCCAGTGGTGGTTAATTTACTGTGTTTTGACTGTCTAGGGTAATATAAGAGGTGAAATTATCCATTTTCATGCTCATTTTTTGTTTTTTGCATTTTGTGCTACCTTTGATAAATACAGTAACACCCTGCGCATCTAAAATGAAAACGGTGGGTTTGGTTTGATGGAAACATCAATCAAACTCTCAAAATCGTAGTCTTTTTAAAATCTGAGATGTTCTTTTTCTCTTTCTTCAAGAGTAGTCAATTGGCACTAAAACTTTCCAATTTTATACCGCAGATAAAAGATCATTTACTTCTCCTGAAATCAAATAGGACATTTCTCTGGTGAGCAGTAAGGAGCATTGTTCTAAAACTATAAGGCACAGATTCGTCTGTAGATCTCCGGCGAGGTCCGTGGGGGTGGGAGGAAGAGGGATGGGGGAACGGCAGATTGATGAAGAGCTGAAGTGGGTCCCTGGGTGACACACGCTCCACTCCACAATATTAAAAACTCCCACACGTTTTTGGGGAGGCAAAATTGCCCTTGCTGGAACGCTGGTGTATTTTTTCCCAGTAATGAGCAGCATTTGTTTTATCTTGATAGATGGGACGTTGAGGAGAATTCATATCATCGCAAAACTCCGAAACTGCCTTCCATTTATGCCTGGGTACCCCATTGATCGCTGCTGAAGGACATCTTGACAATTACGCAAGGGACGCCTTCAAGAAACGGTTCAAAGCCGACTGCGACACAATGCGTGTTTTTTGGGGGCGGCTACAAAGAAAATTTCAGAGTTTAGTCTTGCAACCTGTTACTTTCGCCACTGCTTTCTCGTTGGCGTCTCACGCAGCCAGATTTTTGGCTTCTAAAGGTCTTCTGTGCAAGGAAAAGCAGGTGCTACTGAATATTCAGAAGGTGTGGTTTTATGAAAAATGCCTTTTAGTTTGTGCTGCTTACAATTATGTCACTTTTGATCGTTGTTTAAGTTTTCCAGGCGCAGTCCGCTCCATGGTTTCATCCTGCGACTGTTATCAGAGAAACTGGACCTGGCCCAATGCGTCAAAGTGACCCTATTACAACGACAGCGAGACTAGATCCCTCTCGTGGCCTGCACTTGCACCCGCTTCCCTCTCCACAGGATGTAAATGGCCGTTTAAATGAATTAATGTAAGGTTTCTTTCATACATGCCCCAGTAATATTGAAGCCATTACGGTCCTCTCCGGAGTTGGCATGGTCAGCGCTTAGTGCTTAATGTCTTCCACGTTGAGCTTATTAATCTAAACAGTGCGGCCCAGCTGCTCTGGATCGGCCGTTCCTGAGAAGCGGCGGCGGCGGCGGCGGTCTCGCATCTGAACAGCTGCCATATGTGGCTGTGGAAAAGCTAACTGGCTTGTGTCATTTTATTCACTTAATTCTGACCACTCCTGGTGAGTAGGTTTTCACAGAGGCCTTCATTGAGACCGCTTCCAACTGTAAAGCCCCACTCGGATACGCCGTTCCTCCCTGAGGTCTCGCCAAAAAAAAAAAAAAAACCACAGAGCCACTGATTTACATAGCTGTGACTCCCACTACCAACCACCTCAAACTGCTTTGGGCTGTAGAGCTGAGCCGAACCGTTTAAAGTCTTACCATAAATGTGTTCGTGTATTACAGGGAGATGATTAATCAGAAATGACTTGTTTATGGAGTGTATGACAACGTGTTGATTTTCAATACGGTCGTGACATGTGGCAAACATCAGCGCTGCTTTTCTCTGACAAGAGGACTGTGCGAGTTGGAAAGATCATTTACGAGAGTGGACTGAAATTATGGTTTGGCTGCTCTTGTGGCTTATCTGAACTCATTTTAATTGTCAAATTGAAAACATTGATACATTTGAGTGTTTAATTCAAGCAGGGACGAGTTTGTGTTTGTCAATAAGATTGGAAAGTAGTTTTCTCCACAACCTAAATCTTTCATATCGCTTCCTCTTTTTAATCAACAGATGAGTTGACTAGAAATTACGCTTAGAAGTGGAAAGTGGGTCTGGAAGTGCCACAAACTCATTACATTTATTATATGCAATATCTGTCTCTTTCTTTCTTTTACAGATGCAGTTTCTCAACAAAGAAACTTGCCACTCTGGATTCACCCAGAACTTATTAAAAAGTTTTGTTTACAATAACAGCACACCTGTAAAAGTAAGTAGTTTTTTTTGCTTGTTTGTTTTATTTGACAAACTTTAAAACAAAATCCAAAAATCCCATAAAGACTAATCCATAGACATTTCTAATCCATATTGCATCTTGTTCTTCTGGCCAAGAACCACACATGAATAAGAGACTGTTTGACTGATATATAAAACAACAAACCACAGTTCACGTGGTTTACGGTTTGAGGTTGGAATCTGTGAGCGGAGCAGAGTTGCCCATCCTTGATATTGATTAAAAGATACAAAATGCACTGCATTTTAGCTTTCTTATTTTGTTCAAGAGCATTATCTGTTCAAGTCCACGTGTCATACTAACAAGGAACGTATGACCATAGTAGGCTTACGATGTTTCAACACTGTCGAGGATGAAATACACAGAAAAGCCATAGGCATATTTCCATTGTGGTACTTGCGAATCCATATGTTACAATGCCACTTGAAGTATATAAGTCCATTTCAACCTTAGAGTTAAAATAAACATTGGCTTCATAGCTCACAATATTTAATGTTTCATAGTTGTGAATTTATTTCTCACAGATGCAACTTCTTTATATCTTCAAATTTTTTATGTAACTATTTGTGTATTTTATAAAATTGATCTGTATACATTTTTTAATTTGACTACTGTTGTTTAATGTTTTGTGTCATTTGTTCTGACAAAGGCCTCATTTATTTAATCAAAATACAATAAAAACAGTAATAGTGTGAAATATTGTCTATATTAAAATATCATCTCTATTTATTGTGATTTATTCCTGTGATGCCAAAGCTGAATTTTCATTGTCATGATCCTTCAGAAATCTTCCTAATATGCTTTGATTTTCTGCTCAAGAAACGTTTCTTATCAATGATCAAAAGAGTTAGGCTGCTTAATATATATTTTTTGAAGCGTGATACCATGGAAAGGTTCAAATAACAATTTATTTGAAATGGAAATATTTTGCACCAGCATAAAAAAATATTTTTATAATTTATTTTTTTATTTATTTTAAAAAAGCCCTAAGTATTTTTTTCTCTTACACTGTAAAAAGTGAAAGTTGACTTAACTTAAAAAAAATTAGGAAACCCGTTGCCTTAAAATTATTAAGTACATAATAATAAAAAAATAAAAAAAGTTAAGTAAACTTGACAATTCAATTAACTTATTTTTTAAATTATCATTTACTTAATAATTTTAAGGCAACGGGTTTCCTCAATTTTTTTTAAGTTAAGTCAACTTATCACTTTTTACAGTGTACTGACTCTAAACGTTTGAACGGTTGTGTAAAGTAATAGTAAAATACAAAACTAAGTAATGGGTAAATAAATTAAATTGCCAGAGTAAAGTGATCAAATATTGAAAGATATTTGAAATAATCAATGAAGAGATCGATAGCATGGAAACGGTGACTAAAGGCTGATTCACAAATTTTGACGTTTTAGATACAATCATGCAGATTGCAGCTGGATGATCTGAGCAGAGTATATTTTAAGGGAAACAGAGACATTCTCTTCATTTAAAGCTATTTGTCCATTGCCATGAAAAGTTTCCTTTAATACAGCTAGAAATCATAATTTAGAGCGTGCTTGGACACTTGTGAACAGACTGTCGCTACGTCCCCATATTCACTTCAGTTTAACCTGTCAGACAGAGACAAAAGAGCTGAGAGGCATTAACAGAGTCTCTTTCCCTGTCACGGTAAGGTTACTAACAGGTCGATGTACTAGTAGTGCAGAAAGGTAATGAAACGGGGTTCACCTCGGCGCTCTCACCTGGGAGGGTCCTCTTTGCCTGCTGTCTGCACAGATGAGAGCTTTAGGCTAAATCTCTGCTCCGGAGGGTGACACCCTTCAGCTCTTTGCCACCTTAATGGCAGGACTCAAGCCAGATAATGATGCTGACAGCCCAACTGTCAGTCTGCCTCTTCCTGCAGCAGCCCCTTAAGAGCTCAACGTGGGGCACTGGCCATGAATCCGTGAGACTGCTGCATTTTCAAAAGTCATTAATCTAAACAAAGACACCCCGGAGTCTTCCGCGACTCCCTCCGCTTGGCCTCGTCCTCTGCTCAGGATGGAGGAGACGAAGAATGAGTGCAAAAGAGGCAGCTCAAAGTTCTGCAGTGCCGTGACGGCCTGACATGGAGTCAGTGGGCCTCGCAGGTAAAAGGAAGTGGCTTTTTCAGCACCTTGGAGAGCTCTTGAAACCACTGCAGCTTTGATGAAGGCCGTGAGTGATGGTTATGCTGGACACATCAGAGTTGTTCCGCATTCAGAATTCAGTTGAGAATGCATTCTACGTTTCAGTTGAGCTCCTGAATTTGATGTACAGTTTGAACTAACATACAGAATTGTAATTCAAATTTGAGTTTTAAGTAGTTTTCAGAATGCATCAGACGCCATTTTCAGAAACATTATATGTGTGGTATATTTGTAGCAATAGCTAACAATACATTGAATGGGTCAAAATGATTGATTTTTCTTTCATGCCAAAAATCAGGATCTTAAGTAAAGATTTCTTACCGTAATATATCAAAACTTTGTTTTTGATTAGCAATATGCATTGCTAAGAACTTCATTTGGATAACTTGGTGATTTTCTCAATATTTAGATTTTTTTTGCACCCTCAGATTCCAGATTTTCAAATAGTTGTATCATCATCAACATTTGCGGTAAATTAGAGCATTTTGGGAAATAAAAGGTTTGTTTTTTTTCCAGAATCATTACGACTTAATATTTCACAATTGTGTATTTATTTCTTACAATTATGATTTTTTTAAAAATACCTTATAGTTTGTATAGGTAAGTTTGACTTTTTTTTTTTTTTTTTTAATTTGATATGTTTTAATTTTACTTTGAGTACTTCATAAATGAGTACATGCACTACCATTCAAAAGTTGTTCAAAGGAAGTTTCTTATACCAAGGCTGCATTTATTTAATTAATCAAATGTACTGTATCCATAAAATGAAAAATCATATATATAATTTTATAATATGACCTGAATGTGACCTGTATATATCAGGGAATAAATAGTAATTATTCCAAATTATATATATGTAAACAATTTGTTGCAAAATTTAAGGTGTTGAAAAGCAGTAGTGTGGAATTACAATGTAGTAAATTCCTCTTACTGTTCTTGCATTTAAAATTCCAATTCAACATTCTATGGGGTGTGACTAATCAATTCAAACTGAAATTAGAAATTTTGCACAACCCTTTTAGACTTGCTATTGTACATTAGAAATAAAGTCTGTCTAGCCAACTCTGTTTGGGTGGCATTAGAATAAAGAATCTGGGCTGTGGACTGGACTATGCCTCATAATGTTTTATGTCTTTTTGAGTCGTATAATTTAGTTTTGGAGGTCATAAGTCAGTTTTCCCACCCTCAACTAATACGCGAGTCCTCCTCTGTCCGTGTGTCATATCTCTTCCTCCATCACTATACAACGAGCCCTCAGACTGACACATGCTGCTTACCACATCCAACCAGCTCCTCCAAAGACCCCTAAATCTGCAAACATGTTGAAGATGAGAGAATGCGAAAGGTGTAGCCCTCAGACTAAAGCCAAAACTGCTTAACAACAAAGACACCTGGGCCAGAAGAGGACCATGGTTACAAAACAGTGACTCCACAGTTGCCAAATGCTAATGCAGATGTTTGGATCCTTATTTTCTCATAGATTAGCTGGCCAAAAGCAAGCTATGATTTAATCTCTGCTCAGATGATCATCAAAACTAAGAGTCAGCCACCATTTCTGTAGAAGATGCATCAGCAAAAGATGATTTTGCGTGTAGGACATTGACATTTTGAGCAAAGGTTAGAGTACAGTGGTACCAGATTGTTGCACCTTCTAAATTGTTGTTAATGAAAGGACAGTCTTTAAAGTAACCAATGATACATGATGTTCTCTTCAAGACTGCTCCACAAATTCCTCTACTAAATAGAAATGATTTTTGCTACATGTTGATAGCTCAATTAGACATTATCATTATTAATATTTGGTATAGAAACAATTTTAATTTAGAAATTGCTAGTACATTTCACAGACAGTTACACAGAAATAGCAAGTAACACACTGAATTAAACACGGAACTTTGAAGTAGAAAATTTGAATTAGTATTTTCTTGTAAATTGTACTTAAAATTTTCGGTTTTATTTACAACTTCAAAAAAATCATTTTATAATGTACCATACTGACTTAAAGATGCAGTCACTCCTATTTGAAGAGAACATATGATCATTATGTCAGTTTTATTCACACCATCCGCACCTAGCAGCAGGATCAGGAAGCTAGTGGGGTGTGAAATATCAGCCTAATTTAAAAGTGATTTCTCCCATATATCTCCTTCAGCTGTGTTCTTCTGACTGCTGTGTTCTTACTACATCTGTACTTTACTGTAGAAAAAGAATTTGAGACACACTGTGCCTATACAACTAGGTCCTTATGCATGGGTAGGGCCATAATCAGGCGCCACATTTGTAGAAACATCATTTTCATGTAAAACAAGGATGCAATATATAATGTGGGCTTCCCACAATGCTTTGAGATCCCTGGGGCCACGTAAAGAATCACCACTCGCAAGATTCATCGTAGCGAAATCGTAAATAACTCTAAAATGCCTGGGCTGGATTTGTTCGTTTGCCTGTGCTCAAGTCTGACATCATCTGGAAAGTATTCCAAGCAAACCTGTCCCGTGTCGTTGCATTTGTCTGAATCCTGCCGGATGAAGCCGTTTTTTTGGCTCTTGCCTCTGCGTTGCGCGCTGGCTTTTCTCTTAAGAGCAGAAGATGGATCAGAACATCAACTTTCTTTCAGTAGTAGTGGAGAACGAGAGAAAGATGAGCCCTTGTAGTGTTTTCCATCTCCTTCTGCTTACCTGTAGTCGGTTCGATCGTTAGCAGGCAAAGGCAGCTTTTAACAGTCTGCTCGTTCTAGATTAATCTCTGCTGCTTCAGCTGTCAGTGACGTGTCATATCCCTGTGTAAGGAAGAGGAATTTGCCCTCCGCAATGCATTTGCAGAAATTAAAATAGGTACAGGAAGTGAGCAGCATTATGGTCTCTTGAGACTAGACTGTAACTGAAATATAAGGGTTGTATGCTGCCAGGCAAAAAAAAAAAAAAGAACAAATCTTATTCTTTTCCTCATGATAAATGGTTAGGGAAAGTTTTTTTGTTGCCTTTTGAGTATTTTATGTAATAACAGGAATAAGTTAGTACAAATTCTGTGTGGTAATACTTTTTGTAACTCTACAACTGTTGGCAGAACAACTGTTGGCAAAGGGGGCAATCACACAGGACTTATGTTTCGTCTGTGCTATTTTTTACTTCGTTTTTTTTTTTTTTTGGCTGTTACATCATGCTTAATTGTTTTTTGTCTTCCAGTTCAATGCAGTTATTATTGCATTTGATTTATTCTCAATTTTTTTTAGACAGACACAATATTTTGAATCTATTGAATTCTAATTAAACATTTTCAATGTATGCATCCATTTTCAAAACTGCACGTCTTATGTAGGGTTGCTGTATATACAGTATGTACACTACTGTTCATAAGTTTAGGGTCAAAATGTTTTTTTTATTTATTTATTTACCCCTGTTTTTGAAAGAAGACGCTTATGCTCACCAAGGATGAAAAATACAGTAAAAACAGTAATATTATAATAGCAATATTATTACAATTTAAAATAGCTGTTTTCTATTTGAATGTAATATAAAATGTAATTTATTCCTGTGATACAATCTGAATTTTCAGCAGTTATTACTCCAGTTTTCAGTGTCACATGATCCTTCAGAAATCATTCTAATTGGCTGATTTGATGCTCAAAACATTTCTAATTATTTTCAGTAAAAAATAAATAAAACTTTGGTTGAAATAAAAATAAAAATTTCCCCAGGATCTTTGATAAATAGAAAGTTAAGAGAAAATGTTGTTGTTATTATTACTAATAATATTATAAATATACACATTATATATGAAATATTTCCTGTTATTTTCTATCAATTTAACACCAGAATTTTTATATATAAACTTGAGATTTTTTTTGTTTTGAATTATAATATATGAAAATGTGGTCACACTTTATTTTAAGGACCAATTCTCGCTATTAACAAACCATCAACTACGACTTTTGCCTCAAACTCCTAATTAGCTGCTTATTAATATGGGTAGGATTAGGGATGTAGAATATGGTCATTGCAGAAGACATACTTTGTAAGTACTAATAAACAGCCAATATACAGTGAGGAAAATAAGTATTTGAACACCCTGCTATTTTGCAAGTTCTCCCACTTAGAAATCATGGAGGTTTCTGAAATTGTCATCGTAGGTGCATGTCCACTGTGAGAGACATAATCTAAAAAAAAAAATCCAGAAATCACAATGTATGATTTTTTAACTATTTATTTGTATGATACAGCTGCAAATAAGTATTTGAACACCTGTCTATCAGCTAGAATTCTGACCCTCAAAGACCTGTTAGTCTGCCTTTAAAATGTCCACCTCCACTCCATTTATTATCCTAAATTAGATGCACCTGTTTGAGGTCGTTAGCTGCATAAAGACACCTGTCCACCCCATACAATCAGTAAGAATCCAAAGACACTAGAGACAAAATTGTACACCTCCACAAGGCTGGAAAGGGCTACGGGGAAATTGCCAAGCAGCTTGGTGAAAAAAGGTCCACTGTTGGAGCAATCATTAGAAAATGGAAGAAGCTAAACATGACTGTCAATCTCCCTCGGACTGGGGCTCCATGCAAGATCTCACCTCGTGGGGTCTCAATGATCCTAAGAAAGGTGAGAAATCAGCCCAGAACTACACGGGAGGAGCTGGTCAATGACCTGAAAAGAGCTGGGACCACCGTTTCCAAGGTTACTGTTGGTAATACACTAAGACGTCATGGTTTGAAATCATGCATGGCACGGAAGGTTCCCCTGCTTAAACCAGCACATGTCCAGGCCCGACTTAAGTTTGCCAATGACCATTTGGATGATCCAGAGGAGTCATGGGAGAAAGTCATGTGGTCAGATGAGACCAAAATAGAACTTTTGGTCATAATTCCACTAAACGTGTTTGGAGGAAGAAGAATGATGAGTACCATCCCAAGAACACCATCCCTACTGTGAAGCATGGGGTGGTAGCATCATGCTTTGGGGTGTTTTTCTGCACATGGGACAGGGCGACTGCACTGTATTAAGGAGAGGATGACCGGGGCCATGTATTGCGAGATTTTGGGGAACAACCTCCTTCCCTCAGTTAGAGCATTGAAGATGGGTCGAGGCTGGGTCTTCCAACATGACAATGACCAAGCACACAGCCAGGATAACCAAGGAGTGGCTCTGTAAGAAGCATATCAAGGTTCTGGCGTGGCCGAGCCAGTCTCCAGACCTAAACCCAATAGAGAATCTTTGAGGGAGCTCAAACTCCGTGTTTCTCAGCGACAGGCCAGAAACCTGACTGATCTAGAGAAGATCTGTGTGGAGGAGTGGGCCAAAATCCCTCCTGCAGTGTGTGCAAACCTGGTGAAAAACTACAGGAAACGTTTGACCTCTGTAATTGCAAACAAAGGCTACTGTACCAAATATTAACATTGATTTTCTCAGGTGTTCAAATACTTATTTGCAGCTGTATCATACAAATAAATAGTTAAAAATCATACATTGTGATTTCTGGATTTTTTTTAGATTATGTCTCTCACAGTGGACATGCACCTACGATGACAATTTCAGACCCCTCCATGATTTCTAAGTGGGAGAACTTGCAAAATAGCAGGGTGTTCAAATACTTATTTTCCTCACTGTATGTTAATAACAGGCATGCTAATAAGCAACTAGTTAATAGTGAGAATTGGTCACTACTAAAGTGTTACCGCAAATGTAAGTTGTATATGTGCCCAACCACAATACAATCATAATCAGAAAACTAATAATAATATATGGAGGTGCTAGTTGCTGTAGCTGTGTATGTTTGTTAATTTTCTGCTCCTCCTATATTTTTAGCTTTTACATGTTATGTCATGTTAAAAAGTAGTTCAGGTTTTCCGAATTGCGTCTCGACACCCCTGCTTTCAGTTCTGTTGCACCCCATCTATGTGTGAACGCCCCCTAACTGAACTAACTTTGAATTAGCTCTCAAAACCTCATTTTGCTTTCTGTTCATTTTTACAGGTAATAAAATTCCAAATTTTTCTGTTTTCCTCAGGCATGTGGTTGAACGTCCCACCTCTAGAGTGACCACTTCCTGTTCCGCTTCATCTCGGACAGCAGCATGGAGGTATTTAGTCGTCCGAGACGAGGGCTGTCTGTTTTCCTGCGGTTGCTTCACCCGATTCCCCTCCACTGCACACCAGATGTAACCAAAGCAGAGGACAAAACAAGTGCATTATTTTTTCAGAGGCATGTCTAGTATGAGACAGTGATGCGCGCTGACAGGGCCTGCTAATTGGAGTAAATTAATTTACCTCGGGCGCCATGTTCTCACAAAGTGCCGCGCTCCATGTGAATAAGTGATGATCGGCAGGGCTCGTATAAGCCCCGAGTTTTTAAATCATTTAGCAGCGCATTCTGCTAATTAGCACAGAGAAAGCCGGCTTTCAGCTACAATTAAGACGGGCCTCTGTCAGTCAGGGGACCGCAGCCGGGAAGAAGCACTGATTTATTCATCCTGCAAGCAGATGCTGAGTGCATTGGGGGTTTGGATGGAGGGACTTGGAGATGAAGCAAGCAAGGGGATCTGAGAGATGAAGGCAGTGAGGGAGAGGACTGCAGTATGTGTGTGGGTTGTTATTAGTGTGCTGGTGCAGAAATTTAGTTTTATTTTTTTTTCTCCGCAAGAAAAGGCCCAAACAAAGCAATGAGACGAGCTGGTGCAGTACAGTAAGTCTACCCGTGAGGTTGTGTGTGTTAACTTGTGATTGGTCACCTATGGGCTTTACTACCCATGCTTAGTTGACAAGACTCTTTCCAGGACTGTTGAGAAGTCTGCTGTTACATTTCAGTTAGTAGTTGAGGTTGAGATTGGTTATAATTTAAAGGGACATGTCGTTCCAAACCTGTAAGACATTCGTTCAACTTCTGAACACAAATGAAGATACTTTTAATGAAATCTGAGAGATTTCTGTCCCTCCACTGACAGACTATCACTTTTTGATGCTTCAGAAATTTCATAAAAAGATCGTAAAACTAATCCATATGAATTGAGTGGTTTAGTCCAAATTTTCTGATCACTTTATATGATGAACAGATTTAATTTAGGCTTTTATTCACATTAGTTATGGCAAATGGAAGCATGCTTGCTTGAAGTGTGAGAACCAGTGAGGTTCATTCTTGTGTGTTATGCAGCACATTCGAGCTTCCCTAAGAATCATTAAGCAAGTATGGTTGAGCTTCTGTTTATGTTTGCTGATCAATGTGAAAAAAAGCCTAAATTAAATCTGTTATCATATGAAGCGATCAAGTCTCTTGAGAAGCGTTTCAGCTTTAAATGCTCCCTGAAATGTTCTGCTAAAATAAAATCTTGATAGTTTAATATTTGAAAATGAACAAATTAAAATGTCCATAAATATTGTAATATCACAGTTGTACCGTACTGTAAATTATTATTGTTTTTTTTTAATATAGTAAATCATTTTTATTATGTTTAGTATTATTATTGTTTTTTAATTTATGCATTTATTTTATTTTTTTACTATATAGTCATATTAATATATGTGACCCTGGACCACAAAACCAGTCGTAAGTCGCTGGGGAATATTTGTAGCAAGAGTCAAAATTATAGATTTTTCTTTTATGCCAAAAATCATTATTATATTAAGTAAAGATCATATTCCATGAAGATATTTTGTAAATTTACTACTCTAAATATATCAAAACGTCGTTTTTGATTAGTAATATGCATTGCTAAGAATTCATTTGGACAACTTTAAAGGCGATTTTCTCAATATTTAGATTTTTTCAGATTCCAGATTTTCAAATAGTTGTATCTTGGCCAAATATTGTCCTATCCTAACAATCCATATATCAATGGAAAACTTATTTATTCAGCTGTATAAATCTCAATTTCGAAAAAATTTACACTTAAGACTGGTTTTGTGGTCCAGGGTCACATACAATCACAAAACTTTGGCCAGACCTGTATCTTTTTTTTTTAAATTGCATTTTAAATCACAATTACAATTTTTATTTCTTATTTTATTTTTATTTATGAATTTTTTTTAGGAAAATAATAATTAGACCACACTGACCACATGCATTGCTAATAGTTGCTTGTGTTTGTTTTGAGTTTGCACCAATGATGATGTCACCTCCTGTAGGAAGATATTATTGCAAGGAAGTGGCTTGGAAGATTGGAAGTGATATTGAGGTAACAGGGGGGAAAAAACAAAACAAACTTGAATTAATTAAAACAAAATTACCAAGAAAATGAGAAATAGATTAGAGAAATAAAGATTACAAAATTAAGAAACACTTGGACAGTTTCCAAATAAATTGGCATTTTTTCATGTTAATGTTTGCTCAAACCAAATTAGTAAAATAATTGAAAACTAATATGAGTTTAGTATTTTATCCACGATATAAAGCCAGAGCACGAGAATGCACTGCATAACAGGAATGACAGCACTGTGTTGTGACCCTAAAGTGCATCTCGAATCCAAAGGTAGAGAACCAACTTTAATAGCTCTAAAATACACACTTTGACACATAACGTTAACTCATCTGGTTTGAAAGGAGGAAATGCTCTATAGCTTAAGGAAAATATATCTCTGGACCTTCAAGCCAAACGTCTATTATTTTCAGCGATCACTCAACAGTCTACACAGAACATTTCGAGTTTGTCTTGGCTCGGTAAAATCACTAGAACAGTCTGGCAGACCTTTTTAAACAAATTTACAAGGTGCTTGACGCATAATGAGAGAATGCTTTTCATTCTCGCATCCAAATATTTGACGGCAACACGGCGGAAGGTCTGGGTTTTGACGCTGACTAACATCTCCGCTCTCAGGAACGACGCCAGCGGATCCATGTAAGTACATTTTATCAGGCTATTGAGATAAACAAGGTAGATTTGGCTCTTTTTTTTTCTTTCAGGTGCTCGACGTATCTGTGCATTTGGCTGTGCCCTCTGCTTTACAAGATCCCTCCTGACCTCCGCTCTGTTTTGCATCTCGAAACACGTCCCGTCGGGCTAATCTCCAACAGATACGAGCCATACATTTTAGATCAGAGGATTAAGCCCATGGTAAAATGCAATGAATCAGTAAAAAGCTACAGTTCTTCCTGCTCGGCCTTGCACATGCGATCTGACGGATGACTCCTCGGGTTCATCTGTAACCCCGACAGCTTCAGTCTATAAACAAACCCTCATTTCAATTCCGACACCGAGATGTGACACTCGTGCGGCGAACGCTCACCCGAAGCTCCTCCAGCCCTACCGATTTATTCAAGGTCAGGCCCGCATGTTCGTTTGTCTTATCGCATAATGGCTCGCAGGCTTCTGCAACTTGGAAATTTGTGTCTGGCTGTGAATAATAAATGTTGTTCAGATGAAGCCTCTATAGATTTAGGACCCTGAAATTGTTTGCATGGCGCAGTTTTTTTCCCTTGGCTAAACTTTGTTGACCAGTATTTATTTATCAGGTATTCCTGATATGCTTTTCCTTGGTTATAATTACTTGATTTGGCTTACTCTCGCTCTCTCTCACCAGTGCTAAAAGTCTTTCACTTTGATCTGAAAGTCTTTGCAGGCTCATTGACTGTAATGAGATCTGGAGAATCCATAAAGACGGCTGGGATTTGACTGGGAGCCGAAAACGCGGAGCTGGGAATCAGCCGCATTTCACGGACGGAGCAAACAAAAAAAAATAAAAAATACAGATCTCAGATGACTTGGCAGCGCTTTGCCTTACCCTCCTCTACGCCAGATCCGAACATTAATTTCCCCACAGTCTGGAATTCCTGTGTGGAGCGGGGGGGAATTCACAGGAGAAGGAGGATTGGCATGGAGGCTTCTAGATGTTTCTGTTTGCGGCCCAAAAGGGGCGTCCCGTGATGAGAGCCAGGGTTTCTATAATCTCAAGCGTTGACAAGCGTCCAGTCCATCAATCAGGGGCTCCAGGGTTTCGTTCCTTTGCTTTATCCAGGCCAACTTTCACACGGTCACCGCTGATGTCTGATAAAGCTGCCTTATTGGGTCAAGGAGAGATGGAGAGAGGGCTGCCCTACCGCTAACCAAAGGGTTCCTCTGAACGCCGCCCAGACGGCCTTGCCAGTTTCGCTCTAACGTCGCTGGGATATGTTTCTCCATCAGATAAACATCAGGGCAGCTTTTCCTTCTTAATCTGTCAAAAGGGTTCAGACAGGATCTAAAAATACCCTGTCGGTGTTTGCCCATGATGTCCAACTAAATTAGGGGAGGAGCAGGGCTAAACAGAATTTGCATCAGACAACTTAAATGAGTTCAGGGTTCTTTATTAGATTATACGTCCATAATTGCGTTAGGTTTTAAAGTGATAGAGAATAACTCTGACAAAACATGTTGCTGAGTAACGAGATACAATAAGCTATTGAAATATAGCCATTTTCAATGATAATTTGTTTCGTATGTTGATGTGGTATGTTTTTAATATGTATATTCACGGGTGTTTCTTCAGTTTCTTGTCCCAGGGGTCGATTATAAATTGAAATAGACTGATTTTTTTCTTCTTTTTTTTTTAAATGAAGGTCAAATTTAAAACTTTCACCATGCATTCATCATTTATTTTTGCTACTTTCCAAACATCATATGTAAACTTATAAAACTGCTTCACGCTTCTCTCAGACCTTCAGACTATGAAACTATAAAACTATGAAAATATACAATATGATACAAAAAAAAACAACATTTATAGTGTTTTTAAAAGAGTTTGGAAAACGTCCATAGTTGAAGAGACACTCTTGTATATTTATTTTTATTAATCAAAAGCTTTGAAATTTTCAACAAATGTTTCAACAGCATGTTTTATTATTTAAAAGTATCAACGAATGAGAATTGCATATGCAAATGAGCTTTCTACAAACAGTCACAAGAACTCAGCTTTTGTGTCTGACGATCTGCAAAAACCTTTTTATATTTAGATGAAGCTCCATGAATGTTATTTGTATTGGGAAACATGAGGATAAAGATTCACATGTTAATATAGAAATGACTGTATTACGCACACCTTTAACACACACTTGTCTGTCAGTCTGAGTAAACACCTGCTGTTAACAAACACACACACACATAAGTTAGAGGGGAACACGCATATCATCAGTATGATTTCAAACACCACACACCCCCTCACACAGCTCCATATTTCATGCCAGTCTATCCTATTTATTATTAATGAGCATGTAAATAATCTTTTGCCGACCTGAGGTCTCAGGCTCAATTATTTTGATTGTGTTTTTTCCTCTAGTGTCCCAGCTGAGCTGTGTGGCCTGGCCTGAGAGAGAATCTGAGCCCTATCAGCATAACATATGATTTCATGCTCTCTGCCTTTCTGCTGTAACCTGCTGGAGTATTGCTGACCTTCAAACTTGAATTTATTTTCCTCTGTTCCTCTTCACAACCTTCTTTGGCTCACTTTTTATGTTTTTTTCTCTCTCGCTTTCTTACTCGTGATGTTTATTTTACAAATGGTTTGTTTTTGGGAGAATTGATTCACAAATTTGTGAATCACTTATTAGAAATTATACAGTTAACTGACTTTAAAATATGATCACTTCTCAATGGAAAACCACTTTGTGATAGCAATTGAAATCTGTAAGGTCCTGTGATTTAAAAATTGCTTTTGCAATCGCTATTATACTCTGCTTGCATGGGGTTGTCGCAATTTTACTCCAGAGAATATTTCTCAGGCAAGGTTTATTATTAAAAAAGTTAATTTCATACTCAACTGACTAAGTAACAAACACTTTTTGATCATTTTCAGAATTAGTGGTCTGGGAAAAGTTAATTTAACACAACTTAAATGTTTGTGATTAGTAGCGGCGCATGTTGTCAGAATGGCATCTGCCTATAAAACAATTATGAAACAATGTGCATATATATATATATATATATATATATATATATATATATACATATATACAGTAAACATTTTTTAATGCTTTCATGCTGTTTCATAATTGTTATATTGGTAGATTCCATTATGACAACATGATTCCATTCACTTAACAAATACAAAATACTGTATATAATTGCTATATTTTGTATATTACTGCTGTAAAAAAAAAAAAAAAATAAAATACACTGTACCATTCAAAAACATGGATTTGGTAAGATTTAAAAACAGTAATATTGAGGAAATATTATTACAATTTAAAATAACTATTTTCTCTTTAAAATGTATTTTAAAATGTAATTTATTCCTGTGATACAAAGCTGAATTTTCTGCATCATTACTCCAGTCTTCAATGTCACATGATCCTTCAGAAATCATTCTAATATGCTGATTTGATGGCTAAGAAACGGCTGTGCCGTTTAATATTTTTGTGGAAACCTTGATAGTTCTTTTAAGATTCTTCGATGAATAGAACATTCAAAAGAAAAGCATTTTGTAACATTATAAATGTCTTCACTATCAGTTTTCTTCAATTTAATGCGTCCTTGCCAAATAAAAGTATTACTTTCTTTAAAAAAAAAAAAAAAAACAGTTTTAACAATTAAATATTGTTGTAATTATTTATCCAATTTCCTTATGGGCAACACATTGTAGACTTTGGCCTATTCATATGACAGCTGTATTGCCTATATTTGACTTTTTACAATGTACTTCAGTATTTCTCTCTACTATAGAGTGCTGAAGGGCCTGTTTGTTCAGTCAAGGCTGAACGTGTTTATTTCTGCTAGACTGATGGTTAGAGGCCGTGTCCCGTATCACCACTGCGAGTCACTCATTTACACATACACACATACACACACACTCTGTTTGTTCTCCAGTCCATCATTAATGTCCAAATCAAGCCACAAACAAAGGCTCCTTCCCCCGCGCATGGCACTTGCTCGCTAATAATTAGCCCGGGGTCATTGTTTTTTGATATCGCAACGAGAAGGGTAGGTGCATAGAGAAAAGGAGAGAAGAATGAGGTTTCATTTGCATAGCTGTGCTACACTGAAACGTAGCCACTTATTACAAGTGCAGGTCAGCCAGTCGCTGGCATTGTTCAAAAATAATTAGCCTGATTCCCCGTCACACATTTGTTTTCATTTGAACTCCCCGAAGCCCTTGAAAGTCTGAACCTGTGCCCCACAATGCAGTTTTTTTTTTTGTCCTAGAGTAATGCATGCTTGTTATATGTGCTTGTTTTGTGAGATATAGGGTTTGCAGATGCCGTATCGGACCAAACATGCTGTTATAGAGCTCGGCAGCTCTGCTGAATAGAAATTAGTCGGGTGGCTCCCAGTGCTGGTGATACAAATAATCAATATGAGGAAATGACCCCAAAAACAAACACAAAAACCTGCTCAAACCGCTCTTACGCTCGGGAAATATCTCTGACGCAGTGTAAACAGTAACATAGTAAAAACGAATCAATATATTGATGTGTAAACACACATGGTGCCTTGAATGTGTGGGACGTGCGCAGTTCTACCAAAAGACCTTTATTTTTCATCATGTTTTGTTACACCTAAATCTCACGAGTGCTATTTTGAAAAATCTTGTCAGACCGTCGAAATGAAGTTTGCATGGTGAATGACCACGAGCGAAAGCAGCGGAATCATGCTAAACGTAATCATGGCCCTAATGCACGCACATTATTTCCTCTGTCATCGCCGCACGTGGTTTTCACAGAATTAGTGACATCTCGCATTATTTCGCCGTGATTAATTTGTGTTGGGGGCGTCTAGATGCAACGGTAACTGCCGCGTGGAAAAGCAAATGATAGCAGAGCAGCGATTAGCTGTCATTTCCCCAGAGGAGAGGAATATAATATTAAACTAATTCTCCTGTTGAAGTAATCATGTTGTCTGTTCAAGGTGATGGACAACTAAATTAGGAGAACAAGTACACTAGCATTTTATATCTGCGAGTGTTCTGTTTATCTTCTTAATGATGGCACAACACAACCGATTCTTTACAAGCCCCAAAATGACTGATAAAAAGCCGCCTCATATCCACAATCAGTGTGAGAAAAAACATATGATAAACATCATAAATCAATAAGCATGTGACTGAGTATTATTACAGTGTAATTATAAGTACTGAGTAACATTAATGAAATGCATGTACTTACTATATGGTTAGGATTAGGGTTACTTGCATGTAATTATGCATAATTGTTACAATAATAGTGAGTACATGTAACAAGGACACCATAAAATAAAGTGTAACCAGACATTCTACATATACTCTCAAATTTTCTTAAAAAAAAAAAAAAAAAAATTCTTATGATTGTATTTCACAGTTATTCTTTATTTTTAGAAATAGCTGTTTTACAATTCAAAATTGTGACTTTATTTCTAATTATGATGGTGACTGTTTCTCATAATTACTTTATTTTGCATAATTTTGACTTTATATTTCACAATATGACTTAATATCTAACAATTGCAGCTTTATTTCTTTTAATTGTGCCTTAATTTATCCTAATTGTTACATTATATCTTACAATCTGACTTTATTTTTCATAATTGTGACTTTTTTCCCCCCTGTAATCATGATTCCAGATCTCACAATGTGACTTTATATCTCACAATTGCAACATTTGCTCATACTTTTTCTTTCCGTATCTCACAACGTGACTTAATATCTCACAATTGCAATTGTATCTCATAATTGCAACTTTATTTCTCATAATTGTGACTTTGTATCTCACAAAGTGGCTTTATCTCTAAAAGTTGCAGCATTGTATCTCAAAATGTGTGAGTTAAAAAATTGTGAGTTAAAAAAAAAGGGGGGGGGGGTTAATAAACATGCATACAAGCATGCTTTGCTATGTGGAAACACGCACAGACAAGTGCACTAATGAAAACCCAAACCTCAGATGTTAAAACTTGTAATGGCCAGTCCCTTATGGGGTTATATCTCTGCCACAATTCTGAGCAAAACCTGCTTAATAATTATGCACACCTGAATATAAGGCGTTTTTAACTTCCAGCCTTCATGCACAATTATATATCGGTTATAAATGATTAAATACAAGACTAATAGTAGTTATTAAAATTGATGTCATTTGGAATTGGTAAATTGTGCTTGGAAAAAGTATGATCAGAATATCAACTTGCATAATAATTATGCACGCACTGTATTTTTCTTCGTCCACTGTTGTCGGTAATGCAGGGAATGTTGTGATTGGTTGTCAAAGCAGCCAATCAGAATTTAGTAGCCTCGTCTCTGATTGGCTGTAATTATGGCATATTGTAATGCTGGGTTGTGTTGAGCAAGCGAGCCATCGGCGTTTAGAGAGCACTGAGGGCGGGCATCAGGGGAGCAAGCTAGTGAAACGTTGCACACGCAAAAGAGGTCTGCACACATCCAAAAACTTATTTTAAATGCAGAATTGATTTTCGTGCGCTCAAAGTACTTTCTTCTTTGCGAGACAAACATTTTCTCCACAATCAGTTCGTGCATGTGCAAAATGCACTTTTGTGCGCTCAAAATATGATCTTTGGCGCTCAGAATTGTGGCAGAGATCTAACACCATAGTCCCTGGGGTGAATCTCCCATCTGTCAGAGGAGTGTGGGAGTGGACCGTAAGTCCTAGAAAGGTGGGAGAGAGAAATGGAGAGGAAGTGTTTCAGCCCTCCATCTGGGCCCAACGAGAGTCTGACTCTTGCTTCAACTCCTGACCCAATCCCACAGGACCAGCATCCATAGCAACCATTCACTCATTTTGTGGCTTCTCAAATGCATACCATATGAACAGTGATTATCTCTTCCATTTAAAACAAGGACAGACAGAAGAGAAAGTAGCAAGAATGATAAAAGGAAACAGATGGTTAAGACAACAGGTCAACCTTTACACACCTAGAGGTCAAAGCCTATCCATTCAATACCATATTCATACATTGACATAGTTGTTTATGCATACATACATTCATACATACATACAATCAGGTCCGTATATATTTGGACACAAGCACTTTTTTTTTAAATTTAAGCTGCTGACCAAAACATATTCAAGTTACAGTTATATAATGAATATGGGCTTAGAGGAACACTCCACTTTTTTTGGAAATAGGCTCATTCTCCATCTCAGCAAAGTTCCTTGATTATTACGCCAGAATGAGAGTAGTTCTTAATCATATCAGCCTAGAAAATCGCAACTTTTCATTTTCCGCCGGTCTTAGTACACGATATAACTACAGAAGAGTCAAGTTTTAAATAGGACAAATATCGAAACTCTTTGGTCATTTTTGAACGCAATGCTAGTGGTCTAATCGGATTCAATGATCTATGATAAGCTATGCTAAAAGTGCTATCGCCAGATCCAGAGATCAGCTGAATGGATTCAAAAACAGTAAAACTCAACTTATTAACTCTGGGGGAGTTGGAGAATGAGCCTATTTCCAAAAAAAGTGGAGTGTTCCTTTGAAGTGCACACTCTGGGCTTTAACCTGAGCAGCTCTTTAATGTGTATCTTCCCCCTTTTTCAAGGGATCATAAGTAATTGGACAATTGAATCAAAAGTTGTTTCATGGACAGGTATGGGGTATTCTTTCATTATTTTTACATCATTTAAACAGGTAAAAGTTGAGCTGATTTTAAGTAAGCCATTTGCATTTGGAAGCTGTTGCTGTGAACCCACGTGCAGTCAAAGGGTCTCTCCATACAAGTGAAACAGACAATTGTTAGGCTTCAAAAACAAAACAAATCCATCAGAGCGATAGCAGGAACATTAGAAGCGGTCAAATCAACAGTTTGGTACATTTGGAGAAAAAAAGAACGCACTAGTGAGCTCAGCAACATAAAAAGGCCTGGACGTCCACAGAGGACAACAGTGGTGGTCTGGTGGATGATCGGAAAATCCTCTCCATGGTAAAGAAAAACCATTTCACAACATCCAGTCAAGTGAAGAACACTCTCCAGGAGGTAAGCGTGTCACTGTCAAGTCTACAATCAAGAGAAGACTTCATGAGAGCAAATACAGAGGGTTCACCACAAGGTGCAAACAAAAATGACCATGGTGTTGGTGTGCTTGACTGGCCAGCAAACTCACCAGACCTGAACCCCATAGAGAATCTATGGGATATTGTCAAGAGGAAAATGAGAAACAAAAGACCAAAAAAATGCAGATGAGCTGAAGGCCACTGTCAAAGAAACCTGGACTTCCATACCACCTCAGCAGTGCCACAAACTGATCACCTCCATGCCACGCCGAATTGAGGCAGTAATTAAAGCAAAAGGAGCCCCTACCAAGTATTGAGTACATATACAGTTAATGAACATACTTTCCAGAAGGCCAACAATTCACTAAAAATGTTTTTTTTTTTTATTGGTTTTATGAAGTATTCTAATTTGTTGAGATAGTGAATTGTTGGGTTTTTGTTAAATGTGAGCCAAAATCATCACAATTAAAAGAACCAAAGACTTAAACTACTTCAGTCTGTGTGTATTTAATTTATTTAATACACAAGTTTCACAATTTGACTTGAATTACTGAAATAAATGAACTTTTCCACGACATTCTAATTTATTGAGATGCACCTGTAGGTGTCGCTGCATTTTAATGCTTTTTTTTAGCCTATCCAGTTGAACCCACTGGATGCGGCGTAGGGATGGGCGATACCTCTTATTTTATTTTCTAAACGGATCTTTTAAATTATTAAAAGAGTATAATCAGTAATTATACTCACTTAATATTAGATTTTAAAGCCATGTTTTTTTTTTTTTTTACATTTCATAGGCTTTTTTTTTTTGTCTACACTGTCAGAAATAAAATATACTAAAATTGTATTTTAGCCCTTTACTGGGGCAGTAACCTCAAAGGTGGACCTATACCCCTAAAAGGGAGCATATTAGTACCATATAAGTATGCATGCTTTAAGGGTAGACAAGTTACAAAGGTCCACCTTTGAGGGTACCTCATGAAAAATAAACATGGTGTTACAGTACATAAGTACTAAAATGTATTATTATTATTATTTCCATGGTAAATTTGTGATTACTGCAGTTTTACTACAAATACTGTGGTAAACTGTGGTTACTGTAATAAAACCATGGTTAATGTTTGTAAAAGGCTGCCAGGCTGCTGTACTCCTAAAGGTGAAACTTTAGCATATTTTTTTAATAGATTTATTAACAGCAACCTAACACAATCCATTTGAACTTTTAACAACCAGTTTAAATAAATTTACTTGCACAAACTAGCCTATTTAAAATAAATATTAGATAAATAAACCAAGTTTGGGGTTAGTAAGATTTTGTAATATTTTTTAAATAAGCCTCATGCTCACCAAGGCTGCACTTATTTGAACAACAATACAGTAAAAACAGCAATATTGTGAAATACAGTCCCCTCCATAAGTATTGGAACAGTAAAGATAAAATTGCTCTGTTGGCTGTGGAGTCAAGACATTTGCAAATATGATTAAAAGATGAATATGAGACAAAACTACAGAATGTCACATTTTATTATTAGCCGTTTCAACACATACATGTTTTACCAAATAAAAAGAACAGCACTTTTAGAGTTCATCCCACTCATTGATGTGAGCATAAGTATTGGGACAGTTGAACATAAGGCAGATATAAAAGATTAAAAGCTATTATTTAGTTGCAGATCCCTTACGCACAATCACAGCAGTGAGTCTGTGACCCATAGACATCACCAGACTCTTGGTCTCATCCTTTGAAATACTTTTCCCAGCCTTTAATGCAGCCAATTCCAATTGTTGCTTGTTTTGGGGAGTTTCTGCCTTTACTCTCCTCTTCAGCTGGTGAAATTCATGTTCAATCGGATTTAAATCTGGAGACTGACTTGGGCAATCTAAGACTTTCCATTTCTTTGCCCTTATAAACTCCTTGACTGAACTGGCAGGGTGTTTTGGGTCATTTTCCTGATGCAATATGAAGCACTTCCCAATTAATCTGGTGGCATTTTCTTAAATATTGGTAAGCAAGATGGTTTTGTACCCTTCCAAATTCATTCTGCTACTGTCATCATACATTAAGTCATCAGTAAAGTTGAGAGGGCCTGTTCCAGAGGCAGCCATGCAGGCCCATGCCATGACACCACCTCCACCATGCTTTACAGATGAGGCTGTATGCTTGGGATCATTGCAGTTCCCTTTTTTTCTCCACATTTTTGCTTTCTCATCACTTCGATAAAGGTTCATCTTTGTCTCATCAGTCCATAAACACAGTTCCAAAACTCTTCTGGCTCACCTTTGTGCTTTTTTGCAAACTCTAATCTTGCCTTTCTATTTTTGGAGCTGGTCAGAGGTTTGTATCTTGCTGTGTAGCATCTGTAATTCTGTGTCAAAGTCTCCCGAGGACAGTAGATTGTCAGAGCATCACCACAGCTTTCTGGAAATTGTTGACGTTGTTTGCTCCACTTCACTTCAGCGGCAGGCACGAGTCAAACGAGCGCGGAAACGGTACTTTGCTCGCAGCGTGCATGCAATGTTGTGGTCAGATAAGTCATGATGTTACCAAAAAGGTGATTAAAGCTGCCTTAAAACTGTGCATGGCTGCGTGCATGTAATATATTTTATACGAGTCACATTTAAAAACATGTCTCTGAAATGGTTTTCAAAACTTTTCAGGAGCAGCCCAGCACTGTCTCCCTCATCTAACATCTAACACACCTGATTCAACTCCTCAGCTCATTTATAGAGACTTTATGACCTGAAGTGTGTCAGAAATGGTAAAAAGAGTTGAGAGAAAATATGATGCGTGTCAGATCCACTTCATGTTCAGCAGCAGCAGCTCTTAAAGAAATAACAGCCAAAATAACCTAATAACCAGATGCTGTGATGTCTATTAATCAAAGGACAAAGAAAAAAAAAACAACAAAAAAAGGAGGACAATATAACTTATAGCTTTAAGGATTAAGGTGAGTTTTAAATTAAGGTTCAATTTCTGTATATTTCTGCTGAAGGGCACAGGTAAATATGACATTTATTATAATGGGTTTATGTGAAGATTGTTTTAAGTTCACTTAAATTAGAAGTTTTTTTTTTAAGTCTAATAAATGTTAAGATTGATATCTCTCAATTATACTGTAATGTTGAAAGGCTATAGTCAATAGGTAAATATTGGGGGGGGGGGGAATTTTATGGAGAAACAAATATTGGTACAGTGATACTGGCCTTCAGTCATAAAAAAGATGCCATTAAACAAATATTTAAAAAAATATACTTTGTTGTTTGTACATTAATTTGAAGATTGAATGTGAAATTATTGCAATATAAAAGTATATTTAAAAACTCTAATTTTAGGGGGGATTCATTTCAGAAAAATGTGCGATTGATTAGTTAATTTTTTTTAATTGATAAAAATAAATTTATTATTTAATAATTATTACGTAGCCTATTAGTTGTTAAAAGGTTTTTCCTTTGGTTAATGTTGTGTCACTAGTTCCCTCAAAAAAATAACTAAAAAAAAATTGCTGTACGAAACCCCTGAACGAGAATCCCTAATGTCAAATTTCTTGGGAAACCCTGAGACAGAGTTCTCGCTGAAAGACTCTTCATGATGAAATGAGTTGCTCCATTTTTCTGGAAATAAGGAAATAAATTGGTGCACCTTACTCCATATGGTGACTTTTAGGACCGTTCATATATAGTTCTTTTGACGTGCACTATTAAAAACTAACATATTACCCACCGCTGGCACTGCACCAGTGCTCTCACATGTAATTAGATTTGATTGCACAATCAACTGGGACCAAATGAACCGTCATATGTTTAGAGGCATAACTCCTGCAGCACAATAGTGAGCTGTCAAAAGACGCGGAGGCCTCATCTAAGAACATGTAGGAGAGTTTTAAAGCGAGTCACAGCCGTTCTCCTGCGGAGAGCCATTCATTAAGGGAGAAACTCCAATTACTCAGCGCTGGAGTTTCTGGCAGGCTGGAGAGAGAGGTGTTCTGTCTGTTTCCTGCCAAAGCCTGTATAGAAATGTTTGTTTGGCCTCTTGTCAGATAATCGTATTTTCATGTACTCAGGCTGTTACCGCTGCTATGAAATGGATTTAAAGCACTCTTAATTCTTAAATGTTATGTATTTGTTTGAGTAATGTGGAAAACCTGCCGTTTATCCATTAAGATACTGTAGGCAGGTGTTTGGAAAGAGTATTTAAAATGCAGCTAACTTGTTTTAAAGGAATGTTCTAGGTTTGATGGAATTGAGGCTCTACTGACAGCATGAGTGGCGTGATGTCGATTACCAAAGAAAATCATTTTGACTTGTTTTTGAACATCGTCAATGTTTGAATAGAAAATAACTTTACAAATGTCCATAGCCATTTTAACATTACACTGTAAAAAAATCGTAAAATAACAGAAAAAGTACTGGCAGCCATTACACACAACATTATCCATTCATTTTACGGACATTTCTGTTAACTGTAAAACACAATGCAATGAAGTGTGAAATTCAAAATACTGGTAAAACACCTGTAAAAAATAAACACGGAAAAATTCCTTCAAATTATACAGTAGGCCTATATTGTGTCCTATTTTTTTTACAGATTTTTTTTATTAGAGTGTACTGCACGAAATTCAGTGTTTTGATGTGGACATAACTTGTGCATGTTAGTTTAGGTTATATTTTTATTGATAATATTGATAACATTTAGGAACATTGTGAAAAGATTATTTTACAGCTCAAATAAATCTTTATTTCCTTGTTTTATTTTATTGTATGTATATTGTAATCATTATTTATGTTTTATTATTTATTTATCTTTTTATTTCTTATTCAAATTTTATTATTTTCTTTATTAATAAAAATATAGGTTTTATTACTGTTTGTTATCAGTAGTAGTTAATTTATTGTACTGGATCCAGAGAATTTCTGTAAGAAAACCAAAATTGTTAATAATAAAAAAGTTTAGAGACTAGTTCACTTTCATTTTATGTTACTATAACCATTTTTTATTTCATTATTTATTTTTATTTATTACTTTTTTCTGTGGTATTTAAATCTTTTCTTTATTTTTAAAATTTTTTTTTTTTAGTATTTTCTGCGGTAATCAGCACAGTGCTAGAAATGTTTTCCATAGTACCTAATTTATTTGTATTAAATCCAGAGAATTTCTTTATTCCAAAATTGTTAATAAAAAAATCTGAAGTACAATACAAATATTTTAGAATAAGTTCTAAGTTATATGAATTTAGCTTTGATGTGGATGAATGGCAGGGTGTTGCTGTGGTCACAGTGAGGGTGACTCTGTTTGTTTTGCCATCATGTCCATCAGGGTGTTTTTATCTGGTGACCACAGTTTCTCACACATCAGACTGATGAGAAAACAAACAGAGCCGGATCCTTCCTCTCTTTCTCACCATCCACTCACTCGTTATATGTAATGGGCAAAACACAGAGGGCTCGGGGCTGTGTGTGTGTGTGTGTGTTTCTCTCATGGCACCACAGGTATCAGAGAGCGTGAGTGATGTGTATTGTGTTGTGTTGTGTTGTGTGTGTGTGCTCTTGTCCCTTGTGTCTTAGTCTGTGAAGATGGACTCCCCCTCGCAGATGGGGCTTTAATTAACACATGGGCTCTCTCATCACAACACCACGGCCAGGTGTCGCCCAGGAAACCGTCTCAGGACCAGGCGCCTGGGACCTGTGCTCAGGGAGAGGAGGAGCAGCCAATAACAAGCAGACTACACACTTAGTCTTCAACATAACACAGCCTTCACAATTAATAGACTTGATTAGAGAAAAGGTAGGAAACTAAGAATGACAAAATATGTTAACCAAAATCTTCTTTTATTGTATTTGTCCTCTCATTATTTTTATTGTTTTAAATAATAATTATTAAACTTTAACTGCACACATTAAAGGGTTAGTTCACCCAAAAATGAAAATTAGCCTGTGTTTTACTCACCCTAGAGCCATCCTAGGTGTATTTGACTTTCTTCTTTCAGACGATACCAATCGGAGTTATATTAAAAATTGGCTCTTCCAAGTGTTATTATTGCAGTGAGTGGTGTTTCTCTTTAACAGTCCAAAACACGTTAAACAAAGCGTGCGCATCCATAATAAAACATGCCTCACACGGCTCCGGGGCATGAATAAAGGCCTGTAGCGATTCCATGCGTTTTTGAAAGAAAAATATCCATATTTCAAACGTAATAAACACTTTTCTCTCACTTCCGGTATCTGTTATACGTGGAAGCTGTTCCGGCGGATGACGTAGGACTCTAAGATATGCTAGTCTCGAGAGTTTGCTTACAGGAGCAAAAGAAGCAAATATATTATATCGAAATCCTCTGACATTTTTCTTTACAAATCCTTGGTTTGTGCTTCTAATTCATGACTGGCATTTTGTTTAATTCTCTCTCCACGTTCATCACTAATCACGCAACGCCGACGTCCTATGTCATCCGCCTGGAACAGCTTCCCTGTACCACAGTCAGCGGAAGTGAGAAAAAAGTGTTTATAACGTTTGAAATATGGATATTTTTCTTACAAAACTGCATGGATTCGCTACAGGAGGCCTTTATTCACGCCCCAGAGCCATGTGAGGCACTTTATTTAACGTCTTTTGGACTGTTGAACAGAAACATCCACCTACTAGAGCTTACAAGTGCCAGAACAATTTTTAATATAACTCCGATTGGATTTGTCTAAAAGAAGAAAGTCATATACACCTAGTATGGCTTGAGGGTGAGTAAATAACAGGCTAATTTTCATTTTTGGGTGAACTAACCCTTTAACTTCACTTGTAATTTCTACGTAACAGATTGAACATTTACATTTTTAAGCACTTTACCAAAATGACATTGCATTAAAGGTTTTATTAGGTTTTTAATCTTAAATTATACAGGTGCTGGTCATATAATTAGAATATCATCAAAAAGTTTATTTATTTCACTAATTCCATTCAAAAAGTGAAACTTGTATATTATATTCATTCATTACACACAGACTGATATATTTCAAATGTTTATTTCTTTTAATTTTGATGATTAGAGCTTACAGCTCATGAAAGTCAAAAATCAGTATCTCAAAATATTAGAATATTTATATTTGAGTTTGAATAAATGACCATCCCTACAGTATAAATTCTGGGTATCTCTTGTTCTTTGAAACCACAATAATGAGGAAGACTGCTGACTTGGCAATGATCCAGAAGACGAACATTGACACCCTCCACAAAGAGGGTAAGTCACAGAAGGTCATTACTGAAAGGTGTGGCTGTTTACAGAGTGCTGTATCAAAGCATATTAAATGCAAAGTTGACTGGAAGGAATAATTTGGGTAGGAAAAGGTGCACAAGCAACAGGGATGACCGCAAGCTTGAGAATAAAGTCAAGCAAAGCCGATTCAAACACTTGTGAGAGCTTTACAAGGAGAGAACTGAAGCTGGAGTCAGTGCATCAAGAGTCACCACACTCAGACGTCTTCAGGAAAAGGGCTACCAAGCCACTTCTGAACCAGAGACAACGTCAGAAGCATCTTACCTGGGCTGTGGAGAAAAAGAACTGGACTGTTGCTCAGTGGTCCAAAGTCCTCTTTTCAGATGAAAGTAAATTTTACATTTCATTTGGAAATCAAGGTCCCAGAGTCTGAAGGAAGAGTGGAGAGGCACAGAATCCATGTTGCTTGAAGTCCAGTGTGAAGTTTCCACAGTCAGTGATGATTTGGGCTGCCATGTCATCTGCTGGTGTTGATCCACTGTGTTTTCTGAAGTCCACAGTCAACGCAGCCATCTACCAGGAAATTTTAGAGCACTTCATGCTTCCTTCTGTTGACAAGCTTTATGGAGATGCTGATTTCATTTTCCAGCAGGACTTGGCACCTGCTAAGTATTGAGTGCTGTACATGCTCGTTTTCATACTTTTCAGTTGGCCAAGATTTCTAAAAATCCTTTCTTTGTATTGGTCTTAAGTAATATTCTAATATTTTGAGATACTGATTTTTGACTTTCATGAGCTGTAAGCTCTAATCATCAAAATGAAAAGAAAAAAACATTTGAAATATATCAGTCTGTGTGTAATGAATGAATATAATATACAAGTTTCACTTTTTGAATGGAATTAGTGAAATAAATCAACTTTTTGATGATATTCTAATTATATGACCAGCACCTGTATATACACTGTCACTCAAAAGTTTGGGATCAGTAAGATTTTTAATGTTTTTTAAGGGAGTTTCTTCTGCTCATCAAGACTGAAAAAATGTAAAAAAAATCTAAAATTACGAGATTAAAGTCGAAATATTACGAGAATAAAGTTGAACTGTTTTACAAATAAAGTCGAAATGTTTTGAGAATAAAGATTATAGTTATAATATCTTGAGATAGGCTATTCTAGGCTTTTGCGCATGCAAATGGCCCGGATTGGGAGCACCGGGAGATATTCCAAATCTCAGTTTTATAGCGAAATACAAACAATATGTAGGCTATATTGCAATAATGTGTTTGCCAAGCGGCATGTGAGTCAATCATCTTTCCGATTACAATAACGAACGACGATACATTATTTTCAATATCATATCAATATGATATTAAGCTGTTTCAGCGAGTCCTTAAAATTGACATCCCAGTCAGATGATGCGGCTGCTCGGACGCAACAATATTCAAAACAATTCCGGTGGCCCGGCAACTTCTCCCAGTGCTCTCAATGCAGGCCATTTGCATGCGCAATATAGACTATACTCTCAAAATATTATAACTTTAATTTCTTCGATTTAAATTCTCTTCTTAGACTTTATTCTCGAAACATTTCAACTTTATTCTCATAGTATTTCAACTTTATTCTCGAAACATTTCAACTTTATTCTCGCACATAGCCGCAGGAACATATTTCATCCAAAGTGATCTCATGATAATTCGTATGTATTTTACGTAAAATGTGGTTCTATAAAACGCACATTTACTTACGTTTTTACAGGCACTAAAACGTACAATACTTGCGTATTTTCAGCATCTAAACATACAAATACTTACGTATTTTCAGCATTTAAACGTACAAAACTGACGTATTTGACATCTAAAAATGAATCCTTATGAATATTGAAATCGCGGCATTAATTTTATTATTAGTTGTTTTTAGTTGTCATATCAATTACCTTGTTTTCAATTGCATCATTAAATAGTTTACTCGTTTACAAAACGAAATGATAACATTTCGCTTTGTGTGATTTCTGCTGCCAGCTCGTTTCCAATAATAGGCCTACATAATGTTAAACAAGACCACTTTAAACCTTAAAATAAATAACATTTGAAATAGTTTAACCTTTACTTGTCATGTACTTTGTTTGCCATGGGCCACAAAAGGCGTTTTCTCCGACATGCTGTGACTGACAACAGAACTACAAAAAAACACTAAAACCGCAACATAATTACGAAATGAAACGATTTTATTTGTGCGCTGTAATCCAGATCTTCAGAATCCATACGACTGCGAGGAACAGACCCAAATCCGAGCCTTTATTCGACGATCTTCATTTCCATCCCGAGCAGCAAGTCCAGCGAAATTTCGAGTTTATTCTCGTAGTATTTTGAGTTTATTCTCGTAATATTTCGACTTTATTCTCGTAATTTCAACTTTATTCTCGAAATATTATGACTTTAATCTCGTAAACTTAGATTTTTTTTATTTTTTAACGTGCCACTAAAACACCGTCGTATCAGTGTCACATGATCCTTCAGAAATCATTCTAATATGCTGATTTATTATGAGTGTTGAAACTGTTGTGCTGCTTCATACTGTTTTATGGAACATGTGATACTTTTTTCTTTGATTCTTTGATGAATACAAAGTTAAAAAGAGCAGCATTTGTTCAAAATAGAAATCTTCTCTAACAATAGTCTTTGCTATGTTTACTTTACTATAAAATATGACTTTTTATTCATTTAACACATCCCTCCTTAATAAAAGTATTAATTTCTTTAAAAAAAAGAAAGAAAAAATCTACTCACCCCAAACTTTTGAATAGCATTGAACACAAAATTTATTTTTTAAAATAAATGCTGTTCTTTTGAACTTTTTATTAATCAGAGAATCCTAAAAAAAAAAAAAAAAAAATCACACACTGTAAATTGCGTAAATTCCGTAAAATTTACAGTAAAAAAACAGCAGCTGTGGTTGCTGGAATTCTACCGTAAAAAAATATGGTAACAACATTTTAGGTTTTACGGTTTTAACTTAAATTTACAGTTAAATACCATAATTTCATTATCTGATATAATGTTAATATACCAACTTAATTTTCAGGCAATAGATTTAATAGAATTACGCTTGCCAGATATTTAAATTAAAATACAATTAATATTATATTCAAAATGAAGGCAGAAAGTATTCTGACACTTTCTGGTTGACAAATGTTGTTTCGATCGTGTTCATAGTTGAACTACAATTTTGGTTACTCTTCTAAAACACCTGTGTGAACTTAAGGAGAACTTCAACTAAAAACAAGTCAACTAAAATAAGTCTGCGCTAAAATGGCTCAGAGAAAGTTTAGCATCATTCACTTGCAAATGCCAGTTGGTCTGTTGTTTTTACTGTATGTAATGCAATTCAATTTCATATTTTAAGCATAAAGTGTCAAAGTTCCTTTTGGGACCAAACGTCTTGAAGTGAATTACTTTTGATCCTTTGCAACTAAACAAACTTTCACTTCAAATTTTCTCTGTAATGCCACGTCTCAAGCAACTCGCAGTGGCCGTCGTTTCCGCAGACCTCGGAAGTGAAGCTGTCGTTGACATGTTCTCAATTCCAGCAGCATCTGGCCCCAAACAAGTACATCAAATCCCACCCAACGGCTCGCCGGAGCGTGCCAACTGACACTCTCCATTACGTGTCGTGCCCGCAAAGAGCCGTGGCCCGCGGAGTGGCAGGACGGAGCACTTCCCATTAGAACCCTAAAGAGGAGGACATCAAACAATCTGGGGAGCAGACACAACCTCGGGAGGGCCACACATCATCATATTTTAATAGAACATGTGGCTTCTTTGCTGTTGTCTTGTGTCCAAATTGCAATAGTGAATTCTGTCCAGCTGTCGATCTACAAATGGGGCTCAATTACCCAGGCACTAGCTGTAGCGTATGTGCGAGAGCGCCGTCTCCCTCTCCTCGCTCTGCCAGACTCCTGGCTCTAATTGTTGAACAAAGTGAGACAGAGTAGTTTGAGTCGCCTTTGGTCAAGCTTCCATGTGGGTGACAGGTGACATCATCCAGGCTGACATTGTTTTCTTGGCCCCCCACTTCAGCAACCCTCTGCGCTTCTGTGTCTAAACGCTGGGAAGCATTGGATCCTAACACAGCGAAACTGCAAAATTGACTTTGCCACCTTCATAATGGAGCTGTTGGCACGTGACGCTTGTGCCACACAACACGCCGGTTCTTTACGAGCCAGTTTGAGCATGCTTTTTTAATGATTGGGGTTACGGCATCTGCGTTACACTTCCCGTGTTTGCTATCGCCAGACGATAGCTGCTCTGCTTTTTAGTGGCATAATTAATTTTGATTTCATCAAAAAATCATGATGATTTTGCTATTAAATGTGATCGTTTGCATGCATGCATCCAATCAAATAATATGATAGTGTTATCTAACAGGCTAAGTTAACTTAGCTGTGTATGTAGTAAGTTTGGATCAAATTTCAAAAAGCAGTTTTCATTGAAATTTCTCTTTCGAAATGGCTCTTCATAAAACAGTTTCATTTATTAAAATTGAGTGAAGTTCATAGTTTATGTAAGAGACAGAGTTACAGTATCACACTACAGGGCCCTTGTGAGCTTTTGGAGGCCCTTTGGGAACGTTTTGGCTTTGCAGTCCCAGAATTCATCAAATTATGATCATCGGCAGACTAAATGAAAATCTGTGATGGCTTGAGCAGATACATTTGGCAAAAAACAGCAACTTTGTAGCTTTGTCTTGCTTCCAGGTGAAAATAGTCAAACATCCTTAAAACAAGATCAATTGAGAAGAAAAACTGTGTAAGATAATAAAACTTGTTTTAGAGATTATATCTTGCATTACACTACCATTCGATGGTTGGGGTTGGTATGTTTTTGAAATGTTTGTGAAAGAAGTCTCTAATTATGACTGCAATAATTTGATAAAAAAATAACTGCTTTCTTTTTAAGTGTATTTTAATGCACAATTTATTTCTGTGACAGAAAATATAAATTTTCAGCAGACATGAATTTTCTTTAGTGTCACATGATCCTTCAGGTGCCATTTTAATATGCTGATTTTGTCCTTAAGAAACATTTCTTATTATTGTCAATGTTGAAAACAGTTCTTTGAATGAAAGACAGTTTAAAAGCATTAACAGCATTTACATGAAATAGAAATCTTTTGTAACATTATAAATGTATTTTTTGTCGCTTTCATCAATTTCCTGCTGAATAAAGGATTAATTTCTTACTGTACACAAAGAGGTAGCTATAGTGTAAGTGTTTTTAAACATTAATCTCACAATAGCCTATATTGCTTCATTCATGCTTAGAATCAGAACAATTTGTTAATGGGGTGAGACTTTTTTGTTTCTTAGCCTACTTATTTTTATGTCTGGCAATGTCTTTTCTCCCTCTACTATGGTACCCCGTTAATACATTGCTAAGTATGCCGGTTTAGTTGTGCCGTCAGCCTTATTAACATCTCTCGAGACCCCTACACACTTCATAGAAGGACCCCGCAACCAGTTAACATTACCCATGCCCTCGGAGTGTAGTCCCAAATAACATTACCTCAACTCCCAACATAACTTCCCACAGTAGCCGTAGCTCCCCACGGAGCGCGTATTACCCAGGCAATGAGGCGGCGTCGCGCCTTTTGCACTTCACTTGAGAACAATAGCCTACCTGCTTTTTCTGTCACAGCGCCTGTATCGCTTCACTTAGTTTAGGTAAACAATCGTGCTCTATGACATCCTAAATACCTTCGAGCCCTCTGCGACTTCCCCTCGATGCAGAACGCCATAATAATCTTCATCATCACCGCCATATATTACCGAGGCCGCCTTCTAATGCCTGCGAGGCAGCGGCCTCTCCCATCCCAGGCAGCCCTCGGCTCTCGCCGCATTTTCATTTCGTTACACTCTCTCTCACTTTTTTATTTCCCTTTGGCTTCTGCCGCGGCTCCCTTTACAAAGCCCGGGAGCATTATCAAAACATTACGGTGCGCAGCATGTGTTTGATTAAAAAAGTGTAAAGTTACAAATTAGTTAATAAAATCATTTAGGCCGATCGCTGCAAATGGTGATAAATGCGTTCCATATGTTCCCAATAAAAAAGAGAAAAAAAAAAAAAAAAAAAACAACTGAGTGCCATGTGCCCGTCCCCCTCTGTCTTTGCCATAAACAAATAAATTAAAACAATTACCGTGGCGCACGCCCTCCCAGTCTTTAATGAGAGTGCCACCATATAAAAGATGTGACAGCTTTCATATCCTCAAAATGGTGTGTGTCTCTATCTGGAGAGGCTGGAAAGTTCCAGATGTTCCCGGTGAAAGGGCTTCTCTCCCCCTCTGTCTGTCCCTCTATCTGCCCTGCGAAACTTTATATCTCACCGATTTATGTGGCTTTGGGTTCTTTAACTCCTGCTGGTTAATGAGAGGTGGTGACTGCAGGCGCTGTCAGTCCTCTATTAACCCAGCGCCTCTTGATCAGCGTTTTGTTATAGATTATGGAAAATTTGCTCCTGTCCATCTGTACACTATATGCTTAAGCTCTAACTTTGAGCTGCCCGCACTTTGCCCTTTTGCAGTGATTGCCTTTCTTCAAAAAAAAGTGTTGGAAAGTAATTAGCTAAATGTAGCAATGCAACATTTTTTTCTGTATCAGTTCTTAAAATGACCAAGCCTCTCCAGCTAACAGGGAACATTTTCAGAACTTTGAATAACGTTTTGGCAAGGTTCTCTCAATGTTATGAACAAACGTTCTTCAAGTAACGTTAATAGAATGTTCGTTCAGGGTCATTTAGTCGTTAATAATGTTCTCAAAACGTTAGCACAAAAACATAATTTATAAATTGTTTATGGTACGTTTTAGTTGGGTGTTTAGTTGGATAGTTGCTATTTGTTTCAGAATGTTTAGAGACCATTCAAAAGTAACATTCTCATAATGTTTACAAAATTATAAAAATGGAATTTTCCCTTACTGTTTGCATACCCCCTTTTTAAAAAAACCTTTTTAAAAACTGGACATTTTGAACATTTGAAGACAACATTCAGACAACATTCAGAAATAACATTTTCATAATCAGAACATTAGCAAAACATTCTCAGAACATATTTTTGTTAATTGGTAGCAGCGTGTAGCAATGTGATTTATTTCATAAACAAATAAATAAAATGTATTTGTTTGTTTGTTTATCCATCCATCCATCTATATATCTTATTCTATATATTATTTTAATATCACATTACAAGCAGTGTTAATTTCGCAATTAAATAATTGACAAAAATGTTTTTAATATTGTGTTTTGGTTTTCTCAGTGCTGTCAAATCCGAAAATGCACATCATGACAATAATTGAACACTTCTGATTTAACCATACTAATGAAGAAAGTATGATAAGTAAATTTTTGTATATAATCCTAATGTTTGTAAAATGTTTAAATATTTAGTTACATTTTTTCCACAACAACTTTTTAAAATTAAAAGCTATTTTAGTCTGAGTAAAACTGAAAAAGTTAATGAGATGAAATATTTAGTAAATATTAATAAAAATATTATTAAAAAAAAAAAAACTGTGAAAAATAACATTGCTTACATGTGGCAGTGTGTATTTGCAATTTAATTAATTAATTAAGCAATTTTATTTCCTCGCCTGGCAATTGTTTTGCTTATATGGCTTCTGCAGCTGCTCATCTCAATTAAATATAAGCATATATTAACAGTACACATGTTCCTTGAGTTTCTCATGTGAGCCATTATGCTGAATCAGCTCTCACCATGCAATAACTTGGCACTTTTGATAGGATAAATCTTCTCACAGCAGATAACGCCAATGTCTCCACCTTGGTTTGGCCCTTGTCTGAAGGGCTTGGCCACCACGTTCCTCCATTACTCTTCATATAAAGAGCATGACAGCGGCTGGAAGTCCTGCCGCCGTGCCTGAGGTTTCGTCCGGCCTGGGGAGATGCAACACTGGGCGTCTGAGTGAAACAAATTGTTTTCGTGGGTCCTCACCAATCAGGCCATCTCACACCTGCTGTAAAGCCCCCGTGCAGATAACCCCCCACACACACCCCAAATCAACCCACGCCGATTATTAGCCCTGATGTCTGTTTTTATTTGCTCTATTATTATGTTTTTGTTCAGCCATCGCCGGGCCTCCATTTTTAATTGCACCTCCTGGGGATGCAGCGATGATGGATGTTGAGCAGAATAGCTGAATAGGACTGACCGCTATTGTAAACTGAAGGGTTTTGTCAGTGTATATCTAGTGCAGTCTCAAACTGAAATGCATTTTTTGCTTTTTCTTTGAAAGGTTTTTTTGGTTTGTGTGTGTGTGTGTGAAACAAAATAGATACATAACCCTGTACAATATTTTTTATTATTTGGTGAGGTTTAGTGAATTGGGACTCTTTGCCCCTTCAGCTGTATGGTTCTTGCTTTAATATAAAACAAGGAATTAGCTTTCTAGCTTTCTGAGTCAAAGATAAACTAAAAACCAAGTTATGCCAACAAATTCCCCCCAAATGTGTCTAAACTAGCCTAACAGAGTTGAACAAACAGTTCATTTGAGCTATTGAGCAATGTTGCAATTTGTTAAGCTCCCAGCAAGCATTGCAGCATCAATAAATAATGCAGTTACTTCTTTGCTAGAGCTTTGAAAACTTGTTGGTTGCCAGGATTATTGTGATTTGTATTTGAAGTGTTGAGGTCTGTTAGTGTCTACATGCAAATAATATATTTTCAAGATGTATAAGATTGAAGTGTTAACAAACTGATATTTTTGGTTTGTCAGTTAGTATTTTTATTTCCCCAAATTAAATTTTTAGTTGATGTGACATATTTATTATGTTGCCTTATTCAAGATTTTTAAATATGTTTTTTAAACATCTTATGCTCACCAAGGCTGCACTTATTTGATAAAAATACAGTAAAAATAGTAATATTGTGAAATATTATTATGTTTTAAAATAACTATTTTCTAATTTAATATATTTAAAATTGTAATTTATTTCTGTGATGCAAAGCTGAATTTTCAACATCATTACTCCAGTCTTCAGTGTCACATGATCCTTAAGAAATCATTTTAATATGCTGATTTAGTGCTCAAGAAATATTTCTTAAGAGAAAAATATCTCAAGAGATGATTCTATTATCATTGTTAAAAAATTATATTATATACGTTTCTACATGTATGTGTAAGAGAAAGAGAGAAGAAAGAGAGAGGGCAAATTTCTGTGAACATTTGTTGCCATCTGTCATTGACCTTCACAGTCACACACACTCTTGCCACTAACCCTCAATACGGCCCGGGAGCTTGAACCATGTCCATTTGATGTCCATTTAGACTCAGCAGATTAAAACACGCAGGAAGCAGATGAGGGGAAATGAGCCCTTTAATAGAGAGCCTTATAAAACAGGAAAAAATGTGAGAGAAACTCAATCACTCAAAGTCTTATTTAGATGAGTTTAGTGGGATTTCAAACCCCGCCTGTGGCTTAAATTAGAGGTGTGAAATATAGTTTGTAGCAGAGCTGAATTGCAGTATGCCTGTTATAAATATAAAGTTATGGAAGAGAATAAAATATGCAAAGGATTTTAGAAATGGTTTGAAATTGAAGTTTCAGATCCAGGATGCTGATTGGTCAATAAAGTAAAACTTTATTGCTCATACAATGGGAAACACTTTACAATACGGTCTCTTTTTAGTTAACATGAACTAACAATGACAATATTTCAAAAGCATTTCTTAATCTTAGTTAATGTGAATTTCAACATTTACTATTAAAATCCAAAGTTGAATTAATTTTATTTTATGGACCTGAGCTAACATGAATAAATATTTTAACAAATGTACTGATCATTTTGTAGTTAATGCTTATTGTAAAGTGTTACCATAAAATAAATCACGTTTAGTGTCCTTGAATAATTAGCATAAAATTAAGAACCTGAAAACTTTTACAAACATTTATTTTAAATGTGGATAATTTAATTTAATGTGATGGGTGTTTTTAATAACTTTGACAGTGTCACAGAGTGTGCTACTGTAAAACAGGCTGATGAAATCCGTCATCTGTCATATTCATCATTCTTATGGATAGGTCACTGGGTTTGAGAAAGATGTTTTCATGATTTTATGTAAATTATCTAACATGGCCAGACAGTGTTATCTTACAAGCTGAATGTGCTGTATTTTGCATACAGTATGAGCCCTTTTCTATAAACTTAATAAAAGCACATTGCCGTGTGAGGATTCTAATGCATCCACAGAGAGTTTTAATATCAACTCTGATATTCTGAAGTTCACCCACGTTAATCTGGCAGCAAGAATGCCCGCGTGCATTAGTCAAACAATGACCTTTATTCCGGTTTATAAACCGTGATCAGTGTCTGATCTCAGTTCCCCCAACTTCAACAAAAGCCATACCTCTGAAGGCCTCGGCACTGAAAGACAGAGTGCCAGGGAAGAGGGAGTGAGCGAGCGAGCGAGTTAGTGAGAGTGAAAAAGAGAACCACGCGCTCTTGTCTTTTCCAGTTTAGGGAGTCCAGATGGGAAGTCATTTTTTATTCGTCTTGAGGCAGCACTTCACATCTGCTGGCCCAGATGCCTAATGAATACGGAAGCAGGGCCGTGCTGTCGCCTCATTAATACTGCACTCGCACAGGGAACGGGGCCGGCCTGCACCCGCCATCCACCGCCGCCCCCCTCCCGCACTCCTCCCGGCCCCGCAGCCCGCTGGTGCAGAACCGCCGGCTCCCCGCTGGCTCCTCCGGGCCCGTGGCCGGCAGCTGGCGCCTCGCTGTAACAAAGCTGCCGTGCTTTGTTGGGCCTAATGTGTCTCTGTGTTGTCACTTAAGGTCTTTATTGGTATTAATTGATAGGATCGACCCAAGTTTGTGTTTTCTGGTACTACTTCTCTTCGTGGCAGTCGCATGCATGTGCGTTCGAGTGTAGGAATCTATTCAAACAGGTGTCGCCGTGAGGAACACGAAACTGAGAGTGTTGAGAAGCTCAAAGCACACGTCTGTCAGATTTGACAGATTTTGCATTTTCCTCAGTGAATTAGAGATGTGTGTGTTAGACAGACGCCGAGGCTGGTTCTGTGACCTTTGCTTAATACGGCTGTTCAGTACTCTGGCTGTCGTTCAAGCCTGGGTGGGCAGAACACAAGAGATCAGAGTTAGTTACATATTCACTGGAACTCAAATGAGATGCCTTGACACCTCTGGTTTGTTTGGCACTAAACTTTGGAGGCAAAGTAGTCTCTGCACTCTCCAAGTAATATCAATCATAACAATCTTTAGAAAATAAACTTGATTGGCACTCTATTAGAACGGGACCCGAGATTTATCTGAGACAAAAAAAAAAAAAACTAAACTGAATAATGTTTGGTTCCGTTAACAGGACTCACATGAGCATTCTTCCGGATGGAACACTATTAAAGTAATCTAACGTTAAATACTCTTCCTAGAAGTGTTTCCTGCAATAATTGTTTATTAACCATGACAACAGTGCTATTGAATCTACAGTGGTAAACAGACGACGCAACCAAGATAGCTCAATTCCCAAATTAACCGGTTTCTTTTAGTGAATCCAAATCATACCAGTATAGATCGATTCCCAAAAATAATGACTCTTATGGGCCGGTACTTTTTAGTGACAGAAACATTATAACATACTGTGCAACCAGTGTAGTTTGACTCCCAAATGAATGAATAAGTCGGTTCTTTTTAGTGAATCAAATTCACGCAACCGTTTGCCAACTTAATTTGAGAACATGTTTATTAGTTTTGTTGGAAGCAGAGGCGTCATGCCCATTCAGATTTTTGAGCCTGGTGGATTTTGAATGCAGACATAAAATAGCTGAATAATATATATATATTTTTACATTTCATACAATCACACTGGCGTTATTAGAACGTGCAGTGCGGCACAGCGTCGGCTGCTAAATTCAAGTCAGCGTTTGTGTTTTGGCTGGCACTGAGCCAGAGACAGACCCATTTTTTACAGCTGCAAATTGTAACCAATCACACACGATTCTGTTGAACTAATGAATGCAATGACCAATCAGAGACGCTAAGATGAGTCGTCGCGGAAATATTTAGTTCAGTGCCCGCGTTCACTGAAGGAATTCTGCTCTCTGATGATTCTCACATCAGAAACAACAAAGTGCAGATGTAGGCTATACCATACGATGTAAGTAGGATATTCATTTTACAGTGTAAACAGCTTCAGTGATTATAATGAGAATTTTTGAGAGTGCTTAACATGTTCTTTGATAATGTAGGCTAAATGTTCTTTGCTTTCTGTACAATGAAAGAGTTCTAATTAGTAAATTGCAATGTTTCTATTAAATTCACATTAAATACAAAGTCAGTCGTATTAAAAATATTTTATGGCATGACACCCATGACACGGGTTTTTATGCGTAGTTAATAGATTACACTATTTGATTACTTTACCCATTGCCCATTATAGATCAACTAACATAATATTTAAAGGTGCAAAATGCATATTACACATATTTAAGAATCGAGATATTTCATGTTATAGTTAACGCGTATTTCGAATAAAAAGGGAAAAATAAATAAAACATAAGCCTATAACACTTATACTTATAGCCTATATAGGCTATATATGGCTACTGTGTGTCACGACGAGCAACCCCCCGCCTTCACTCGTGCCCCCTCAAAACAACTGACAAAAAAATTCATTTGAAAAACACACATATACATACACATATATATATTTTCATCTGCAGTTATTTGGCAGGTCACCAGTCATAAAAACTGACCAATCAGAATCAAGTATTTCAGAAAGCCATATACTAAGCATTTTTATTTCCCACAAGTTTATACCATATAGAATATTCATGAAGAAAACCTACAACAAAACACACTGTTGCAATTTTGCTTTTGACCCAAGAATAATTTTTTTTCTTCTTTTCTGGTATGTTAGGAGTGTGTTTAACCTAAAGTAATTGAAAGTCCCAAATCAACATGATTAAAAGAGGTCTTGGCGAGCACGTCGTCAAATACCATAATTCTGATGGCATCCTCATATTACACTCCTCTAATATGCACACTGTGGGTAAACTAGCCCAACAGCCAAAGATATACAGTGACAGAGACGCTAATGTATGAGAAAAATATACCCAGGTCTTTAAAGAATTGTCCCAAGCTTACTCTGAGGGCAATTAAATTCTGTCTAAACAACAAAACGAACAAAACAAGCAAAGAACTAAACAAAAGGAAAGTTTATGTGGCTGTGTTAGCATCTAATAAAGAGACAAGGGCTCGGGGGAGAGGCTGAGCCCTGCCAAAATGTACCACCGCGGCCACCGCCCCGCCTCTTCCTGTCCTTCGTTCTGATGGAATGCTTGGCACGCTTCGCATTATGGCTGCAGAATGGAGGAGCGATGAGCGGGAGAGATACAGACGCTCGGCCCATGAGACGCACAGCCGAGCTTACTGCTGGATGCTTGTGGGGCCTGTCGGAACCAACCAGCCACCTGCCAGCCTGCAAGCGCCAGGCTACAAAACCTTGAGAATGTGGCAGAGAACTAATCCATGGCTCTTCATTAGCGTGAATGGGCTTGTATCAAAATAACCTCTGTAAGACAGGAACAAAAAAAGACAAGCTGAGTGGATTTTGTAATTTTTTTAGGCAATGTGATTTAAAAAAAGAAGACTTATAATTCTCTCAAAAGCTATGTTTTTTTTGTTTTTGTTTTTTGTTTTTAATTTTGTTTGAAGCTGGGGTCTTCAACAAGGGTCCACAGTACTGCAGGGAATTATTGTTTGCTATTTTGTTTAAAAGACAATTCATATTTAGTAATATTATTGATTTAACTGCATTGAGACCATCAAATGAGAACAAAATTTGAACTTAACTGAGCTGGATAATAACACTAACATGGCAACATCGACACGGCATTGAATTTATTCAACACTAAACAGACTTGAGATGATTAACGACAACCGAATTGAGCTCGTAATTGCTGAATTTTGCAACATTCCCTCTAATAAACATCTGGAAAATTATATATAAATAAAATAATATACTGTATTTTTTTTTTTATATATATACAGGTGTTTTACCTGTATTTTGAATTTTGCACCGCATTGTGTTGTGTTTCAGAGTTTGTGAATTAATGAATAATATCCTGGCAGAAAATTAAATCTTTGTTTTAGTGTTGACACAGTTATTGAACTGAATTAAAACAACACTGAACTAAAAATGATACTATTACTGCATATTCTGTAGAGCTGTTTTATACCTGAAATTGAATTTGATTCACAATTAATGAATTTTACAACATTAACACTGTTTTTCCCTGTTTACTTACTGCGAAGCTGCTTTGAAACAATCTGTATTGCATTAATATGGAATTTTATACAACATCAGGGGGTCCCATCCGAAAAAGACCCCTGTTTTAAATTACTCTATGGCCAACCTGATCTATTAGAAGAGATCAGGACTTAAACTAACCTCACCACAGAGTGCTAGTTCAGTTTTAATCAACAGATCAACAGTGGTTATATTTGTTTTCATTCTCTGTCATACTGAAACAAGCTTTCTTTTCAATTTTAGTGGCTTTGCTCTGACAAAAAGGCTGGGTAGTTGCTGTGGTAGTTGTTACTAAATACAAACAGTGCATTTGTTTTATTCCTGCTGCAAATCGAGTGTTTTGAGTGTGTGTCCGACATAGGGCAACACAGCAACCTCTGCTGGCTAAAGACTAAAACTGATATATGTGGATGTGTGTGCAGGTGTGTGTTTTGCCATTTTGTGTGCATAAATCTGAATAAGCCAGCTGGAAGGAGAACAAGCAGATCTTTCATTTATAATGAAGTGAATTAGAGTGAAGCCTTAATCTCAAATTCATACAATTCTCATGTTAAATGCACCAGTTTAACATATGATGCCAAAATCTTTTCAGTTCTTTATATTTTTTGATACTATTGAATTTTATCCAGATAAATCCTTCACATTTGCTTATTTGATCTCATTTATTCTTAAGATCAGATATAAAAAGTCCCACATTAAGCTCTGTATCTGTATTTTCTCATAATTGTTCCTCTCAATTATGTTCCATTTGAAATGGTTAAATAAACATTAAGCAGGCAGTTTTGTACTTGAAATCCTGCCCATGACCTTGCTGCAGCCAAAGTCAAATTGTGGATATTCCCTCTTGCTTCCCATTATAAAATTATATTTAGATCTTTTAGCAATAACGCGTTCAGTGGGAAGCAGATGAACTTTCGATACAAGAACACAATTGAGTTGGATTAGATCTCATCTTACATTACAACGTAATGTTAACTGCCAAAGGAACTGCATTACATCTATGAGTGCTCAGGGTCTATGAGAGGTTTATTAAAGGTAAAATGCATTATAAATATCTACGTCTCTCTGTCCTTTTGAATTGGGCCTCTTGAGTTGGAGTGTGTTAATGGAGTAATGTATATAGACAGCACATTACCGTTATTATTCAATTGAGAGTGAAGGCTGCACGCTGTCACCTTCAGTTAGCTTGCTCTAAAATCAACAAATGAGAACTATTACAATGGCCATATTAATACTGCACGCATGAAACCACTTACAGAAGGATCTGAGGTCACTGTCACAGACTTGGGAATGAGTTTGAATGGAATAACTGTGGTATCATCTGTCAAAGGTACTGTGCGTTGAGTTATGAGAAATTTGAGTTTAGTGTGTTTACTTGTTGTTGCAAATGTTGTTTGATTTGCTCACTAGGCAACGCTTTGAATTCAATCCATCACCAGATGCATCCGGATGTCACGTGCGAACATCTCAGAGAGTTTGTCATGTCGTTCATATGCTGTAAATACAAACATTGTGTTTCACTTTGATTCTGCACTCTTCAAAATAATAAGAGGGTTTTTGAAGCAATGTTGCAGAAGAACCATTTTGGCTTCCCCAAAGAACCCTCTTAATGATCAGCTCATCAATGCCAATAAAGAACCTTTATTTTTAAGAATGCATTTTTTTTTCTGTTGTTTTTTGTGTTTATTTATTTATGTACGGTATATGAAATGATGTTAAAGGTAAATCTCTATTTTAAGTGTGAGAAGGGTTAAATAAGCCCTACTTCCTGCACTGCTCATTGTCAGTCTGTCATTAAACATGATGAACTTCCTGAGTACGGGGGTCTTTTTCGTTAAGCATTTGACAATTTTCCACGAGTCTATGCCAAAAATCATATTCGTACTCAGAGACAAGCTTCTTTCTGAAATCCCTGATGCCTGTTTGAGGGAAAAAAAGACAGAAAAAGAGAGAGAGTGAGAGTGAAAGCGAGAGATCGGAGAACATGTTTTTGTCATTTGCATGAACCCAGGAAACACAGTGTTGTCCAGAGTCGGGTTATAACTCATTGCAGATCTGCAGTGAGGCAAGGCTGGGCTCTCTCTGTCCAGGCTGGCTTCAGTGTGATGTGAACTCTCCCAGCATTCCTCACCCAGGACCTCAGCACTGTACAGGACTCCTGGATTACATGTACATACACACGTACACCTGCGAACACAGCGGGACAGAAAGAATGTGAGGAAGAGAAATGAATATGTGGAAACCTATTGTGATTTGTATATATTCCCCTCTGGTGCTTTAGTCATCTTTCTCTCAACAATGTTGCAAGAAAGATCATTTTTTAAAATATTTGAACAAAAAATAGACCTGTAGTGTATATAACATACAATTTGTAATGCATTTTTTATTTTATGTTAAAGAATGCAACTTTAAAGCAGAAGCGTGCAATTTTCTGGACGTTAAAATACTTGTGACAGCTTAATGTGACAACTTTATGTCTTTCATGTGCACAGTAAAAAGGAAAACTATACATTTGTGGTTTTAACAGCAAAATGTTTTAACAATTGTTTTAAGCCTGACATATAATAAAATCATAGTCAGAAAAATCACATTTTTTTAAATGGAACAATTAATTGAACTTTTAGATCAAATCTATTTTAGTGTCATATTTGTTACATGAGGCTTCTATGGCTCATATAATATAATATAGGAGAAGAGAATGTGGACTCATATTCAGAGGCCCAAACTGAGCAAAAATATGCAATTTGGTGGGGATGTTTATATGGCCAAAAAGTAAAATGAAATTGAGATGAAGGCTTGTAATGTAAATGCATATACATATCTTCCAATTATATGTCTCAAGATGATATCTAAATGCTTAGATTTCTGATCAAAGGAAAAACAGAAAAACACATAATGCAATACAATGATGAATGAGAGATCAATTTGAGAGACAAATAAATGTTCCTCATGAAAAAAAATAAAAAATATGGATAATCAAGTAAATCTAAGTTTTTTCAGTCCAGTAAGTGTTCATCTTGAATTATTACTTGTGTTTACTTGTTTAAAAATCAGTGAATATTTCTCAGCAAAAAGTCTTTTACTTGCTAAAAAATTAACTATCAGTCATGTAGTAGGCATGTAGTACGTTGTGTACAACAGGTTTTTCAGCAAAGTTGTTTTTGTTTTTTAATCATATTTGTGCATCGATTACAGTAGGCTTTATAAGGTTAAAATATTACAGAAAGAGAAAATTCACAAAATTACTGTCTCTGAATGTTTGGTGAATAAAAATTTGCAGTCTCAGGATGCTCTTGGAAACTCTAAAGAAAATATAAATTAAAAGAAAAGAGGAATTCAAGAATTGTAATTATCTTCAATTCAGTTTTAAATGATTTATAAGGCAAAAGCAGGTGTTCAAATCATTGTAAAGCTATTGCATATATCATGCGAATCATCCAGTAATCACCGGTTTACTTTGAAAGGTCAGAGGAGAATGGGATCATTGTTACAATTGTTTAATTCATGCAACACGTAATAGGACTTTAATACAGACCAGGAGGTCTTTTTTACTATGTAAACATACAGTAGATGTGCAGTGATAACCTGATGAAGTTTGGGTGTTAGATTAGATGGCGTCAGTCAGAGCAGCGCCTCAGGCCTTCTAGAACATAATGATAATTGCAACACTGTTTGGCCCTTGAAACCAGGCTTTCCATTATTTGCCTGTCTGAGCACTGCTTTCTTTGCTGACAGGAGGCCCATCAGGTACCAGAGAGATGGAACGTCAGTGTTTATAAGGATGGAGAAGATTTCACCGAACGTGGTAAATCATGAGGGACACAGAAGCACCAGCACATGTTCTTGTCCTCGGGTTAAAAAAATATGAATCCAGGTTTCTGTAAGCCTGTGGCGTTTGGACCGTGTTCAACATCTGCCTTCAACTGGTGCTTTTCTACCTTTGTGTGTAGAACAGAAACTTGAAATGTGTCAAGAACAGTGTCTTATTAAACTTCAGCTCACTCTTTGTTGTTGTTCTGAAGAAGATGGGGGTGAAAAATCACGTTGGACTCCTCTTGTATCAACACAGTGATTTTAGTAGCTCCCAGTCAGAACGGAGTCTGTCACAGGGTTGTTTTTTTTGTCCTCCACTTCTCAAGGGATTCAAATCACCCAGAGCATTTTCTCTCGTCTCTCCCTCACATCTCTACCTCGCTCCCACGAGGGAGTGTCGACACAAAGCAGATCTTTTCACGTTAATAACAAAGCCGAGACGAAGTGTGTTATGGTTATTGTTTCATCCGAGAACCATGTTGTTTAATTTGAAATGCCTTTTGGGTTTCGCTGGAAAAGAATGTTTTAGAAGGACAAAGAAAAAGTTAAGAAAAACAGAGTCTGCATAATTCATCAGCCATACATGTAGAAATCTTTTATTTATTCTGCATTTACCTTTGACATGATTTATTGATGTCAGATACTTGGAGGCACTGCAGGTGCAGGGCCTAGAAAGAGAAACAATTTAAGCAACTTTTGAAATGACAAAATGTCAGAATCTACATTTGGTTAGAAGCGAAAAATAATTACTTGAGTCTACGCTGCATATTAAAAGCCTGATTATCCTCTTTATAAAATAAACTTTCATATACACCAACAGCAACTTAAAAACGAATAAAAATCATTACATATATTAAATTAGAAATTTACCACATACTTTTTGAGGTGAATATCAACTGTCAAAAACATGTCCACATCACTAAGAAAGAAAGTATTTAAATATATCTATAACCATTCAAATGTAATTGAATTTGGGTGGAACATGTATAATTGTCATAACACTAATATCATAAAAATCTCTATATATTCTGATTTATATCTTAATGGTCATATAATATAATATAATAAAAAAAATTTGTGAATGAATCACAAACCTACAGTATCTCTATTTACTGCAGAGAAATATAAAATGAACAACCGAACAGATCACGTCAACAAATTGACAGATAAATGAACAAGTCTTCAGTTTATAACCAAAACCTTTGAATGAACTAGCATAGCAAAAGTGGTGTAACACAAGCCATTTCAAATTCACAGCCCTCAGCTAATACAGAGAAAGATTCCTCTCCTTTCTTTGTCTTTATTAACCTCAGTTTCCAGTCCCGGGCCTCTGCGCTCAGAGCCTGTGGGAGACCTAGACATCCATCCCGGATCTCCCCAGAGCCAGAATGTGCTGGACCTGATCGATTCTGACTTACAGCTCTATAGATCAGACCTGCTTTTGGCTCCCCTATGCAGCACCTCTACCTAAACACACCATCAACACTGTCTCGCTCACAGCATATACCATGAACATACAGTGTGTTGCAAACGCACTCGAACTGTCTGAGGATTTAGTTTTATTGTGGAAGTACAGTGTCGTATTTTTCTGGCTTTGTCCGAAATGCTGAGATGCAATTCATCATCAAGGACTATAAAAATTATTACTGACATGGCTCTTGGATGGAATGTAGCTCTTGGATATCTTTTGCTAAAACTTTATTTAAGATTAGCCATGAATCAGCGTGAAATATTCGGGCTGAAATGGACTGTGACGGTGTGTTTTCCTGGAGTGATATTTACTAAGAGACTGTTTGTGATGGCAACGTGCCTCCACAGGGGGGCCAGAGATGACACCATTTACTTTCGAACAAACATCTCTCTCTGTCACCGTCTGCATCTGCGCCTCTTCCGTCTCAAAGATTCGTCTTGATAGGGGTAGGGTAGAGGCTTTAGAGGCCAAAAACACACCTGTCTTCATAATTGCTGGGCTTAGAAGGTGGCGGATTCTCACCAAGCATTAGAAATGAAGGGGTGAAGGCACAGATGTGTTTATCTATTCACGGCTGTGCAGTGCTGCTAATTGGGAAGGCTTGCCATTTGGAAATGGGCAATAGCCTGTGGGCATGTTCAGCAGGCTGCATCAGTGTGGACTATTTCAAACAATTCACCGCAGTGAGTCATTCAGGCATGGCTCCCCTTTGCCCTGTGGAATCTTCCTTCACATTCTGATTTCCTCCACCATTCATCTGGTAGAAAATCTCAGTCTCATAAGGGAAACATCATTCTAGCAACTTCTGCATCAAAAAGCAAAAACAAACAAACTACAGCAACAACTCTGACATTCTCACTAAATTTCGAAAGCAAATGTGATTGCAGTTCATATTTAATACTTAATACTTTAATATTTTAATACTTAAAGTTGAAATGTAAAATAAAATTACTGTTATGTATTTTTTGAAGTATTCCAATAGTAATATTTCTTCATTCGTTTTAAATTAATGATTTTATATTATCGTTATTTAATAATTAATATTCATACTCATTATTATTATTATTTTATAGTCATAAATTATAGTCATATATAGTCATATTAATGTATAATAAAAACATTTTGGCCAAATTGTCAAACACTACAAGCACACTGATAAAAATGATTTTGTGCTGAAGTAAATGCTACATAAAAACAAATGTAATTTCTACATGAAATTATTTAGTTCAGGCAAGAATAAAAAAAAAAGTAAAATCTATATTAGTACTCAATTTATGCTTGTAGAAATTAAAATTTGAACTTATAAGTATATTTTACCTGAAATTGTTTGTTATGTTTACAAGGATACTTTAAGTAAATACCAAAGTTATGATACCGTTTTCCCATCATGCACTGGGGCATGAATAATTAAAAAGTTTACACTTTTCACTGTTTTTGAGTTGTATTTACACTATTTTATGGTAGCTTTTGAGGTTAGGTTTAGTAACTTACTATTTTGTGACATATGGAGTTCATTTTCTACTCAGAATGACCCATTCATACTCAAACAATAACCACTGATTGTTACCATCATTGTGTATGGTGTACCAGGTATTGATGTCTCTGAGTTCATTTGGGTAATACTTCTATTTAGTGGACATTTTGTCTTAGAAAGGATAACAGCTGTCTACTTGTTTATTTATATGTGCGTAAATTAACCACATGCTTTAATAGCATGGTTATATTTAGTGCTATGTTGTTTGAGTAAAGTTTATAAACCGTGACTAAGTGAAATGTACTTGAAAATGGCCGATTTAACTTAAAATAATTATGTAGAAATTACTCATCTAACTCTAACTAGCAATGTTAAATTTACTGATTTTCTTTGGTAATTTTAAATAAGATAACTAGGATTATTGTGTAGTAAAATATGTAAACAAACAGTCAATACAATTTACTGGGAAATTCCAAGTAAACTTTACTTAAGATTTTCTAATTAAAGCTACAGTTCTTTGTGTTTAGTTTTTACTTGGGAATTCTATTGAAATTACTCACATTTTCTAAGTGAAAAAACTTTCCTAACTTTTTTCAAGTAAATCCTACTCCAATTTTTTTCAGTGCATGGCAATCACGTTTCAAATTGCAATCACAATTTTTTTCAGAAAATAATAACAATTAGAGATTTTTATCCTCAAATCTTGCACCCCTAGTTCTGAGTCATAAAAATAGTTGATAAAAAAGTAAAAGTAAAAAACAAACAAAAACATTTATTTACTCGATTGTGATAAGCGATTTATTTGCATAAATGTTTGAATGAAAAAAAAGTCTATCTAAATTAATCTAAAAATTAGGTCTATCTAAATGAATGACATTAAAACTAAAGGCTCATTTCAAATACCAAATGTACGACGGCGTTTTAGTGCCTCGTTATAAAAAGAAAAAGAAAAAAAAAAATCTAAGATTACGACATTAAAGTCGTAATATATCGAGAATAAAGTCGAAACTACGAGAATAAAGTCGAAATGTTTCGAGAATAAAGTCGAAACACTACGAGAATAAAGTCGAAATATATCGAGAATAAAGTCGAAACACTACGAGAATAAAGTCGAAATATTACGAGAATAAAGTCGAAACTACGAGAATAAAGTCGAAATATATCGAGAATAAAGTCGAAACTACGAGAATAAAGTCGAAATATTACGAGAATAAAGTCGAAACTACGAGAATAAAGTCGAAATATTACGAGAATAAAGTCGAAACTACGAGAATAAAGTCGAAATGTTTCGAGAATAAAGTCGAAATATATCGAGAATAAAGTCGAAACACTACGAGAATAAAGTCGAAACACTACGAGAATAAAGTCGAAATGTTTCGAGAATAAAGTCGAAATATATCGAGAATAAAGTCGAAATATACGAGAATAAAGTCGAAATGTTTTGAGAATAAAGATTATAGTTATAATATTTTGCTCATGCAAATGGCCCGGATTGGGAGCACCGGGAGATATTCCAAATCTCAGTTTTCAAAATCTGTCAGTTTTATAGCGAAATACAAACAATATGTAGGCTATATTGCAATAATGTGTTTGTTAAGCGGCATGTGAGTCAATCATCTTTCCGATTACAATAACAAACGACGAGACATTTTCATTATAAATTAGGCTAAACTTTTTTTTATGCCGTTCCTTCAATTTATATCTTGCTATAAACTTGAAATAAAGAGCAAAACACATTTATAATTTGTATTTCGTTATAAAACTGGCATAATTTGAAAGCTGAGCTGTGTGTAAAAGCAACAAAGCACAAAATTGTTGCGATTACTGGTTGGCTGGCGCGCTACAAATAATGAATGGAAGACGTTATTATGTCCTCATTTACAGTATACCATGAATAAAACAGTTTGTGAATAGTCACTTAACGTTTACAGCAGAAAAGGCAACAATATAACATGTTAACAAATTTGAGTCCACTTCAACCTTTAGAACGTTTTATTGCTGTTTAATTAAACAGGCTATGTGAGGAATGAAAGTTTGGGATGTTTTTGCGGAGTAGGTGGAATTTTCACAATAATTTAATGAATTTATTCACATAAATACAGCGATCTGTCACGCCACATTAAAGATCTTGAAAATCACATTATTGTAAGACACATAATTTGTGTTTCGTTATAAAACTGATTTTGAAAGCTGAGACTTTGTTTTATATTAAAAGCACTAAAAGCACAAAGCTTAAGCGCACTACAAATAACGAATGCAATGGAAGACATGAAATATTATTTCCAAGCATACTGTCCCCGCGAGTATGACACATGGTATGATTTCTGCTAATAATCCCACATATATTTGTAGTGTATTAAAAAAGGGTTAAATAAGAGAGCTACAGCGCCCCCCAAAGGAATATCGATTGAGTGTGTGAGCTGATGTTAAAATAAACAGTTGCTCCTGTTCAGTCTGTTAATAAATATCATATTCTTGATATTAAACTGTTTCCGCGAGTCCTTAAAATTGACATCCCAGTAAGATGATGCGGCCGCTCGGACTCAACAATATTCAAATCAATTCCGGTGGCCCGGCAACTTCTCCCAGTGCTCTCAATGCAGGCCATTTGCATGCGCAATATAGACTATACTCTCAAAATATTATAACTTTAATTTCTACGATTTAAATTATCGAAACATTTCGACTTTATTCTCGTAATATTTCGACTTTATTTTCGTAGTATTTCGACTTCATTCTCGAAACATTTCGACTTTATTCTCGTAATATTTCGACTTTATTCTCATAATATTTCGACTTTATTCTCGTAGTTTCGACTTTATTCTCGAAATATTACGACTTTAATCTCGTAATTTTAGATTTTTATTTATTTATTTATTTATTTAACGAGGCACTAAAACGCCGTTTTAGCGACTCGCTTATTAAAATATAATTTCTTAACAAAAAAAAAAAAAAAAAAAATCCAAGACCAACAACTACTGTCCTAATAACGCTTTTACTAGGCTTTCAGTCTGTAAAAGTCTGTCCCTGTGAAAAGAAACCTCTTGACATCCATATATGGCAATCCTGCATAATATCGCTCTTCTTCGCTGGTCATAACAGCTGAAGAGCGCCTCTCTCTGTGCGTACGAACGATACACATCGCGGTAGCGTGTTTACCTACAGAACAATTCTGGATTATTGAGTGGAAATGTATGTAAACAATTATTAGTTTTTAACGAAATATGAAGTTAATGTAATACTTCTTAATACTATAATACTGTGAGTGATCAGGCATGTGCCAAATGGTGCTTTATTACATTCTTAATTGCGTTTTGATTTGTAAAAACAAATTTTTCTAAAACAAATCGATGTATTACTGTATTACCTCAAACTGTAAATAAATATTGAAGCTGGATTTAATGGTGGGGGAAACAAAGCTTTTTGAAGCTCTGAATTAAATGAACCAATTGCTTCAATTGACCAATTCACTGTTTCGAAGTGCTCAAAACACCTTCGGTATTTTTTGGTAACTTTTACAAACCTAGTCTGCAAATAATTAAAAACCATTATGTTCGAGCTCCAAATCACTGATTCAAAACAAAAGATTTGCAAATGTTTCAAAGCTTCATGAAGCAGTGTTTCGAAAGCGCTCTTCACTAGCTGGGGTTTTGTAACTTTGTTATTTTATATTGTCTATTGTATATTAGGAGTTTTGATGATTTTTGACAGCGTAACACGCACCATATACAAAAAAATGTAAACAAACAACACTGGAGGAAAGGTTGGAGTGTGCCAGCATGTGTCATTTTTAAGTTTAGTAACACTACAGTGATGCAGTCCTCTGAGAGGAGGCGATTACATTTAAAATATGAAACATGAGAAGGGTGCAGGATAAAAGTCGCTAGATTAAGAAATGGAAGTTGATCCAAACGATCCAAAGGCATGACTTGAGGGGTTGGATTGGAATCGACTACACCGAACGGAAATCGACTCAGTAGCAGGCATTTTGATTCACTCCAATGATTCAATTTTTTTTATTCTGTTTCATCTTTCTGAGTATTATGAGTGAGTCGGACTCATTCACTCGCAGTAGATTTCCTCAAAACACTAGTTCATGATAAAGCACTAATTTAAAATGCAGATTTTATATTACATGTAGAATAGAAAACTTTATTTTAGTTTAATGTAAATATATCTTGTCACTCAGTGTCATTCATAATAGTAATTAGTATTCATAATTATATTTTATATTGCAGTGTTGCCCCTTTTTTTAAAAGAATTGACAAAAACCTAGGTAGAGTGATGTTTCCTTGTGGTAGTGTGTTTGATTACATCTTATCTGGCATTAGCCAATCAGGCTCCTTGTCCAGCAGTCACATGACATGCCGTTGCACTCCTCTGCAGTTCTTGCCTCTTCCCGGGGGCATGGAGTCTGACACAACACCTCATCTGCTCTCAGCTCCACAGCGGTGCTCACAGTGAATATTTAACCCTGCGTTATCGCCTCTGTAGAGATGCCCTAATTGCAAAAGAGGTGAGGCCTGTGTCACCTCACCACACCAGCGGCGCCGCTTTGATAACACTCTTGCTTGGTTGCAGACACAGTCAGGCTAATTAACCTCTCTTGATTAGGGCAATTATCCCCCACACTTTACGGATAATCCCAGCACAGAGCAGAATATACTCCCTTTAACCATGGATTCCTTATTGCCCCCACAATACACTGGAAAAACAGGGGCATGTGGAGGAGATTGAAAGAAAAGTTAATGTTTTAGTGAATACCTAAGATGCAGAAAGTTGCTGGTTTGCAGTTTCAGTGCACCATAGTCATTTTTTTTTACATAAATTTGGCATAAATATGAATATTGATGTGAGATATGATTTCATACCTTTTTTCGAGTTTTATCCCAGTTGGTGAAAAGGCAAATGCTGTGTTGTCTTACATCAGATGATAATGTACGTGATTTTATGGCCTGCAAATTTAAGTCATGACACTGCAGGCAAAAACATTGCTTTTACTTGCATTGGTAATTTTTTGAGATTTATTTTTTTTGCTTCAATAACATGTCTTCTTTAAGACTAGTGGAAAGAAAACATCTAAAATATACATTTAAGTGTTTATTTTATTACACTTATGTTGTTTTTTTGCGAAAATAGCTTTATCGTATTTGTTGTTGGCCACTGAATATGTAGTATTTTCTAGCCGCTTTGATTGGGTGCATCACTGCCACCCTAGCCTTAAAAGGCAAAAAACTGATGGTTAAAAGCCAAATCCTCTTCTTTATCACACCGCAGAGGGTTTGCATGCTTTCCTTCACATTTTATGAAAGAGAATACACAAACCAACAAAAATGACACCTTTGCTAAAGCAGAAGTGAAACATTTCCCAATTAGAGCAAGATGTTTCCAGCACAGTGGGAAATGAAGCATATCACTTGATCAAACAATAAGATGAAAAGGGGCGAGAGAAAGCGAATAAAGAAAAGAGCAGTGCAGAGGTAAAGAAAACAAGTGCGAGCTGGTGTAAATGAGTGCAGACAGAAAGCGAGGGCTTGCTGTAAACGGGAGGAGACAAAGCACTTTGCATTAATATTCATGGGCTAGAAGAGGCAGATGCGTCTGACATCTGTGTGATGTCAGCGTGTTGTCAACACATTGTTAGCGCCACAAATGTGCAAACAGATTAACAGCCCGCCGAGCCACGCTGCAATGCATTCATGGAGTGCGAAAACGCTCAGCCCCCTTGTTTTAGAGCAGAGGAAGCGTCATCTTGTGTGTCGCTCCATCCTGTCTTTTGCAGAATTCGTCTGCCGCCAAAGGTGCTCGATGTGCCAAGGTGGCACCTCACAGTGGCCCTATACCACCAGTGTGTGTCCTTGTGGCTACACACTCCAGAAAAGCAGTGAAAGTTTGAAAAGTTGATTGCTATGTGTTTAATTTATGGCAGAAATGTTTTACTCACATACTTTGTACGCTACTTTGTCAAAATAATCGTAATACTGTGTTTTATCCCAGTATAATGTGCAAAGACAACTTTGTGTTAGATATTTGTTGATTGATTTTGTGGTGCTTTTGTTGACTTTTGTTTAGTGGAGTTATTAAAGGTGGGATTATTGGTTTGTTCAAATCAAATGGTCCAGGTTTTGCTGGTTAGCATGGCCATTTTGACAGTGATTCAAAACAAATGTTTATCTAATCTTTTTTTTTTTTGCCAACAACATTCAAACTGCAAATATTAAACAAAAATTACTGGAGAAATATAAAACAAAGATTATTAGAGCATGTTTACAAGAAAATACTATTAAATCGTTTTTCTTTAAAATTTCATGTTTAATTCAATATTTTACTTGCTGTTTCTTTGTAATTGAGAAATTCAGTAGCAATTTCTGAATGAAAACCTACACCATTTTTTTTCCTACACCAGATTTCTTTAAGTGTAGTAGATACTTTAGCAGATTTTTATTTATTTATTTATTTTTTGTGAAATTAACACATTTTTATTCCCCCATAAATTTACTTTTATTTTGGTGAAATTGACTGACTTTTTTCTTTTTTTTTGGAAAACATAATTTACATTACAAACATATAATTACAGACAAATTTTATTGGAGTACTTTTTATGAGAAAATTCTATTTCAGTCTTTCTACTTAAAAATTTCTTCTTTTAAAAAAAAAAAAAAATTCAGTGTATAAATTTATTAGCAACAGTTTTTTATTAGATTTTTTCCCCCTGATTTTTATTAATTTATTCAGTTTTTGTGAAATGGACTGACACATTTAAATTTATATATTTATTTATGCAAAAAACAGTTCCTGATTTTTAAATTTTATCAGTGCCTGAATATTGTAGTCATTTAGAGTCATGAGTCACATGATTCAATTCAGGTCATCGGCTCAGAACAACATGGCAGCAGAACAAGTCCTGTCCTGCTCCAGCCAAGCAAGTGCCATTGAAATTAAGAATGCTAACGTATATCTTTCTCCAAGTAGTATTGACCCCTTGGGTATAAAGCACAAGCGTTCAGAAATAATATGATGAAAATACTAAAGAGGGGGTTTTCTGAGAGATTCAGCAGCTGTTGACGCAATGTGTTTTTGATGGATTTGCCGGACTGAGGTTGGGTCGGTGGTATTGAGGTGTGTCTTAGCGTGGGGAGTGCACTTGAACAGACAATGCAGGCCTGTATGTGTATTTGTATGTTTGTGTGTGTGTGCTGAGCGCAAATGCACTCAAAGGAGCATGTGTGGGTTTGTTGAACACTAGCCAGACAAACCTCTCTTCATTCAACCCACGCTAAAAAAACAAGGACATTCCAGCCACTCCTTGCTCTTGGCAGATATGCCTTTGTCTATTTTGGAGACCCTCTCTTGTTCAAAACATATTTCCGAAACCATAAACTCATTTTTAAAGCCCTTAAAACCTCTGGCATGAAGACATGGCTACCCAGGCCGGGAGCACTTTCCTTTTTCTGATAAGTTGCACCGTGAGAATTGCTCTTTAAATAAAGTAGCCCTAATGTGTCCTCAGGGTTTTTGGGTAACGACTCAAACTACTGATCAGAATCGGGAATTGGGACCTGCGTGAATCAATGATTTCTGTTGATTTAGAGACTCGTGATGGAGTATCGGATATAGCTGAGCGGACAGGTACATGTCGGTAACTGAGTTCAGGTCATTAGGAGTGTCCTCTCAGCCAGCTGCGGTCGCCTTTTAACAATGACAATACGAATCCACTGACTCACGTACTGTAATTTTGTTAAATAAAACCTCTCTCCTCAGGGTCTCGGACTCGGACTTCACGAGAAAGCCACTGACCCCTATCGCCCTGAACGTGGGCCGCAACAATGAGTCTTTGAATGCGAGCGCGGCCGGCTGCGTGTAAAGGGTCCCTCAAGGCAGCCTTCTCAATATGTCAACACAGAGCGCACCAGGATCTTCAAACAAACATGTACCAAACATAATAACAACATTAATGAGCCCCCCTCCCTCGCAGCACCTAATCCAGCTCCCCATTTCCCAAGCCTCTCTGCTGAGCCGCCGAACTTAATGTGTTTTAAAAGAAATACAATTAAGTGCATGAGCTCTAGCTGCCTTTTCTCCTCTCTTAATCTTTCTCACAGTGTGTTTTAATCAGGAACCTTCGTTCCTGGTTCAGTCAGAATCGCCTGGCTGAAGACGTCTTTCTCATTACGATGGCCATCTCATCATGTATTTTCTAAACATGCTCCTCAGGGAAAAAATATTTGCGCTCCTCCAAAATCCTCAGTAGGAGGAGACCTTTAACCGCACCAGGACTGTGGGTCTCGGGCTGCAGGGACGTGAAAGGATGTTACAGGAACGCTACTGATTAGTAAATTGCTTTGCAGTCTCATGTGGCCTTCTTTTGGAAGTTTTGAAATAACTTCTGAGTTGAATGTCAGATGTTCAAAGAACATCTATAGCTTACATTCTTTGGAATAAATAAGGATGCAGGCATTACTTTAGGACTGTTTCCCATGTAAGGCATGGGCCTGAATGTTTAGGGACTAAGAAAGCTCATATTATTGTATTTTTTTAATACTCTGGGATCAGTTTAATATTCACAGATAGTTGTAAACATTGTTGTGCTGTCAAAACATTGCTTCCCATTCTTCATACATAGATTACTGAATACATAGCAAATTTGTATACTATCATGCAGCTGAATGATACAACAAAACTTTTTGTTAAGTTTAAGTACAATAGCAGCTCTGCTATTGAAAGAAAACCAAAAGCAAAGACACATTGTAATGCAATTTGAAATAATGTTAGACATTTAATGTATCAATTTAATTGCCTTGTGAGCTCATTGTGTATATTTTGAACACTTTATTTTTGCCTTGTATTGCTCTTTAAATTCAGTTAAGAATTATAGAGTACAGTATAGTGACTTTTTTTTGTATATATGTGTATTATGTATTTATTATTTTTTATTTATTTTTATATAAATTATAGCCATTAAGATAATATAATTCCCAGAAGTGAAAAACAGAAATAGAAAGCATTTAGTTTAAACAGAGCTTAAACTCAGAATCTTTATTTAGATGGAGAAAATATACCTGTCAGTTATTGACTGATCATAAATAATTGTGGAGTGAAGTGAAGTGTTCATCAAATGAAAAGATTTTTCATTTTCTTTTGAAAAATCTTTTACTATGCAGATGTATTTCGAAGCTGAAGGGATCAAATTATATAAGTAGAGTACAATCTCAGTATGTGTGAACAGTGTATCCCAATGTCTTAGATACAAAAATAATTCCAGTTTGACAGGTGTACTGATTTACAGTTTGTGGTTCAAGGCAATTTTATCAGTTTGATATGACCATGAAACTTTTTAAAATTCATCATACCTCCAAGCAGTTGAAAATGATGGTTCTCATTCAGAGTAGGGAAGGGGAAAGAATATGTAGATGCAGACGTTTTGTTTCCTCAAATGCACATACATATATAAATGGCAAGCGATTGTGTTGTAATGATGGCGATGCTGAGTACGGCATGATTTGCGGTAATGACACTGATGTCTGTGTTTCTGCAGCTCCTCCAGCATGATTAAAAGCACATCCCATTCTCAGCCCATAAGTTTCAAATGTATATCTTGGCAGCGTTGCGTGTTCATGCAGAAGAAATTAGCAATGTAGTGGCAATTGTTCATCTTAATTGTAAAAACAGCACATAAAGATTTTAAGGAATAGTTCAGCCAGATGTGATAGCACCGGCGAGCCAATTTGCATTTAATTTGGCGCTGTCTCGAAATTCCTGATGCCTTTGCAATATTGAAATGCAGCGAGGAAAAAACTGTGACTTCTCGGGCAGGCGGCTCCGTTTGCCGGCGATAGCGAGACACGAGGCCGGCTCCTCCTGAAGCAATTAACTGTGAGGCTTGTAACATGCCAGAATCACTCTCACTAAGTGATTTCATCTCTGTCAAAAAGCCCAGATTAATCTGAGTGATACTTTTCATTTAGTTAGCATCAAAACAGCATTTTCTTCAGCATTCCATATGGGGGCCTGATGCAAGGTATGTCATTAAACTACTGGAACCAGATGTTTCCTACAGCCACACTATTATCTATGCAAATTTATTCATTAAACAATTTAATTGTGCCGATGATTGACAGCCGGCGGCGTTATTACAGGGGAATGTTATGGAGCCGGGCTAATAATGCTTTAGTCTTATTAACTCCGAGTATAAGCAGTGCATGTGGCGGATCTTGTGTAGATTAACCCCTCCTAATGTTGTAGCGCTGAGGGCTAGACGAAGATGCCCACCCTTATGACAGGTAAGGAGGGTATTGCTTTATTTGGATATGAGGAGCGATTACAAAGCACAAATTAGGGAGTTTACGAGGAGGATGCTAATGATTACAGCGCGCCGGCGAGACTTGACCTCAAACTAGTAAAACAGTAGAGTGTAAGAGTGAATTGATGTCCCTCAGTGAGATGGGAGAGATGAAACTATAGATTAAAGAGTGATATACAAAGCAAACAGATCTGTTTCAATTAAAAGTTCTGCCATAAACCAATTTGGGGCGTGAAGCTTTGCTATCCCTCTTCACAGCCGTTAGGAGAACGAAATTACAAATTGTTAGTACATATTACACGATACCTAGGGCCACAATAATCTACTTTTTGACACCGGCATAATGACTTCTACCTGGGTGGGCATCATTAACCTTCTTTTGGTTGATTTTGGAAGTTTGCAGGATTATTTAAAAGTCAGCGGCCGTCAGGAGGGGCGTTTCACCCGCGGTCCTTCCGTCTGTTCTTATTAACGCAGCCTTGACAAGCGCTCCCCAGACGGCAAACCCCGCTGGCTTTAAGGCCCGGTAACCTCCTCCTTCAGGATGTTGTTTTAGCTCCGTAAGTGTCCCAGTGCAGCACGGCTCTGCCACCCTCTGTGTGAGAAATGTGTGCAGGCAGGAAATGGAGAGTGTGTCATACAGGAAGTAAAGGCTTTCCGGGCTCTCTTTCATAACAGCAGTCGGGCCATCAACATGATTCATCCGCACCTCCCCTGGACTACACTATATCATTCATACAGATCAGCAAAGTAAACAGGGGCTCCTTCGTGCTCGCTCCCAAAGTTTTGCCGGTTGAATGCAAATTACAACATGGCCCTGTACAGAGGGCACATTTCTTTCTTTCTTTCTTTTTTTCATAGCTTATTCCAACCAGCAGCACATTAGTATGTTATTCTAGCATACTATATCACTTAGTCCCTTATGTAATATCCCTCTTTTGACAGACTTAATACTACCTTGCTTATTTACTGACTTTTTATCTGTAACCATGATGCAACAATTTTTTGCATTCTCGTTGAGTAAAATCTGCATAATTGATTTAAAATAAAGTAAAATGTGTTAAATGAAGCTTAATGTAATACACATTTTTTTTTTGTATCTGAAAGCATAATCAGCTTAGAATTTTGTGCAATTGACTTTGCTAAGCTCCTCCCTCCTTGGTTACTGTTGCCAAGTCAGACACATTTAGAGCACATTAAATATGAATAGGAGATTTCAGAAAATAGTGTAGATCTTATTGTATTTTATTTTATTATTTAAGTAAAATGTGCTCAAAGTATTCAATTATCTTGGACTGAAGTGAGTATTGACATTACAAAGCATTTGAAGTTAAATCAACATCTTCACTTTGTACTTGGTTCGACTTAACATTTGTAAAAAAATGGTACATTGTGCAAAAAAGTGATTTAAACTTCAAACCAGAGTAACATTTCTACAACACCCCAGGTGAAAAAGAAATACAGGTGCATCTCAAACAATTAGAATGTAGTGGAAAAGTTCATTTATTTTAGTAATTCAACTCAAATTGTGAAACTCGTGTATTAAATCAATTCAGTGCACACAGACTGAAGTAGTTTAAGTCTTTGGTTCTTTTAATTGTGATGATTTTGGCTCACATTTAACAAAAACCCACCAATTCACTATCTCAACAAATTAGAATACTTCATAAGACCAATAAAAAAAACATTTTTAGTGAATTGTTGGCCTTCTGGAAAGTGTGTTCATTTACTGTATATGTACTCAACACATGGTAGGGGCTCCTTTTGCTTTAATTACTGCATCAATGCGGCGTGGCATGGAGGTGATCAGTTTGTGGCACTGCTGAGGTGGTATGGAAGCCCAGGTTTCTTTGACAGTGGCCTTCAGCTCATCTGCATTTTTTGGTCTCTTGTTTCTCATTTTCCTCTTGACAATATCCCATAGATTCTCTATGGGGTTCAGGTCTGGTGAGTTTGCTGGCCAGTCAAGCACACCAACACCATGGTCATTTAACCAACTTTTGGTGCTTTTGGCAGTGTGGGCAGGTGCCAAATCCTGCTGGAAAATGAAATCAGCATCTTTTAAAAGCTGGTAAGCAGAAGGAAGCATGAAGTGCTCCAAAATTTCTTGGTAAACGGGTACAGTGACTTTGGTTTTCAAAAAACACAATGGACCAACACCAGCAGATGACATTGCACTCCAAATCATTACAGACGGTGGAAAATTAACACTGTACTTCAAGCAACTTGGGCTATGAGCTTCTCCACCCTTCCTCCAGACTCTAGGACCTTGGTTTCCAAATGAAATACAAAACTTGCTCTCATCTGAAAAGAGGACCACTGAGCAACAGTCCGGTTCTTCTTCTCCTTAGCTCAGGTAAGACGCCTCTGACGTTGTCTGTGGTTCAGGAGTGGCTTAACAAGAGGAATACGACAACTGTAGCCAAATTCCTTGACACGTCTGTGTGTGGTGGCTCTTGATGCCTTGACCCCAGCCTCAGTCCATTCCTTGTGAAGTTCACCCAAATTCTTGAATCGATTTTGCTTGACAATCCTCATAAGGCTGCGGTTCTCTCGGTGGGTTGTGCATCTTTTTCTTCCACACTTTTTCCTTCCACTCAACTTTCTGTTAACATGCTTGGATACAGCACTCTGTGAACAGCCAGCTTCTTTGGCAATGAATGTTTGTGGCTTACCCTCCTTGTGAAGGGTGTCAATGATTGTCTTCTGGACAACTGTCAGATCAGCAGTCTTCCCCATGATTGTGTAGCCTAGTGAACCAAACTGAGAGACCATTTTGAAGGCTCAGGAAACCTTCGCAGGTGTTTTGAGTTGATTAGCTGATTGGCATGTCACCATATTCTAATTGGTTGAGATAGTGAATTGGTGGGTTTTTGTTAAATGTGAGCCAAAATCATCACAATTAAAAGAACCAAACACTTAAACCACTTCAGTCTGTGTGCATTGAATTTAATACACGAGTTTCACAATTTGAGTTGAATTACTGAAATAAATGAACTTTTCCACGACATTCTAATTTATTGAGATGCACCTGTATATTTAAATTGTGCTTTTTCAGACACACTTAATATATTTAAACTATATTATACTAAGTGCATATTAAATGTATTATTTTGAAACAACTTTAAGTATATTAAGTGCATTTCAAGATATGTTTAAGTTCGATTTTAATCTATTTGCAATATATTTAATATGTGTTAAAATGGAACCACTTCAGGTACATTTAGTGCAATTTAAGTGTATTTCTTAAAATACATTTAAAATGTACTTTTAATACTTCATGAACAACAGTTAGAGTATATGTGAAGCATCATTTTAATGTGCTTCAAGTACATTTCAGTTGTATTTCGGCTCATTAGAAATACATTAGCATTACACTACTTGTATACTATAAAGCTGTTTTTTCCCCCCAGTAAATACACGTAGACACTTTGATATCTAGAAAACTTTAATGTATTATATATTCTTGTGTACATTACAAATATTCATAAAGTACATTAAAAAAGTACAGCAGCATATATACCTTGGTGAAAAACAAAAACATACTCTTAAATGTATTAAAAATGCACTTGAAATACAAGTATGTTTAAAGTATATTTGTATTACTACAAACATACTCAAGTAAATGTTAATACATTATACAAAAAACATAATAAATGAAAAAAGACTGAAATGCTATGGCAGAGCTATCTTATCCATTTGTAGAACATTTCAGTTATACATGCATTACTGAAAAGTACAGAAGTTTACATCAATGAATAAATAAAAATTACAATGCAATTTTCTGAAGAAAAAATAAATAAATAAAAATGAAGTGAATAGCTGTGTGTGTGCAAAGACTGAAGATGAAGATGATAAAGTTCAAGCAACAGAATAGTGAGGGATGGAGGGGGTTTTGGAAATGGATGAGGAGATGGCGTAGGGATGGTGAGAGGCAAAAGTGCGAGGATGATGGTAGTATGTGGCGAAGGGATGGTGATGGGAGGATGACGATGACGCCCTGGTGGCTTAGCTGGTGTTTGGCACATGGCACAGACCCAGAGCATCCCAGTGCTGACAACACACGGCAGAGTCGAGGGAGGGAGGAGCCAAGATGTAGATGGTGTGGCTGCCGACATCTTGGGGCCGACTGATGGAGACAGAGCTGATGGATCCGAAGGCACAGACAGAGGGCTGATAGACCTGAGCGTCGTCGCAGGTTCCAGAGACCTGGGCACAGCTGCATCGATGAGCATCTTTGGTGGAGCCAGAGTACCTGAGGATGGGGCAGGATACCCGATGGGAAAAAGGTACCCACTGCAGCCAAAGAGGTGAAGGGTTGGCCAGAAGTAGAGTGACGACTGACCAAGGGGGAGCCGGTGGGACGAGGTCACTACTTTGAGTACGACTGGCATTTTCTGCAACTAAGGGCTTGCAATTCAGACATTTGAAGACAGCTTTATCACAGGATCTGTGAAAGGGAAAAATAATTGATATAAAGCCAATAACAGTTTTGTATCCATGATTGAATATGTCACTGTGCAGCACTCTATGAGTCAGGCCCGGAGTGGCCATCGGGAGAACCGGGAGAATTCCCGGTGGGCCGCTCTGCCCCGCTCATAAATTGGGCCGAGCTTTTTATTTTATTTTTATTTTCATTTTTTTACATACACAGAATAACGTCTATGTGTTTAAGTTACTGTGTGGCTGATAACTAAGCTAATATCACTATATTTGAATTTAACATTAAAATGTGACGTTTTCTGTTGTAAGAGCGCGCGCGCGCACCATCTCTCTCCCTCTACACAAGCGCGTGTCCCAGGTCGTTGCCATGGAGACAAACCGAAACCATTAATGCTGTGGTGTAGCGAGAGTGCGCTAATCGCGGGAAGAATAAAATGGATAGTAAAAAAAAAAAAAGCCTGGTTAAAAAAAAAAGAAAGGCATTGGAGGATGACGCGGCCAAATGTGCCAAACTGACAAATATTTTTTCAAGAAGACAAACGAGCACAAGTGAACTGGCGACTCCAGCAAGGTACACTAGCAACATTTACAGTTATGCATTTGGCAAACGCTTTTATCCAAACTGACTTACATTGAAGGAATTTTTTTATTCGGTTTAGTATTCAGTTTTATTCAGTTTTTTTTTTCTGTTGATTGTTTCAATTAAATGTAAGTGATTTTAGCCTGTTCTTTCTTTCTTTCGAGATGCTTACTGATTTTCCATTTAGTTATTGATGACTGCTTGGCAGCTTTCAATTTTGAATTGAACTTTTTTTTTTTAATAATCAAGTTGTATGTTTTGTTGCAGAAATGTTTCATATAATTTATTTCATTATTTTATTTATTACATTGACGTGGATATAAAAAAACAATAGTGCAAAAAGTATATTTCTTACTGCACTGTTTTCGTTTGAATGCAAACCATTTTTTTCATAATGTAACAGTTGGACTACTTGTTGCAGAAAACTCAGTATGTGATTTGTTATTGATATTTATGGCCATATTTACATTATTCATATTTTTTATTGAAACATGTCAAAAATAAATATAACAGGATAGTAAGAACAGATCTGTCACTTCATTTATCCAGATTCCCAGAAGCCACCACGGTGGGAGGGGGTTGGATGGGGATAGGTGGTGGGCTGGTCTTGAGCATTACACTCCCGGGCTGAAAATTGATCCCACTCCGGCCCTGCTATGAGTTACATTGAACATAGGATTAGAAGAAGCCCAACAACAGCACTTACAGTGAGCAGAGATCAGGTACAAACTCACTGATATTATTTGATAACAAATTATTTCAATAAAGCAACCTGCGAGTCTTACAGGATATGTTGATAATTGTGATTTATTGTAACCTAGGGCATTTCACATGAATGTGTCTGTTGTGGTAATGCAAACATGCACTCTCTTCATCTCTGATTAAAAAAAATAATAATAAGTTGTCCTAGTCGTCCAAAACAACAACAACAACAACAAAATTAAATAACAGATTTTTACATGAATGACTGAAAGGAAGCACAAATTAGCCACCTGGAATGGACACATTGCTAATGTTTTTCTTCCAAGATTGACTGAATCACCCTCCAATAGGCCTGATTCAAAAATCTCTATAAAAGAGGTGATATGATATTAAAATATATTACTATTCCTTTGCTTGTCTCTGCACTCAGATTTCAGTTTGTCTTCTATAGCAGCTGATCAGAAAAACAACAAATGTTAATATTCCACACGCGCGCGCACACACACACACACACACACACACACACACAAAAGACAAATGATGATTGATGATTTGTTTTCTTTTTAAGAATGACAGTACACTGAGTACAATGTACCTGGTCGGTAATATAGTCAAAAAAGTTCTCAGCCTCAGCAGTTTCAGATGTACTGTATGCTCTCTTATAAGCAACCCCTTCTTACAATTTGATCTTTGTTCTTATCTGTAATGAGAAATATATATTAAAAAATAAAGGCGATAAGGTTGTCAAGCTTGAACAAATATAGACACCAACTACAGTTGGGTGATCAGCTCAAGACAAAATAATTGTATGTTCATAACATGGTTTTTCAAAGATCATTAACCTCATTACAATGAAGCCAAATTGTTCAGGAAATCAGAAATAAATACACAACTTCATTTTGCAAATAAAAGAATGTTTATGTTGAATTAAGGGTGATTGGGACAGATTTTGAATTTCTGCCTTGTGCAAGGTTTCTTGCCATAATTTAAAAACATCAGCCCAACACATGAAACATTTCAGTAATGCTGAAGATGCTAAGTACCAGTTTGAAGAGGATTTTTTATTTTATTTTATATTATAATGAAAGGATGCGTGACATACACTTTTCTGTAAACTGAGCCAAACATTTTTTTTTTTAGTAACATTTGGGTGATTGGGACAGTAAATTTTTTCATTGATTTAGGGTAGTGTAAGAATATTTACTGTATTGCACAGGATAGTTCATACTTGAATTACTAAGGTCTCCGGTGTGAGCTCATTATCATACGAGCCAATCAGAGCCGTTCAGTGGCTCTGGAACCAATCAGATTTAGTCAGTGTGTTGTTTGAATTTAAACACAAGTAAACGCAAGTTTTTTTTTTTTTTTTTACATTTCAGATATGATGTTGAAATCTTTAGTAGTACACTGTAAAAAAAAGAAAGTTGAGCGAACTTTAAAAAATTATTTTTACCAGCTTCAGCAGATTTTTGAGTTTGCTCAACTTATTTTTGTGGGAGATTCTCAAATTTTTGTTGTATAAACTTAAAACGACAAGTTGAGAAAACGCAAAAATCTGCTGAAGCTGGTTGCCTTAAAATTTTAAGTTGGCTCAACTTTTTTTTTTTTCACAGTGTAGCTTATTACAATTAATGTATCATGTAATGGACAACAGCATATCAACCAAAACGTTTTAAGTAAAACTGAAAAACATATTAAACAACATATTTTATGTATTGCAAAGCTTAATAATAGTTGACAAATGTTTGTACATTGTAAATGTTAAAAATGTTTTTGTTTTTTCCAAAACATCGTACTTTTCCAAATATTAATATTATAAATACATAAATATTTAAAATGTATTGCAGTAGGCCTGCACATGGTTATAAAGTAGGCTACATTAAAAACCCACTAAAAGTGTAATCATTTTATGTTCTTACACAAAGTAGACATAAAATATACTTTAAGTAAGAGTAACATAAGTGTGGTTTCTGTAAATACACTAAAACGTCACTAAAAGTATGCTTAAAATTAGTATATTCCTTAAAAGTGAAACTAAGAATATATTTATTAACATAGTATTTCTACTATACTTTTTAGGAATATATAAGTATGCTTGTGTTTAGCATATTTCTTAGAAGTATAACTAAGCATATATTTAATACAAAAGTACTATACTTTACTATATTATACTAGTACTGTACTATACTATAAAAGTACTAACAAAAGTAGTATACTTTTTAGAAATATATTAAAATGCAATTCAGTATATTTTTAATTAAATATTTATTTAATGTTGGGAAATGTATTATGAACATACTACTTGAATTTCAAGTATATTTTTCATACTTTTAATACTACGTCTTTTCCACCTGGGACACTCCATATGAACTGCAGAGTTACTATTACAGTAATCAATATGTGTATGAAAGGCTGTACAGTATCTAGTAACATTAATTGTTCCATTAATTGTTCCTGGCGCAGATGCAGGTATTCTTTTGGAAAACAAAGGCTGAAACATAGTTTAAAATGGTGAATGGCAACAGTTGCCAATATACAACTGGTCAGTAACAGACAAGGTTTAACAGAGTGTCAATTCTGTGAGTCCAGATTCTGTGTGAATCTGCTAATTAGTCATTTAGTTGATTTGCCTTCATCTAAAGTGACTTCCAGTGCTGTGAATACAGTGCCATTTCCCCTGGAGTGACCTGAAGTTAAATATCATACTCAATGCCACTGATGCATGCTTGGGTTTAAAATCAGTGTCTGTTCTGCATATATATCATACCATTTATCCCAATTATCATAATTATTTTTGTTTTTTTTGGTAGTGCATTCTGTTATTGGTCATCCTAGAGGAAATCTACGGCATTAATAGTATTTTACAATATACTGAATTGACTATGCAGCCCATGCAGAAATTGGCAAATCAGGTTGTACATCTCTAAAAAGGCAGATATCCCTGAAATCAATCCCTTGTCCCATACAGCCTCTTGAAATACGGTATTCCCCGACACTATGCGCCAGCAATAAAAGCTTAATTTCATATCCAGATGCTAGCCATCCTCTAATACTTTATGCTGCTGTCATGCCCAGAGATAATATTGCATGTCACTTCCTGTGATGGGAACCTCTCTGAGGCCATTCGTCAGTGCTATGCAATAAAACACAGAACGATCGTTCCATCAAAATGGATTTGAATCTCGGTTTGGATGATTTTCACTATACTTGTCTTTGAAATAAAGCCGTAAACAACACGAAATGATAATCTTCTTATTTGCACCAATGATACATGTCAGTCGTTTCAGATTAATCAAACACGCTCCAACCTCCTGAGTTCAGATTGCTTCATGCACAGGTGACATGGTGGAGTGTTTCAAGACGAGGGGGTGCTCGGAGGCCTATGGGCAGCTTTGTATTTGCTTTGTTACACATGCTCCTCTCCCTCAGGCCGAAGACTGGTTTGTTCCAGTTCAGTACACCCCACTTCCTTCAGGGTGTTTTGGAGCTAATCCACCTCTCTCTCTCTCTCTCTCATGCAGATTGCAGATTTCATGTCCCGTGTTTTTATGCAGTCGAATTAATGAAAAGACTCTATTCATAATCAGCAGACATAGTGCATATGCAGCTTCAAAACTCTCAAGCATGTAAGGTTTCATCAGCTTCTTGCAGTTACATGTTTTCTGTGCAACACTCATGTCGGTTGCACTGCCCAAGGCCTCATTCTCTCACTGCTATAACCAGTAAAAAACTTCCCCCATGGGACGTTGTGTGAGAGAGAAGGGGCCCGACTGTTGCGTTCTGTGCTCAGGGGCCCAGGTAACAGCGTTTGCTTGCTTTTCTCTGAGAGGTTGTGCTTTTTTTTCAGCAACGTCCCAGAAAAACCTGTGGCAGAATTGAGGTGTTGGAAAATGCCTCGGCCTTTGTCAATATTAACATTCATATCTGGGACCAGAGGCCAGAAAACCAAAGAGCTGTATGTTGAATATTCAGAATATAACTTGTCAAAGACAATAGAAGCGAATAGCCTTACTTATGCATAAGGGGTATGTCAGAGTGAGTCAGGTCTGTGGTGTGTTTTTTTTTGTTTGAGCTTTTCACTGCTGCTTTACAATTTGTATTCTCCAGAGTGAGTGGAAAATTCTGTGTGTGTGTGTGTGTGTGTGTGTTTGTGTGTGTGTGAGAGAGAGTAAATCCAAACAGAGCTTCACCGATGTCTTAATTAAATGCCCGGCCAGCAAGGTGACTGACACTCTCTCGTCTTAATTATCTAGAGAGGATGTCACATCCTAGAGGACCAAAGCTGACCAGACCTTTTTTTTTTTTAGGTTTTAATTTTGTTTATTTCTATTTTATTTTCAATTTAGTCATATGATTTGGTTTTTTAGTTCTTTTTGTTTTCTGGTTTAAGTTTTGTTTAAATATGTATACATGTTATTTAACATTTTTATTTGGCAGCCCTAAAATACTTAAATAACTAAAATAAAAACTAAATCAAGTGAAACTAGAAAACTAAAAAAAAAAAAAAAAAAACCTAAACCGTAAAATGTACAAACCCACTACAAAAATGTATAAACCCACTGAAAACAAGATAGAAAATAAAATGTTTATTTATTTATTTATTTTTTATTAAAAATAAAAAAAACTAAGAAGGTCTTGATTCTGCAAGATCAGCATTAGTTTGCATAATGTTACATTTGAGGACAGTTTAGTGTTTATTGCTGTCTTAGTGGCATCTTCATGTTAAAAATTGTATGCCATGTATGAAAAGCAAAAACTAAAATTAATTTATGGCCATTTTTATTTTATTTTTAATTGGTGTTGGTGATGAAAATGATTTTTTTTACTGTAAGTTTTTCCCAGATTATTTTTATTTTTTAGTTAACAAAAATGTTTTCATTTAGTCTTTGTTCATTAATGAAAACAACACTGTCCCTTGATTCCCCTCTCTCTCTCTGGCTAAAGAATAAGGACAAGGGTCGTATTTGATTTGGAGAGAAGTACGTTCAAAAATGCGGCTGGCTAAGCGTCAAAGCTAGGTTATGTTACCCATAGGCCATGCACCCTTATGAAAACGCAGTGTCCTTGTCCATCGATGAGAAATCCTGTTGACTGCAGGAGTACATCTGTTTCTTCAGTACGTATTCCCATGGACCAATCAGCGCATAAATGCACTTGCTGTGCTATATACTGCCTGTGTAGTGTTTTCAGGGACTGTGTGGAAAGTTTGACAGCCACCCGAGCCTCTCTAAGATACTCAAGGCCATAGTAGTAATCCCGCAGTCCTCTCTGCGGATTCCCGGAATACTAAATCAAAATTATGGAATAATAACTCCAGGGGGCCTTTAGCTTTATGCTGCACTGCATACTGCTTTACCACAAATGATGATCCATGCTAGACTCAGGTAATAATTCCATTAAGGAAATATGGATGGTTTACCATTGGATTATGTTTTTAAAAGACACTTGTTTGAAAAAGTGCACGTACAGTGTGTATACATACAGTATAGCTGTGCAGGGCAGGGTTTTGTTGTGCTTAAAGGGATAGTTCTCACAAAAAATGAAAATTCTGTCATTAATTATTCACCCTCATGTCATTCTAAACCTGTAAGACCTTCGTCATCTTTGGGACACAAATTAAGATATTTTTGAAGAAATCTGAGAGCTTTTGGACCCCGTATAGACAGCAACAGAACTGCTACGTTCAAGGCATAGAAACATAGCAAGGACATCGTTAAAATAGTCCATGTTACATCAGTGGTTCAAACTTAATTTTATCAAGCCACGAGAATACTTTTTTGTGCACAAAGGAAACAAAAATAATGACAATTTATTTTCTTCTGTGTCAGTCTTTGCTACCTTTACTACCTTTCTGGGCCTTGAACGTGGTAGTTGTGTTGCTGTCTATTCAGGGTAAGAAAGCTCACGGATTTCATCAAAAATATCTTAATTTGTGTTGCGAAGATGAACGAAGGTGAGTAATTAATGACAGAATTTAGATTTTTGGGTGAACTATCCCTTTAACGGAGGACAGCAGGGAGTTTACTGGAGGGAAGTCATTAACAGGACTGCATAAAATCTGTTTAGAGATTAAAACAACCATCGGTTTATAAAGATGGCTAATCCCTGCTTGAACATCCATCTTAAAATGAACGAGACCTTTGGAACATGGTAGCTTGGCTCTAGCTGATCTTTAGCTAGTCCAAGCTGGTCATTTTCCTTTTTTTGGTTTTTATTTCTATTTGGTTTTCAATTTGTCTTCTTAATTTTGTTTGACTTTTAGTTTTAGTGCTCTGCCCAAGTTAATTTACTAACTGGTATAATTTAAAAATGTTGTGGGATGTGTTTGGGATTGCGGGATATAATTTGTGGCCCATATTTATTTTCAGTTAGTCTTGGAGTCCTCAAAATGTATTTTGGTTTAGTTTCAGTGTTCCCAATTTGTTTTCATTTTGGTTTTTATTTGGTGTAGCAACATTTGCTCCAATCCAGTTTAAGGTGGTCAAGATGGTGTTTGCAACATACTAGCTAGTCAACCAGCCGATAATCAGCTTAGACTAGCTAACAATCATCTGTAAACCGGCTACCAAATTTCAAAACCCAACTTTTCAGTTTAAGCTGGATTTTCTAGCAGGGTCTGCTTTAAGCTCTCAATCAGAGCATAGTACTCTCAGCTCCAATTGTCTCATTCTTTCTAAATATATTCCATACATTTTCTCTTACAATCAACACAAATGTGAAAAAGTCCAGATTCCACTTTGACCTAGTCATGCACCATTGAGGAAGGCACTTAACCTCAGGTTGGTCCAGTGGGATTGACCCTATAATAAGTGTACTGTATGTCGCTTTGAATAAAAGTGTCTGCTGAATGACTACTTACTGTACTAGCATGGCTTCCAAAATTAGTTTTTTACAAATATGAGAAATGTTACATGGAAATTAAGGTTCACCTCAGTACATTTACTGCCAGGATTCCGATTTGGTGAAGTCAAAGAGAAGCCATAGGGATTGGCGACTTGGGCTATTTTAGTTTCTCTAATCATTGATGAATATGGAAAACTCTAGCACTGAGAGCCCTATTGTGTCATTGATCCAGGAAGGATGTTGGAAGCGTGGGATAATGGAAGACTGCAGAACCATAGAGGAGCAGTGCTTAGTGCAGGCGACTCCCCATAAACCGTTAGGGGCCACCGAGGAGGAGTTAGCCCTGTGCCACCCGGCAAACTGGCCTGATGGACTGGAGACACACTATTAACTCCAGCCAACACCAGCCAGAACTGATGCCTACTAATGGCCCTGGGTCCCTTCCAACCGGCCATGGGCGGAAAGGGAGAGAGAAAGATTTAGCACTTTTACGACATTTCACTCTATCTCACTAAGTTTCACAGATTTTTTCCAGCGTTACCTCGAAATTCGAGGTGGACGAACTCCAAGTTTACCCTCATTATCTCTAATGTCTTTTTGCTTTCTCAGTCCCGGGCCGGATTCAGAATCAACTTGGGCTTTGAAACGAAGGAAAAATAAACACGGAGTGGGATGCAAGCGTGAACGAAAACTAAGGTTTCTCTTTTTATTCAGGAAAGGCGAATGAAATCCCTCTTAATTAGAGGAAACATGCGAGTCGTATTGGATCAAAGTGGGAAACTTGGGGGAAGCAGTCGCACACATCCGCCAGTCCAGATTTTCCCAGAACGGAACAAGAGGGGGAGTAGGAATGCAATCAGCATGTGAAAAACCAGTAAGCTGCAGGAAGAATGAGAAAAGGCCTCTGCTAGCGATTAGTGTGGGCTTGCAATGAACTAAAGCTGGCCAGGTGACTGAATCAAAACCAGAGTCAGAGCTTCAGGGTGTGCTGAGGGTTGGGCTTCCCCTTGGCGACCGGCTGCCACAACAACCACACGAGGAGGCGGAGAGAACTGGTCCCATGGCTATGACCTACTGAGATGCTCAAACTGCACTTTGTATTAAATGTGAGAGGAGAAATTACATCAGCGCATAGCAATAATAATTTTTTAAATTTATTTTAGAATTATTTTAATATAATTGAATATTTTAAAAAAATTCATTTAAAAGAATAATTAAATAATGTATTCATTCATGTTTTAATTAAAAAATATATTATATCAAAATAAGTGTGTATCTCTATAAATGTATTACTACTATATAGCACCTCACAGTTTAGGCACATGCATTTTATATATAATATGTATAATATATTTATTATTAAATAAATAGCTAATATATATATATATATATATATATATAAATATATATATATATATATATATATATATAGAAATTATATATATTTCTTTCTTTTCTCTATTTGTTTTAGTTTTTATTTATTTATTTATTTTTTCTGATCAGGACCAGTGACAAGTTTACTAGGCACAGACGTTTTAAAAAATGTTTTTAATTATTTATTGTTATGTATGAGAAAAATAAATAGTTAATTAATAATCATTTTAATTGTTATATAGCTCAATTTCTGTGTTCCTTTTTAAAATTAGATTTAAATGACTGTGTAAAAAAAGGAAAATAATTATTGCTTGTTAGATGTCCAAAAATAAACGCATTCTTGCACACAGGCAGGAATGGGCTCTGTCTCTGCAACAACGCCTCGTCGTCCCTGCACCTGTTCAGTCTCGCCCGTACAAATCTGTTCAACACACTGCAGCATCACAAGAATCGAGACAACAAACTGATTTTCTCTTATCAGCTGCTGGGCCTTTACAACGGGTTTCTGGACGACTGCGTGCCTGACTGTAAATCCACAGCTGGCGTTCCCCAGGCGTCTTTTACACCAAGCACACGGCACCCACAGCCCTGCCTTGTTTAGGAGGAAACAAATGGCAAATGAAAAGACATTAAGTTCCACATGTTACGCACAGGTGTCAGTGTAATAACGTGTGTCAGAGAGAAAAGGAGAGATCAGCAGAGCATTTTGTTTACTCTTCTTTAATCTCTGTCACAGAGGACTGCTGGGAATGCTGGGTAACACTCACTGGTACCCTATGATATTCCCTGTGGAGAACATTAGGTTAAAGATATCGAATGTCAGGTAATGTTCAACCTTACCGGCTGCTATATTTATTGCCATAAAGGACATTTTAATGAGTACTACGTGATGTAAAGTTATCTTTGTCTTTATAAACCCTGTTTACGCAACACATGTGTCTCGACTCTGGTTCTTTGTTTCTTTTAATCACTTGAGCTGTTTTTCTTTCTCTAAACTCAATAACCTCTAAAAAAAGGCAAATCATTTTTGCTTTTATACAAATTTGGAATCATTTAGTGAACTGTCTAATATACTGCAAGAGTTTACAATTTTACCCCATCCAGAAAATGTCAAGAAAAATGTTAGAGAGATGAATCTTTGAAACCTAGGTCATATTTTACTGTAACATCAAAAGAAAGACAAAAAATAAAATAAAAATTACTTTAGTCTTTGAACTATATTTTTGCCATTTCATTTTTTAACATTATTTTCATGTCATTTAAGCAAACCCAACTTTACATTAGAATGCATAATTCAAATAGAATAAAATAAATAAAATAAAAATCTCATAGGCATTACTGCAATTCAATAAAACACTTATATTTATAAAATCTATAAATCATGTTATTGTGTTATTGTACCTTATACCTAATTTATACTGATTTAAAATCATTGCCTTACTATAATATGATTATTAACAGTATTGAAATGAGAACCCCAAAATAAATAGATTTAATAATATTAATAATGTAAAAAGTTGTGGCTAAAAATTCTCTCTCTCTCACCCAATATATTAATAATTTTAGGATTGAAATGTGATCTACAGTAGAGCTCGCTTGAGATTTAGTTGAACTTTGATGTTAAGGAATAGTAAGGAGATCCAATTTTGGTTAGTAAAAACGATGCAGATGCAGATGCCGATGCAAAATGCTTTACCTGATTCTACATTCTCCCCTAAGGAGGAGAGGACGGGGTTTTGTCAGGGTCCTGCTGGTAAAGTGCACAAAAATCTGCCTCATGTTTATTTACGGCTGCAGTCTAATTGTATGGATAAACTGCACTGTGAGGAGCAGGGCCAGTGACATGTTTACTGTGCACCGGATGGCTCGTCTCAGATCAGACCCCGTGGCCAGTCACAGGTGCAGAGTTTTACATGAGCACAGATTTATTAGTAACCTGCTGGCTAAACCTGCGGAAACTTCACTGCCCTCTGCTGGCCATCGGTTCGAGTTTAGCTTTCCGAGTCTGAGATGTTGGCCTTCTTGACCAACTCTGTGCAGGTTCTGGATGGAGAACCAGCCTCAACAGGTTCACCTCGCCAGATTTTTCCTTTGACAAGTGATTCTCAGGCCGGCTGGGGAGAAGGGAATTTTGGCAAAGACCATTGTGAATAAAATTTGCCTCTATTCAAGTTTTATCTTCTCTGCTTTCTTTCCTCAGCCTCTGTTGATCATGTTCTCATTCGTTCGCCAAACTGCAAGCCTGTCTTTGAGTGAATAAATCTAATGGCAGTCACACTGTAACGGCCGTCGTTTTCCCTGCCAGTGCACGAGTGTGAGTCGAAGCGTCCTGTTGTGACCTGGCGAGAGACAGAGTGGGATATTGAAATCTGGAGACAGGTCAGGGATTTCCCCTCCATTCTTTTCGGGTCTTCATTTTAGAGGCATCGTAAATTACGCTCACAAACATTATCAAGAACGAGACGGCACATTAATCTAGAACAGCGCTTCATCCGTGGTCCGCTTACGTGTGTACCGAGGTGCGGCCGCCCATCAGCTGTGACGCTGGCCACTGCAGGAGGCCCGTGAAATGCGGCCGTGGTTCTCGGTGGCTTTAATGCCGTTACGAGGAGGCAGAAACAGGGCCGCCCCCGGGGCCTCCAGGGCCCAGTAAGCCGGTGGCAGGTCCACTTCATCACCTCTCCTCCGAATGAACTCTGGCTGAACCCCTTCGCCGCGGTTATTTTCACTGGCATCTGCCGCTCCACGGCCGCCGACATGAGGTGAGTGGCTTCTTTTGTTTTCCTCGCCTCTCAGCATCTGTCAGTCCATCTTTAGGACTTTAATAAGACCCCTTACCCCCTGCCTGCCTGTCCGCCTACCCACACACACACACATAAGGTGTACACACACTCCCGTGCCACACAGTAGGTCGGCAGCCATGGCTATGACGCCCGTGAGAGAGCCGGTAACTGAGACCACAGGGGTGGGCAGCCAGTTTAAAGTAGGGGTGGAAAAATGCGCTGCGTCGACTTTCATTTCATCCCGGCGCTTTCCCTCGCCGTTGTCTTATTTCATTTTTCTGACTGCTCCCTATCTCATTCACTCTCTCTCTCTTTCTCTCGCTCTTCACAAACACGCCTGCAACCATGCCCTTTCCTCTTCAAACTAATTACCTCGGCTACCTTGTACCCACAACCCCCTGGGACACTAACAACTGTCAGACCAGTATTATTTTTGAAATTTAAACAATCATCTTACGTGCTTTGCTGCTAAGATCCTGGCCTTTACTGCAGCTTCGACCTTCAGTAATTAATACCCCAGGGCCCATTATTGGCAAAGCCTTTATCCTTTGGGCCAAGAAGCCTCTAACCCGCTAATTACGGGCAAGCAGCTAATCTTCCAGCCCCCGTGATTGACAGGTACACCTATTCTACTAATTGCCTGTTGCAGACAACACCTGGTGAACTGAATCGTCAGGGGAGACAGGATAGTACTGAGAACTCCTATGGGCCTCCTGGGAGACTGATGGAGTTTTTGTGTGTTTTGTGTGTGTGTGTAAGTCCATGGATGTTTGTGTGCTTGCGTTTGGATGCGCTTTATGATTTGTGAGTGGAAGATGGAGCCTGGACGCCCAACGTCTCGTCGATGTGCGTCCATGATGTACGCGTATCGACTCATTACACTTTCATTACAAAATGTGGAGCGTTCATCTCGCCGTCCCGGTTTCAGCCCCGTAGAGCATGAAAAATAGGGTCTAGCTGTTCTAAATTGCTGACACCTGTCTAAGTGACCAGGTCCATATGTTACGTTTGTGTATTAATGCCTGTAATTCTAACACTATTAGCTACCGTGAAATCAATTCCTATGTGTGGCTTTTGTGAGAAACTGGAGGCTTTTAGTGCGTATGACAAATTGAAGTTAATAATAAAAAAAGTTGTTTTTTCCACACAAATTATTTATCATACTATGCTAATGTTAGCAGAGGATACTAGAGTACTTCACGCCTAATGAATATTGATTGTAATACTATAACACAGATCCATTCTTATGTGGAGAGTCATTATATGTGAGTCTCCAAGTTGCTAATTATTCTTTAACACTGTAATAGAGTATTTTACCTAGAGCAAGTAGTGTTAAACCTAGAGCTTAGTTTACTTTCTTATTTATACATATTATAATCAATTATTTCAGTTCATTTCACATATTATCTATACTAATATTATAAACAATAATTCATATTATTTTTTATTGTCATCCAGTGTCTTATATAGGTGTGATAGTTTATGTCAGTTGTCACTCACAAATCAAAATGTTATGTCTTTTTATTTATTTGTAAAGCAGCTGTATAATACGTATACAATAAAATGTATATAACATGATGTCTATAAAACACACACATATATATAATAAAAATAACACACACATTTGTTTTATTTATTTATTACACACACACACACACACACACACATGTATGTGTGTATGTATACATATTTATGTGTGTGTGTGTGTGTGTGTGTGTGTGTGTGTGTGTGTCTGTATATATATATATATATATATATATATATATATAGACACACACTCACAGTAACATAGTTATTATTAAATTATTATATAATTATTTGGTAATTAGTTAATTACAAGTAAGTTAAAAGCTAATGATAATAATAATAATAATAATAATAAGACTAGTTTGTTTTATACTTGTATAAACTAAAAAAACTGCCCATGTTATTTTGTGGGCCATTGTATATGTGAAATATCCCTTCAAATGTTTATTTGACCCCACTTAATGACACACAGACATAATGGCTGGTGTAAGTCAGTGAATGTGATCTGGACACTCTGAGCTCCCATCAGGCCTTGCTCTGGTCGAGTGTGTCAGTGGTCACTGTGATCCCAGCAGGGTCTGTGGGAGAGCTGACATTGCCTTCTGATTTGATGCGGGGAAACAGAGGGGTAAAGGCCAGTCTTGCAAAGAGACACAGACAGAGTGAGCGAGAACGAGAAAGACAGACAGATAAAGAGAGAGTCAAACTGAGAAAGTCTGCTCCTCTTGGGGGCTGCTTAGCGTTGTAGCGATGTTGTGCAAATTCAACTCCCCCCTGCTGTTCTTGACCTTAGCGCCACAGATCCAGTCATGCAGCGGGCTCAGGAGGATTGATTGATCTAAATAACATTATGATGCCATTAGCATATAGTGTAGGACAACAAACCACAGGCCTCTGGTGGAGGCAGTTTACACAGACTGCTCACTCTTCACTCCAATACAAGTATGCTTACTGTCACAGACCAGCCAGACGTCTGCACACAGTGGGCCGAAACCGCTGCTCTGTGGGGGAAAAGGATAAAATTACATTTATCAGATTTGTATGAGAGCTTTTGACAGAGTTTTGTTTCTTGAATTGAGAACATTAGAAGTAATTCCATTCTCATTTATGGGAGAAATGATACATCTGACAGTAGTTATGAAAAATGAAATGGCATTTCCTTGAATGATTATGGTTTACCCCTGGATTTGTTTTGAAAATTTTAGCAAGGTAGTAGTAAATGAGTATTTGTGATGATGATGATGATGATGATGATGATGTGTGTGTGTGTGTGTGTGTGTGTGCAGTTGTAGGTCCAGGTGTGTGGGTGTGTCTCAGTGATGTGAGCTCTTAAAGTGGCCATACCACTTTAATGTCTCTGATGAAGTCTGTCATGTGCATTACCTATTTGCTAGATATACACTGTAAAAATGATTTTGATGCTTGTTAAATTTACTTCATTAAAATAAGTTAAAGAAGCAAATTTGCTGAGCGTTTCAATACTGTTCAATTTAATTGTGTCCAGTCTGCTTAAATATGTAAAATTAAAGTTTGCTTAATATTAGTTGAAACTACCTAAATAATTTTTGTAGCATTAATTGAAAATAGGCAGTGGATTTTTAGTTCCCAGCATGCTTTATCTCAGTGCTATATCTCAGACTATAATGTTTTGAATTAAAAGTCCAGTTTTTGATTTTGTTGATTTCAAACATTTAGTTAAACACTGAAATTACAATTTTTGTTATTTCTGTCCTCCAAACTATCATCATTTCGTAACATGGCTGGTAAAACAAGTTACCATAATAAAATCACACTGGAATAGATTAAGCCAGCTGTCAGCTATATAATGAAGGGTGATTTCAACCAAAAGGTTGGACTTTGCTCATACATTTTTTTCTTCTTCTTTTAAATAAATCACAGGATTGGGCAAGCTGTCAAATTAACGTTGTTAAAACGACACACAATTAATTATACTCTTTGCTTTTTTTTTTTGCTCTTTCATGAATTGCTTTACTGTTTTAATAAGATATCTAATGATTCCCAATGTGACATCCTACCTATACCATAGAGTATATATATTTTTTTCTTCTGGCAGATAATGATGGAAGTTATGCATTTTTCACAGCCAAGTATATGGACATTGATTTTCAAAAGTAAGCATATCCTGGGAATAATTCTCAGGAATAAGAAAATTGACAACTAGCCCCAGTCTTTCTTAAGAAAATGGAATTTTAATTGATTTATTCTGAATTTAGCAGCTAAGGTACATTGAGATTTATGACTACCTGGCTAAATACAGGTTCTTAAAATCTGACCTGATTTTAAAAAAAATTATCCAACTGAATTGCTTGAAATGCTATAAAATATAACTGAATGTTCTAAATATAACTGAATGCTGCTAAGCTGCATTATTTCTTTGTAGTGCCCTGCACGGGACAAATAAGTGGCATGTTGACTATATCAAACACTACAGGCCATGAAATCAACCTTCCACACAGACACCAAATATATAACACATCTTTTACATCACAAAAAATGTGTTTAATTTGTGGTACAGTGCTTCTCGACTTTAAGTGCAGTATTTAATGATTTATTCCATTAACAATGACTAATAAAAATTGTAAACCATAATGTAATGGTTATGGTTAATTAGATATTTGTTTGATTTTATTACATCAAAGATACCTCATTAATTCCCTCAAGCGCGAAGCCTAATTTATTTTATGATTGTTATATTGTGCCGGATAATTGAACTGGTGAAGAAAAGCAGTAATTTAAAATGCATAAGTGTGCCATCAACTTCATTAAATCACTGCGCTGGCTGCTTCCTTCCTCCAAAGGCCTGAAAAAACTTTTTAGACAGAATTTTTCAAGGAAAAATGCATTTTCTTAATGTTTTTATTTTGCTTTGTTGGCTAATATCTTATTCTTAAGGTTTTAGAAGATGATTGAAATAATTAATGTGTACTGAATTGCACTTTCAGATGTTTATGACTGTGATTTAATGCTTAATGGGGTTGTCAATTGAATGAATAATGAAAGGTGAGTTATCACTGTCAGCCTTTCTCATATATTTCTTTGCACTATGCACAAAAGTTACAGAGCACAGCTTCAAAACTTAACCAGGACTGAAAGTTACAAAAATACCCCCTATTTGTTATCAAATATTTGCAATATTTCATTATATTTTATATTTAGGCCTGTCTACAGTGGTTAAGTACAGGTGTAATTGCAAAATAAATAATTAAAATAAAGTTGATTTAACAGAAGTGGAGACATACTGTGTGTTAAAATGTAAAAAAAAAAAAAAAAAAAACTTGGAATGTGGAAATTGTCGTTATAAATTATGTTAAAATTGCAACATATAAAACTACGGAGCCCCGCACATGACATGCAAGAAAAAAGTTACAAGTTTTAGTTAAAATCTATCTTTGTTATATATTTGACAGCGGTAATGGATCCCAAAGTGGTTTCACTATGTTCCTTGTTTACCCATTAAAAAAATATGATGATATTGTTATAAGCGGGTAAAGCCAACATATCGCTGTTAAAGAAAACACACAGTTCTGTAGACTTTTGACTCCTTATAGTTGAGATATAGCCCTGGTGACCACTTCCTAGTGTGGCAACTAGCCCCAGTCTCCCCAATGTTTTAATTTATGTCTAAATTAGGTTGTTAATGTTAACTGGAAGTATTTCTTGCCAAATAATGCAATACTTGCCTCAAAACATTTCCTTATTTAAAGCTCTTTCCAACTTCCTCTACCTTTGCTGTTGGCAGGAGGTGGTTTTGGCGTGTATGTGTGTGTGTGTATACATGGGTTTAAAATAAGCCTGCAGCATGTTGGAAACAGAGACCGTGGACCACTGGGGTAAAGGAGCGCAGAAGCACAGGCACTCCAAAGTGAACAGCTCATTTATCAAAATTGTTCTGCAAAAATGATTTATCTGCTCATCGCCTATGCACAGATGTCTTTAATGGGAGGCTGTGCCCAAGAGGTGCTGTTGATTTTGGGGGGTGCCCGGCAGAGACATACTGAGGGCATGATGGGAGACAGGTGGGAGGCCGGAAGGGGGCGAGGGCAAAAGGCATGACAAGAGGACCACCGGTCCACTGGATTGGCCTGAGCACGGCGAAGCGCCTAGTCGTCCTGCAGGTGTGCTGGGTCGTTCTCTCCTCTCTTTCTCTCCCTTCACTCTTCACGTGACCCCTGGGAGCCCTTTTTCACAACCCATTTCCAGCGGCCTCCCATGCTCCCACCTCACGCGGAGAGGGCCGTGTTCGGAAGAGGATGTGGAGGCAGGGTGCGTATGGAGAGAGGCTGTAACAAGCTCAATGGAGTGGAAAAAGAGACAGCGAGGCCGCGGTGTGACATCTGTGGCCATCCCGGTCCTGCGCCGCTCCTTTACCCGGAGCCCAGCCTGCACATTCCTGGGGCCCTCCGCTGTGGAAAAGCCATTAAGCGCCTGTCAAAACTGCTGTACGAGGAGAAAAGAAAGCAGAGAGGAGATCTTATTTGCTCTACTTTTTTTATGTGACTGTTGATTCTGTGAGGGACTCTTTATTTCAGTCCTTTATGAGCTTGTCACACTTTTGTTCACACTATTTAAACAAGGGTTATGCCAAATTCATAATTGAAGAAATCATTTTGTGAGTGTGAATTTGCATTAAATTCGCTACCACACAGGAAGTTCAATTAGAATGAAAGGAAGTGGAATTTACTGAAATCTGAAATTTAAACAGGTAATGCATTCTAGGAAATTAAGAACACAATTGTTATTTTTCAAATATGATGAAATGTATTAACTAAATACAAACATTGTATACATTCTTTTGTCTATAGATAGGCTGAATGACATATAACGCTAGGTAGCTAGATAGATAGCTAGATAAATAGATAGATAGATAGATATTTAATGTAATACATCTCGCTGTCTATGTTTCTGTCAATTTATCTGTCAATCAATCTATCTATCTATCTATCTATCTATCGTTCTATCTATCTATCTATCTATCTATCTATCTATCTATCTATCTATCTATCTATCTATCTATCTATCTATCTATCTATCTATCAGTCGTTCTATCTATCGTTCTATTGTTCTATCTATCTATCGTTCTATCATTCTATCTATCGTTCTATTGTTCTATCTATCTATCGTTCTATCATTCTATCTATCGTTCTATTGTTCTCTCTGACTGTAATGAACTTTTAAAATTTGGTCTTGACAAACTTATTTTATTTTTTTCCATTCATTGTAATTTTGGTAACACTTTAGAATAGGGAACACTTATTCACTATTAACTACGACTTTAATGACATGTGTAAATTAATATTTAGTAAGGTAGTTGTTAAATTTAAGTATTGGGTAGGATTAGGGATGTAGAATAAGGTCATGTAGAATAAGGCATTAATATGTGCGCAATTACTACTAATAAATAGCTAATAATGCTAATAAGCAACTAGTTAAGAGACCCTAAAATAAAGTGTTACCGTAATTTTTACTTTCTTACATTCAAATATGAATTGCAGTTTTGCATTCTGTTTGCCAGCATAATTCAAATTCAATTCAAATTTAGAAACTAAATTGAAATTTAAAAGACAATTTCAATTTAGTTCTGAATGGTGCACAATTCTGATTTTAGCTAACATTACCGATATAGATTTCAGAATGTGACCTAGGGACAATCTGACCTTACAGGTTAATAATTTATTACCTCAAAGTGAATAGCTATAATTCCACTTACCATCCCCAAAGTGCCTTGAAGACGAGATTAAACAATGAGACTTAAAAAAAAAAAAAATCAATGCACAGTCTCGTCACAGGCTGTAATTGTCAGGGCTCAGGCAGTACTTAATTGCACAAGTAGGCTGTGATATAGGCCTGATATATTATTCAAAAAGCCAAATTAACACAATCAAACAGAGCGCGATGCCCAGGCCGGCTCCGTCAGACCGCTAGAGGGGTCAGCGACACACAAATATTTGCATGCTGCACTGCCTCTTTAACAGAGCAAGGAATACTTCATCATGTTGTGTGCATATAATATAATTGCCTCTCTGGTCGGCGGAGTCTGTTTGAATTTAATTAGCCGGCGTACTTACAGCCACAATATCCAGCTAATGAAGCTCATTTTCGATGGCTGTTGCGTGTTCTAACACCCGAGTGATAAATGTGAGATGTCACATTAAAAGATGATAAATCGGAGCACTGCCCCTCTGGACATCAAAAATACAATCGTCCGTGGCAAGACGTGGCGGGGTGGGGGAAGGAACGCCGGGGTTCATGGGTAAATGAGACCAGAGCGCGTCCCTGGTGGGCGGGAACGAAGAGAGGCATCGTGGGAAGTTGCGAGCGCATGTGTGTGCAAAGATCGCAGGAGGGGCCAACGGCAGGCTGCTGAAATGTCAAGCCCACGCAGAGGGGCCTCTTTTTCTGACAGGGCACACGGTGGTAAAACACACGGCTAACACTGGCCTTTACACAGACACACACACTACATAGATTAAAGGCAAATGTGAAAGGCTGTGGATAGAACTGGGTCACATATGTGTATTCTCAAGTGCTCTCATGCACAATACCTGGTGTTAACAGAAGGTGTATAAAATATTGTGGTCGGACATTGTCTGTATTTGCTGGATAGGAGAAATGAATACAAGTGATATATGCGGTGCTCTGCCTTTTTGGGTCTCAACACCTGTGATACCCACGTATGTCAACAAAACATGTTTTTGATATATGCATTTACAGCTGGAAGATGTTACATTTAGTGTGTATGGTCTTCTGTAAGACATCTGCCCAACATCTCAACAACATTTGTTTACAATCAAGTGTTCTTTAAAAATGTGTTATTGTGTATTTGTTCACAAATATGATCAAATATGGTCAAACTTTTTAGTCTCTATATGGCAACATGAAATAAAAACAAGATAAAATATATTTTTATGGTATTTTAGATGGTAAATTCTGCATATACATTTTTAACGTGAAAATTAGCATAACATTTAGCATAACAATCTAATTTTTTTAATTACCTAAATTAATAAATGCTATAAAAATTGTTAGTTTGTAATACCACTCTTCCATCAAATAATATATTTACATTGGCTTTGAACATGGCTCATCTAATCAGGATTTAAAGTCGTAATCTGCAATAACTGTCAAAATTGTTTTACTGGACTGCACTTTTTTAATGTTGATAGACAACGTTTTTATTCAGCGATATTTTTAACTGATGTTTTTAATGTGTTTTTTAACTTTTTAATTGTATGACTTCAGTTATTAACTTTGTTCTTGCCATTAGGAAAGCCTTGCCGTTGACATCGCACTCCAAAAATATTTAAATAGTAATAATTTAAATAAATAACTAAATTCATAACTAGCTTTTTACAGATAAGCAATGTAAAATGGTTGCTGCTTTGCTGAATACATCTGTGATTCTGCCGTAGGCATGAGCCCTGCTTTGCTTTTATACAAGAGTTCTATAAACAAGAAGTTAATATTGAGTAACTTAAACTTCAGACAAATTTTAGCAAGTTAGGCCTGTTTAACACATGCTCCGTGAGTGGGGCGTGAGCATCGCATGTTCATTTCGGCGCCCATATTAACAGGTTACAGCCTTCACACTGGGAGCGTGAGCCACGGTGTCGTGTCCCAGAAGATGCCGCAGAGAACGGATAGTCTTTTTCTTTTATTTCTTTGTCTCTCTTATATGCTTTTCTTTCACATTTCTTCTCTTTTCTTTTCTTCCCCTCCTCCATTTGCCATTCTCTCTTCTTGTCCTCAGAGCACAATGACATAGAACAAGACTTAATGCACCTACCAAGACAGCGATTATCACCTCAGTAATCCTGCAGTTCATTAGTCGGCACTCTTAATAATTAAGCTAGAGAAGTGCAGCGGTCCAGAGAGACACCATGCACTAATGCTCACATTAAAAGTAAAGGCACCAGGAGGACTAAAGAGGTGCCATCATCATCTTGAAGGTTCAGAGCTTCACTTTCTTCCTCTCTTTCACACTTTAATTTGTTATTTTTAGATCTAACAATACAGGAACTACAGGAGAGGTGCTGCACCGCATGCTAGTTTTTAGCACACGTTTTATGACCTTATTGATCAATTGTGAGGCGTGGGGCAGGGTTAACGAGCAGAGAGGTTGTTTGCTTAATTGAACTTTATGTTGCCAAGAGGGATTTGCTCCTCAAAGTGCTTTTTAAATGGTCCCTAATGTTTCTTTCGCACATTTTCAGTTGAGTGTGAATGTAAAGCTCGGCTAGACGGCTAAGTGTACAGTATGTCAATGTAGCATTCCGGGACTAGCGCAGCAACTAACCACATGGGAAAGAGACAAAAAGAGAAAAATCTATGAGTGTGAACAAACATAGAGAGTAGGAGTTTGGGATAATTTAATGTAATGATGATAATTAAAGTGGTAAGCACAAAAATGCCGTTCTTGCATAGTAAATGTGGTATTTGTTGTGGTGGTTTATGTATAAGAAAGTCTTTACTGTGAATAAACTAAACTGCAGCATTGCTATAGAAATTTTTGGTCACACTTTATATTAGGTGGCCTTAACTACTATGTACTTGCATCAAAAAATAAGTACAATGTATTTATTGTGGTCACATTGTATTGCAAATCGCTTTTTCTGCTATTGCGGTGGGATACGGGTAAGGTTAGGGACAGGTTTGGTGGTATGTGGACAGTAGGTTTAAGGGTGGGTTAAGGTGTGAGGGATGGGTCAACAGTGTAATTATAAATGTAATTACAGAAATTAATTACAGATGTACTTATATGAAGGTATTTTTAAAAATATAAGTACAATGTAAAAACATGTACGTACATAATAAGTTCATTGTACCAAATGATTAATTTAAATGTAAGTACACAGTAGTTAAGGCCACCTAATATAAAGTGGGACCAAAATTTTAGCTTAAAGCCAGCATAAAATCAGATGAATTCTCAGTACATCAATACATATTTCTGGTCCGATATTGATAATGATTCCTACAGTAAAGACCAAAGACCACATTTTTTTTTTTATCTTTCATTAAAACCTTTTTGGTTGATGTCACAATAATTTTTCTCCCTAACCTTCCCTGACCACCTGTGATAAAAAAACAAACAAACAAAAAAACAAATCCCCTGATTTTATAAATAAATCCATGAAAAATGATAAAACATGGAAACCACTTTTCATGATCCAATGATTCCCAACTGATAAATCAAGTCCCTACATATAGTATCTCACTGCATATCCTTTTTATTTGGAAAAACATTTCAGTATGGAAGTAAAATTATTTCTTATTGACTTAAACTTTGAAAAACCTTACCTTTTTAATAGAAATGTTTATTTGGACATTCAGCATTACTACATTCTCAACAAAATACCATATAGTAACTACCATGGTAAAACCATGATAAGTGATGAACATGCTTTTGTTTTTTATTTCTCTTTCATTTCAGTCCAAATGTGCCTTGTTCAGTTGCTCCATTCATTCACCTCTTGTTTCTCTGGTTCGGCTGTGTTAATACTTACTAGATGCTGTGGGGAAGGTAAATGCAAACGCACGCACGCACCCCCCCCACACACACATTTGTTTTTGTGAAAAGTGGGGACATCCCATAGGTGTAATGGTTTTTATACTGTACAAACTGTATGTGCTATCACCCTCCACCAACCCTACACCAAACCCTACCCCTTAAAGGAAACTTTCTGCTATTTCAGATTTTCAATACACTCCATTCTGTGTGATTAATAAGCGTTTTGAAAAGTGAGGACATGGGGTGATGTCCTGAAAAGTCACCTCCTTGTAATACCTATGTCCTACCCTTGTCATTATACAAATTTATGTCCTCATTTGTCACAAAAACGCGCGCACACACACACACACACACACACACACCGAGGCAGCAAACTCTCAGAGCAGAGTGTGTGTCATGAATAATACAGGATGGGAGTTTGACCAGTGGCCTGTGGCATAGAGTTTTTGTGCAGGTTTGAGATTGAGGAAATTATTACTGTATTTCACATATCCTCATGTCTGATTATAGAAACGGAGACTGGATGTTGTGCTCAGTCAATATACACACCAAGACAGATTCCACTGAACCGCATAAAAGTATAAATTATTTGCATCAACACTATTTACACTGCTTCATGCTAAATCATTTTTTTTTTAAATTTAAAATAAAAAGTACTTGAATAACTTGTTTTTGCATCTGAACTAAAAATGTAATCAGAATAATACAAATAAACAATAGATAATCACAATATATTTCAGTCTGAATACATTTTAAGAAATGCATTGTTTTTGTGCATACTTTTTGGTCTTTGTGTGAACAGGCCTTTATGTGGCATCTCATATGAGGCTTTTAGTATATTTTGGCTCTTGCTGTATTCATTGTAAACCCAGCTGTTATGGTTAAACCTTTTACAATACAGTAACCTGTACACTCTCCCAGTGATGCTTATCTGCCTTCCATATGCGTTACCAAGATTATCTTTTTTTTCATTTATAACGGTGACATGTTGCCATGATTTATTCAAATAACAAACTTTGGCTCTCTGTTTTAATCCTGAGGTATTAGTCACTGGTCGCTAATGCCAGATTACTTTCCTAGCCATTCTTCCTGTGATAAACGACTGGCAGGCAGCAGCAAAAAATAGATCAAAACCACTGGGAATGAGAGGAGGAAAAAGAAAAAAAGAAGAAGGAAGGAGCTGAAAGAGCGGTAAATCATTTTACTGAGACACCCAACAGGGCTGGAAAATGCCACCCATGATTCCTCTGCCACAGCTAATCAAATCCCACATGGTGATTAGGGAGGAGAGGATGGGACGCTCAAGCTCCTTCCATCTTGAAAAAGCTTTTAGTGAATCAGTGTTCTGACAATACCTTTTCTATTAGATGTATTAAGTTAAACAGTACCTGTAAAAATGGCTTGTTCTTTACTTCTTCTATGGTGCCATTCTGGTGTAACTTTACAAAACAAACAAGATTTATGGAAAAATAAACAAAAATACTTGATAAACACTAAAACCAAACTCACAGCACTTATGAAGTGGACAAATGAAAAAAAAAAAGAAAATATAAAGCTAAAAGATTGCAAATAGAGATCCTCATTGGTAACATTTTTTTTGGTCACCTATTAACAAACCATTAACTACGACTTTTTCCCTCAATAAACTATTCATTTTCTGCTTTTGACAACTGTCTGATGTCAGAATGATGAACACATTTATGTGTCAGCAGTGGCTATTCAGTGTTAAAGGGGTCATCAGATGCAAAATTCACTTTACATGTTGTTTGAACATAAATGTGTGTTGGAAGTGTGTGTACTGTACACATCCACCCTATAATGATAAAAATACACCCAGTGGTTTTTTAAAATCCCTATTTTAAAATCCCTTTTCTCTAATCAGGCTGTTCTGAGATTCCTGTCAGAATGACGTAGTTCTGCACAGGCCCCTCCCTCAATTGTTGATTCACAAGGCCGTCTTACCTTAGACCTGCCCTGAGTGAGCTGTGAGCTGTCCGCGATAGTGTCGACTCTGGTGCAGGGGAAGACAAGAATGTCTCCAATTAAGTGATTGAGGTGTTTTGTTGTTGGATGTAATAATGAACATAGCAGTCGTCATTTACTTCGTTTTTGATGGGAATGCGTCGATGCTCGATCTGGCTAAATGAGTCTATGTTCGTGCGAATAATTTGTGATCCAGGTTCATCTACAGAAGAAGTGAGTATAAGGTTTTTTTTTATGAATCTTTGCAAATTGCCTTTCCTAATAATGTGCTAGTTAGCAAGTTTCGCGGCTAAATGCGTTTAAAGTTTACAGTCTGCTCGTCACCCCACAGAAGAGAGGGGTGGGGTGAGCAGAGTGCATTAGCAAGGAAACGGCTTGCTATGAACAGAGCTGGTGTTTTTTACACTACATTGAGAGATTTTAACCAAAGTATGTTATAGGCTTTTCATTAAGACCCTAAAGAATCATATCAACTTGTGGAAAATGGGTATCCGATATAATAAACTGTCTCATCCTTTTACAGTGTAATGACAAGCAGGATACTATTATTCCTTAACAACACAAGAAATGATTGTAGTTGTGCTATTCTTGAAGAATCCTAACATTGAGTGGCTGAAGTTTATTTTTAGCTAGATCCCATATCATTTCAGTCCAGTCTTGATGGTTTCAGCAGCACATTTCAGTGTTGATTGTTTTGTGAACCTTTTACAATATTTTTCAGGTTTTGCAAAGAGACTGTTATTGACTGCTGTGTAGACAAAAACTATATTGGACTTGTCAGTAAACCCACACCAGTTCAAAGAGAGGATGGACTCTTTGTGCAATTTTTCACAAATTATTGTAGTGTTTTTGTTTATTGTAGTATGTGTGTGTGTGTGTGTGGCCCTATTAAGTGCTTTGGGGTCATCTTAATCTGAGACATTATCTTAATCACACACACACACACACACACACACACATATATATATATATATATATATATATACACACAACCCAAATTCTGGAAATGTTGGGACATGAAATGAAATGAAAACTAAAAGACTCTCAAATCACATGAGCCAATATTTTATTCACAATAGAACATAGATAACAAATGTTTAAACTCAGAAATTTTACAATTTTATGCACAAAATGAGCTCATTTCAAATTTGATGCCTGCTACAGGTCTCAAAATAGTTGGGACGAGGGCATTGATTTCCAACAATAATGTCAAATTTGGACTTGTCTGACCATAGAACACTTTTCCACTTTGAAACAATCCATTTTAAATTAGCCTTGGCCCACAGGACACGACGGCGCTTCTGGACCATGTTCACATATGGCTTCCTTTTTGCATGATAGAGCTTTAGTTGGAATCTGCAGATGGCACGGTGGATTGTGTTTACCAACAGTGGTTTCTGGAAGTATTCCTAGGCCCATTTAGTAATGTCAATGACAGAATCATGCCGATGAGTGATGCAGTGTCGTCTGAGGGCTCGAAGACCAACGTTGTTTTTAAAGTATTCCACAATCTTTTTACGCACTCTTTCACAGATTGGAGAGCCTCTGCCCATCTTTACTTCTGAGAGACTCTGCCTCTCTAAGACATCCCTTTACAGTTTTTTACGATTGTTTACACACTAAAATAAAAATTTCCACGCAATTTGCAAAATTCTACTCCAATGAGCAAAACACCTCCACAGATTTGCACAACATTACACACAATGTCTGCTTCACCCTTTTTGCAAAACATTACACACAGTGATTTGTAAAACTCTACACACATTTTCACACCTTAGACACTTGGATTGTGAGGTTACTTCCTTGTCATTACAAAGCACTGGATTGCCAATGACCACACTAATGAACGAATTGGATAATCACAACCACCAGGTGTGGAAGCACACATGTGCTAATTTGAAAACGCAGCACTCAGTTGTGCTATAAAAGGCAGCAGGTGAGTTCACCTGTCTTCAACAAAAATGGAAGGAGTTAGAAGAAGAAGAAGAGTGAGAATGAGAGGGGGAGCTCAAAGAGGAGATGAAGGCGGTAGAGGAAGAGGAGAAGAAGTGGGTAGAGGAAGAGGAGAAGAAGTGGGTAGAGGAAGAAGAGAAGGAGGTAGAGGAAGAGGAGAAGGAGATAGAGTAAGAGGCCTTGGTAGAAGAAGAGGAGGTAGAGGAAGAGGAGAAGGAGGTAGAGGAAGAGAAGGAAATAGAGGAAGAGGTAGAGAAGGACTTGAAGGGTTGATAGAACCTGAACAAAGAAGACGAGGACCAAATTTGACTCGAGAAATCCGTGCAACACTTATTGACCATGTTATCAACCATGGACTGACACTGATGGAAGCTGGACAAAGAGTTCAACCAAATCTCAGCAGAAATACTGTTGCGTCAGTAATTCGGACATTTCATCGAGAAAACAGGTAAGCTAACCACACAGTATATTGAAACTGAAGCTTGCTGTACTTGTCATCAATAATGTTTACTGTGACATTTGACAGTAGGCTGCATATGTATTTTATATATATATATAATTTTTTTTTTTTACATAGGATTGAGGGTAGAGGACACCAAGGTGGAAGGGGCCCTATGTTCACTCGTGCACAAGAGGCTGCCATTGTGAACATGGTTTTGGCCAATAATTGTATCAGGCTGCGAGAAATCCAAGCCAATATCATCAATGATGACAATATTTTCAGTAACATTCAACGAGTCTCTCTGTCAACATTAGGTCGAATCCTAAAGAAAAATCAAATATACATGAAGCAACTGTATCAGGTACCATTTGACAGAAATTCAGAGAGAGTGAAACATCTGCGCAATGAGTATGTGGAGGTATGTATTGTTCATCTTACTATGGTGTGGTATTGTGCACTGCTCATAATGTTCTGTCACAAAAAAAATACTGTCCAATAGATATTGAATAGCATCTTATTGTCTTTAATGTGTTTCAGAGAGTCTTGCAAATGGATGCAGCAGAAATTCAACATGAATTTATATATGTGGATGAGGCTGGATTTAACCTTGCGAAAACAAGAAGAGGGAGAAATGTAATTGGACACAGGGCAATCACCAATGTGCCAGGGCAGCGAGGGGGTAACATCACCATTTGCGCTGCTATCACACAAAATGGGGTCCTCCACCACCATGCAAATCTGGGACCCTATAATGCAAATCTAATTCTTGCATTTCTTGACCGATTGCATGAGATTGTCACAGCATTACACCAAGTGGACCATATGCGGTACATTGTCGTTTGGGACAATGTCTCATTCCATCGGGCTGCTCTGGTCCAGAATTGGTTCCATGATCACCCTGATTTTGAAGTCTTATACCTTCCCCCATACTCCCCCTTCCTGAATCCTATAGAAGAGTTTTTTTCAGCGTGGCGGTGGAAGGTATATGACCTGCGGCCCTATGACCGTTTGCCCCTCATTCAGGCCATGGAGCAGGCCTGTGATCTTATTGAAGCAGCTTCTGTGCAGGGGTGGATTCATCACACAAGGCGATTCTTCCAACGGTGCCTTGCCAATGAAGACATAGCCTGTGATGTGGATGAAATCTTATGGCCTGATCCAGCCAGACGGAGAGATGAATAGTTACAGTATTCTTGTTGCTTTTACAGTAGTTTTCTGTAATTTCTGTTTACTTTACTTTTCTTCAGAGTCAAAGTGTATGTACTGTAATTCATGCAGTAATTTTTATTTGTCTACAGATTTTATGTTTCATTGATTTCATTGTTGGTTGATTACTGTAACTGATTATGGTAAGAAATATTGTAAGTATTGAAATAAATACTTGAAATATTCAGTCAGCAGCATCAGTGTTGTGCAGTGCTTTGTAAGTTTTATAGGCCTATTTGTGTACATTCTCCCTATATCTCAAACTAATCATGAAGAATGTTGTGGGTTTGTCACAATATTTTTCCCATCTAAATGATTCCTTACATAACAATGTCTGGCCAAAAATCTAGCACATGCTATTTCCTAAAATTCGTTTTTTACAAATGTGTTTTTTATTTATCACAGCAGTGTGAAACTGGCTGCAATAGTGTCTGATCATTGAGGACTGTGTTGGTTAAATAAAAACTAATAGCATTTTCACAAATATGACTGAAGTGTGTTTGTTTTGACTGAAGTGTGTCATTTTGCAAACAATCTTGGAATTATGCAAATTGAGTGTGGTGTTTGGATAATTGTGATTATATTTGGAAAAAAAGAACCCGGTTTTTAAAATTGCGTGTAAACAATTGAAAAAAACTGTAATAGCTAATCATGTTACAGACCTGATATCAATTAATTTATTTAGTTGCTAGATGTTCTCTCAGCTGAATCTTTTCAAAATTTCTTGCTTTTTCAGCCCTTTGTTGCCCCCGTGCCAACTTTTTTGAGACCTGGAGCAGGCATCAAATTTGAAATGAGCTCATTTAGTGGATAAAAATATAAAATTTCTCCATTTAAACATTTGTTATGTTATCTATGTTCTATTGTGAATAAATATGGGCTCATGTGATTTGAAAGTCTTTTAGTTTTAATTTTATTCAAATCCCAACATTTCGAATTGGTTGTATACACACACACACACACACACACACACATATGTGTGTATATATATATATATATATATATATACTGTATATATATGTGTGTGTGTATATATATGTGTGTATATATATATATATATATACTGTATATATATGTGTGTGTGTGTGTATGTGTGTGAGAGAGAGAGAGAGAGAGACCCCTTTAAGTGCTTTGGGGTCATCTTAATCTGAGATTAAAACACAATTTTTTCCCACCCCCAGATCAGGTAACTCATTGTATCAGCACACACGCTCACCTGCACTATAATGATGACTATAATGATGTCAGCTCAAAATAGTGATGGAGGAAAATGTTAAATTTAGCCTCATAACTTGAAGTTTCTAGGTCGTCCTTACCTGAGATTGACAATGGAACTTTTGTGGTGTCAGCCTAGATCCTTAACAATTAAGTTACGGCAGCTCTTACTTTTTTTTTTTTTTTTTTGGAAGGGACATTGCCCTGAAGCGACCAATGGTTAAATGACTCTTTCTAAAGCAATATCTGGGCCAAGCGTACTTGGGATTGAACTCGCAGTCTTTGTGGCTGTAATCCAAGTCCTTTACCATTAGGTCAGTACATCTCCCTTGTTGAGGATTGTGTCCTGGAGCAACTAGTCATTAAACACAGAGGCACAACTTTAGGGTCACCAGTGCTTGAGGTTGAACCCACAGCCTTAGAAATAACAATTCAGAGATAGTTCTAACATAGAAGAAAGAAAGTAATATGGGTTTGGAACTACATGAGGGTTGAATAAATGATGACAGAATCATTTTTGGGTGAACTATTCCTTTAAACAATATAGGCTACCACAACTCTATTTCTATTTAATATAATGACAAAGAATTGAAGAAACTCGTGGTGAAGTGATTTTCTTAAGCACAATTGTGTATGTTGAAGTACTCTCAGTGTGTAATTGTTTTTTTTTTTAGTGCCTTTGGGTGGTTCATTTCTTCCCACCAGTAGGATCATGACTTTTTCCTAGACATTGATTGATGGTGTGTTTGAAAATCTCTTTTTTGATATCTGCTCACAGTGTAGGAGTAAAACCATAGAATTTATCACTATCCCACACTTTATCTACTTCTATTTCTTTATCTTTATTAGCTGATTTAGTTTTAGGTTTGGGCTTAACTTTTCAAATTGCAGTTAGTCATTTAAAGGAGTACTTCAAAATTTAAAAATTCAAATTCTGTCATTATTTGCTCACCCTAATGTTGTTCCTAACAGGAATGCTGTTATTTTTCCCTTGAAAAACAAAAGGAGAAATTAAAGATCTTTAGCCAGCTATAGTTCATATAATAACAGAGATACTTCTTCAAGCCTTAAAACAGATGAAACTATAAACTAGTACGTAAGAGTTTTATAGAATAGAAGACTTTTAACAGAATATTCCAAGACTTCTAAGGTCCTATAATACTTTAATGTAAGGAAAAGACGTCAAATTTAGGTCAGTCTAAAAAAATTTAAAATCCCATTCACAGTTTTTAAAAGAATTCTCTTTTTGTGTTCCGTGGAACAAATAATGATGTTCATATGTTTGGAAACATTCTTTTAAATGATTGCAATTTTAATCTAAAAGTTAAATTCAGAATCAAGAGTATAATGGCAGAAACAAATGAAAAATATAAGCATATAAAAACAAAAAGCGTTATCAGATAAAATGTATGATTTATAAAAGTTGTTTTGCTCTCGTTTTAAATCCAAATATCAAAAAATGGACCATAAAAAAAAAAATTATTTCAGACATCATCATTCAGCATAGGCATTTTTTTTTTTTTTTTTGTAATAATTTTTTGGTTAACTATTCTTTAGTGTTAAAGTTAAATGAATCTCACAGCAAGTATCAAAATCTGAATGTCATCAAATTTTCTAAACCTTAATGAAAAGAAAACTGAAATTATACTTTTTGGTCCCTCTAGTGGCATTCCCTTAAAATATCTCAGTAATCACTTTGTTACATCCCAAGCCAAAACCCTTGTTAAAAACTTAGGTGTTTTGCTTGACAGTGAGCTGAAACTCGATAGTCAAGTAAATGCTGTGGTTAAATCCTGTTTCTGTCATCTCCGTCTTCTCTCTAAAATCAAGCCTTTCCTCTCTTTTCAAGACTTTGAGAAAGTAATTCATGTTTTTATATCATCACGTTTAGATTACTGTAATTCACTGTATTGTGGAATGAATGCCACTACCCTGGTCCATCTCTAGTTGGTCCAAAATGCTTCAGCAAGACTCTTAATGGGCCTACGTAAATTCACTTCACTGCATTGGCTGCCTGTGTGGTTTAGAGTGGAGTTTAAAATCCTTGTTTTTGTTTTTAAGTCTTTAAACAATTTAGCTCCCTCATATTTATCTGAACTGCTTTCCTTACATAACCCTTCTCGAGCTCTTAGATCTGGTATTCTAAGATTGCTCACTGTTCCTAGAGTTAAAATAAAGAAAAGGGGGGAACGTGCCTTCACTGTTGTAGGCCCCAAACTATGGAATAGCTTACCAGTTCATGTTAGATCTGCTCCTACTCTACAGGTTTTTAAATCTCGACTCAAAACTCATTACTTCTCCATTGCTTTCAGTGTTCCTTGATGTTTCATGTCCGGTTTCGACTTAATGGCAATTCCTGGTTCTATTTCTTATATTTTGTTTTATTTTATTTCTTTTTAATATTAATGTAATTTGTTTTTTAGCTGTGATTTTATTGTTTTTTTATTTATTTACTTTGGTTTATTTACTACTTATTTTATTTGATGCTGTAAAGCACATTGGTCAGCTGCTGCTGTTGTAAATGGTGCTATATAAATAAATTCAACTTGAAACTTGTAGCTGCTGATTAAACAGATGTGTAATGTTATAAAGCTTAACTGGCTGTAATGTATATCGCTATGATCTGAAACGCACACTTACACATACACAAGTGTCAGTGATACTGACAAAGACAGAATTGATGTACTGCTTGTGAGCAAAACCCTAGCAGAACACACTTACTTGCAGACTGCAGCATTAACACAATGCCCATAGTGCAACGCTTAAGTTTAAATGGTGGTCATTTATAGATTAGCTATATAAGTAAGCGTGCACCGCTCTGATATGCTAGCCATGTCTCTCTGTCAAAAGCAATCACTGTTGCACAAAGGCCATAGTAGTATTTTATTCCCTCGACTTGTATCTGCAGGCATACTGGTTCAGATTCAGCGCACAGGTGAGGTTTTAATCGTTCTAATGCACAAAGGTCAAAACAGGTCCCTGTAGTGGCCAGGCTAATTATTTTGATTAAAATCTCTATGTAGATTATGCATTCTACTTTTTATTTATTTTAATATTTCCTGTCTTTACAAGCAACATGAGCCGTTAATGATAACATTTCGCTCTCGCTCTCTCCAATCATTTGCCAGCGGTGTGTATTACCCAGGGCATTGCAGAGGAGGGGGAGTCTGCATCACCGTTCGCGGTCCCACATGCAGCAATTATAATCATGTAAGCAGATGAAGTTGTTTGGCTATCAGCAAGTTCTCCCTGCTCACCTCGAAGGCCAACAGCTAAAAAATAATCACCTCTTTGCCATTCTGCATGTAATTCACTCCAAACTGACTTCATAAAGAGCCTTGGCTCTCTTTCAGCCTCTGGTAAGTGTCCTGAGACAATCCGACAGGTCAGAGTGATAGAGCTGAGAAAGAGCATGAATACAGCGTCTGTCATGCATTATTTAATCTGTTGTGAGTTTGGCTGAAAGGATTGTTGTCAATTCTCCGTGCGAGGGTTTCGGGAGGTTCCTTAGTTTTATGTCGAGGTCTTCACAGACGATCAAGAAAATCAAAAATGTCATAAGGAACATCATCACTGTTTGTGCTTGTTTATCCACCCTTAAAAGTGATATGAAAATTTACAGTGGTTTCTGCAGAAATCCACCATTGTCACCCACAAAAGAAGCTCATTTAAATGATTTTCTGAATAACTTATTTTAAAGAAGGTAATTAGATTTGAGTTTTACTGTTTTTACTGTTGTACTTTGAGTTTTGTCAGAAACTACCATAGTAAAGTACAGAAATGATCAAAATATTATTATTTACTCACTTGAAAGAAAAGACACCTGAAAAAAGGTATTTTATTTAATTGATTCTATGAGACAGCAATGAGATTAAATAGACAGTAAATGGATTATTTTTTGGACAATTTTCCCTTTCAGAAAAAGACCCTCGTAATCTCACAGATGTTTCCTCTAGAGTTTCACAAAGATATCTCAGCAATGTCTAAAACTGTGAGCAAAATTGCCGATATGCTGAAGTCTGCGGTCAAAAGCCGCAGATTTCAACATGAACTCATCTTTTTCTCATCATCATCTTTGAAGACCAAAACATCTGAGATATAAAATCCACATTTTAAAGTAAAGCAGCTGCATTAAATATCCAGAACACTGAAAGAGCAATGCCATTTTGATAGCACTTACTACAGTAATGTTAAAACAATTTTAAAAATGATCAGTACTTCTAAAATGTGTTCATTTTTTAAATGTTGCAAACATGAATCTAACGATACCTAATTCATTAACTAATGTTAATGCATACAGTCATATTTTCATGCAATGTTTCAAATTAATAGTTAATAAGACATTTCTTATTTGTATTAAAAATCTAAATATAGGCCAATTAGTGTTTAACATACTTGTTCACATATGTTTCATAATATAAACAGATTTGTTTCAGCAGCTGTTTTTTGTCTCTATTTCACAATGTTGCCTTTTTCGCACACGTAGAATTAAAGAAAAAAAAAACAGAAGAAAGAAAGGACAAGATGGATGTCTAATTGTTGTGAGTATGAATGTAGCATGCATATGAGTTATTGTCAACAGAAACATGGAGGAGCTGATGGGGTGAAATTAGAACGTATTTTTCTACACCCATCAATTACCTGGTAGAAACTGCTGGTGCTGACAACATGGAGCCCCAGAAGACAGCAGCAGAAAAGAAATGGAGGAAAACACAGGGAGGGAGAGCGAGACAGAGAAGTCACAGAGAAAGCCGGGTTGAATGATTGTTTACGCTGTGTTAGCGGCTGACCTGTAAGTGTGTTCTAAGACTCTGCGTTCTGTCTCTCACTCACCATGGTTATGTCAGGGTCATCTCAGGGTCGTGTGCCGTGCTCCCCGAGGTCTCATGTTCCCCTCTTGTTCCTCTACCTCCATCCATGCGTGACAGCGCTTGTGTTGAGACAAATATTGAAACAAAGTGCGTTGGATATATGTCAATGTACTGTTTAATTTCCTTCCTTATGAGTTTTAATCAGAAAGCAACTTTTTCACGTTGACGTCGAGGTGTTTCTGTGGTTTGTATTTGTTTTGAGTTCAGATGGAGTGTTTTTGGATGATTAACATGGGTTTGTCTTTCCAAGTTAACCAATCAATAATAATTCTTATCTGTAATGTATTGTTTGGCCAAATCAAGGCACTTTTTCATAAGATTTTTCATAATCCTTCACTTTGCTGTGAGTTATCGTACCTTCCCATAATATTCCCCTGTGATTGAAGGGGAAGTGTCCCTGACGTGATTTATGAATGTTAATTGTGGTATTCAAAAATTCAAAATGGACTGCATTGGAAAAAAAGGGGAAAAGAGTAAAAAAAAATTGCAAAATGAACATCTGGAAAAGCTATTGAAATCGAAGCCAAATTCTTGTCCTGGGAGTAAAGCAAAACCAGTGCTGAATTTGAACGAGCTGCACCCTGGAGATTACAAAATATTTTCCCCTGTCAACTAGGCCGCAGGCCCTCAATTCCCCAGACCTGTGACCCCTACCAACCCCTGCTCCACATTTCCTTTTCGGCTGGAGATGGTTTTACACTGTACTAGTGCAAGATGTATTTGTATTTGATATTAAACTAGCATCAAATGTGACATAAATCATGAATGAAGCGGCCTTCGAATTTGAAACTTTTCCGCAACGCACCCTCGAAAAGACGAGAAAACAATATGGTTTTTGAGTGCGTTACCCATGGAGACTGATAGAGACTGAAGTAAAACCCACCTGCAGATCCGGGGGAACCGCTGTTGCCAAGGCCCACACAACAGTCCCTCTGGACGCCTCTCGTACATGAGAATGACTTGAACTGTTTCCAGAAACTCTAATGATCTTTCTCCCTCTCTCTTGCTCTCTCTCTATGTCCTTTTGTTTGTCTCTTCACTCAAATCATCCGTAAACTTCTCAGTCTCTGGTTTTCCTGCTCCGTGTGACCCTGAGAATGTCGTTGATCCGAGAACGGGTTCTCGGAGTGGAGTTTGTCCTGCTGTGCTCATGGCAGTCATTGCACATGAGATGGACCTGAAAATGGGCTTGTTTGAGATTAGTAAACTACGTGATTACTGATCACTGCCAGGTGCATGCTGGTTAGAAATGCTATTCGACTTGCTGTGAAGTCCCTATGAGCGTGATGAGATATGACTTAAGGAGTGGTCACACTTAATGTTATTCATTGAAATTGTATAGTTTGTTACACAAATTCACTGATGACCAACAGAAAGCTGCATAATTTGAAAGTTACTTCTGTGAGAGCTGTACTTCATTCATTGTTACACTATTGACAATAGACAGCGGATGATTTTTGCTTGTGAAATTGATGTCGCTAATGTGATTGCAATATTACCAGTAACAGCTTACTAATTGGCTAGAACAACAACTATCTGATTTTTCTTCTTTATTCTCTACACTTGTTTACACTTTACGCTAGCATTTTAAAAAGATGAATACTTTTTATATAGTTAAATTACATAAAATGTAATGTCAGGCTGAAATTTTGCTTTTAAAGTGCATGTAAATATAATGAGTGAACAGCTTTAATCAAATTTCTGAAATTTGTGTGTTTTTTAAACAAAAATTGCATTAAAAAGATTTATTAATAAAAGGTGCATTGGATTACTCATTGATCTTCATGTAAAAATAACAGAATATTAATTGCACCCATTTCAGCTGCAATGAATGTCTGCTATTGTTTGCTTTTGAATATGCAGATTGCTACATATGTGACAATTGTTTGATTTGACAATTATTATTTTTTGATTCCTTCCCTAACTGCAACCGTCTATCATCCACATTTGAGATGCTTGGCATCTCTGACGAGACTTTTGTCTCTTCTCGTGTGCTTTTACTTTGCATCTGCTTTAAGCAAATCCAGGCCTTGACTATAGAGGTGTTTTGTATCACTAACTGCATAACGGCTCTGTTTTACCACAGTTTTACACAGCGCACGTCCCCCGCCTCAATCCCTGAACCGTTTCGGCAACATGCTCAGGAGTATGTTGTGGGATTTTCGCCGTCCTCTGTGTCAATTAGGTTTCACTCAAAAGGCAGGCAGAGGGTCTGGAGGATGATAAATGCCTTCCTCCGAGTCACGATGGAGAATTCCCCTACCGAGTTACAACTCCACACCGGCCTCTCTCGCTTGCTCCTCTCTCACCACCACCTGCCCTGCACTCCCAATACACAGCGCCTCCTCCCTCCATCTTATACCTTTCTCCTCTCCACCATTTTCCCCCATCTCCTTCTATCACTCCTGTTTTGAGTCATGGAGGAGAACAGATGGCGATGTATGTAGTTGACCTAAAATACATCCTTCCACTGGGAGGTCCTTTTTTGCATTCAGTATGGTGGTGGTTTCGATGGAATATGGTGGATTAGGGTAGTAAATGGCAGGAGGAGACACTGATCTAAATGTATTATTGTTAGGAGATCTTTCTGGTGCAGTTCTATGACTTTTTTCCTCTGTCTGAATATGCATATTTCCCAACTTGTTTTTGAAAAACTCCAAAAATGCCACGATAGCCTACATAAAATTTACTGCAGCTTCCAGCTTAAGATAGTTCTAGGTTTATGACCGCAGCTTTTATTCTTTTGTGCACAAATAATGATTAAAAGGAAGATTATCGATTAACAAAACCTCACAACACTTTTACCATTGTTCATGATTTGTAAACTAATACATTTGGACTTTTGCATTACATAACCAGCTCCATATTTATGGCTTTTCTTTCACAGTAAACTTGCTTGGTTGCTCACCTGGTACTGCATTGTACTGGCGATGTGGAGTCCTGTGAAACACAATTCATGATAAGCCTTGTAGAAGCAAGCTAATATAGCATGGTTGCTTTAGCAAATGCATTTTTTTTTTCTCATATTTTCTTTTATTAACAATATTAGTTAGGTTTAGCATAGAGTTTAGTTTAGGTGGTACATTATTTTCGAAATGCGATAGAACTTTAACATTTCAGCACCACTCATCAGACAATTAATTTCTGAACTGCTGTGATATGTACAAAAACATAATTAAATGATGTTTAAAATAAATATGTTTGCAATTGTTGTCAGTACCTCATAAATGTAGTATCTCAGATACTACCATTAAAACTTGGTTACAAATTTTTTAATTATTTTGCTGCTTCAAAGAATTATTGGAAATGTTGTTATTGACCAAAAGACTGTCACATAAACAAGCTTTTTATTTTTTATTTTTTGATCTTCCACTGGCTAGCTGTATTTCTATTTTTATCAACAATACACACAATGCATACAAATTAAACTGTATTGTAAACATTACAATTTATTATGGTCAATAACCAAATGCTTTCACCATAAATCTTTAACTGACATACTCCCAACTCATAAAGTTGGCTTAAATAAATTAATTTATTTAAGTTTCCCACTGGTATTTAAGGCTTTGGGGATCTGAATCTTGCATTACACTAAATGTATTTATAGTAAACTTCTGCATACCTTCAGTATGTATTTATTCTGTGTAGAAAATTTAAACAGATTACTTTCTTTGACAGAAAGACACACCTCTTGGCACTTATTCGGCGACCGGTTCAAAGGAATGATACTCCAGATCTATTCTTCCCACGGAAGAAGACGACCTCACAAACCACATCAGCACTCAGATGTTAGCGGCACACAATCATCCTGTGCTGTAGCTCTGTCATTGACCTCCATGGAACGAGGCCTGGACAGAGTTCCAGGCTTCCGCCGATTGCCAGTAATTGAAAACACAAGTAGAATAATGTCACCAAGATGTTTGTAATGTGTCAAAAACAATGCCCTGCTTAGATGAGCTTGCAGGCAGCGGAAAGCGTCCCACAACTGCGCCTTGTGCTTGAAGAATGTTTCCATTGTGTGTACGCAGAAAAAAAAACACACGAGCAAATGTGCTCAACTTTGACTTGGATTTGACTCACCTATGAATCATCGAATCATTCTTCCCGTCAAAAGATGCAATTTGGTTCAGACGACAAGAAAAATGTAGCTGTTATGTTCATGATTTCAGATTCCATTTCCTGTTTGAATAAAATATGGTTTTAAGTGGGCCAATCAATCTATATTCATGTTCACAAATGTACGCTGAAGACACCAGGGGTCCGGGACAGACCTGTAAAATGGTTTAGCCCTAAATGAAGCGTGGCCGCATGCATTACCTGTCCCCTTTGACCAGCAAGAAGGGGATGACAAGCAGGCAGGGAGGATAGAGGCAGTGTTTGATCTCCATTTAATGATCATCAGTGTCTGCGCTATGAGCGATGCTCCCTGTGTTAGTTGGAGTAATCTCTTCAGTGTTTCATCAGGACTGCCTGAGATGCGGTCGTGTCCCTTCTCCCTGAACGAGCCAAAACCACATAGTGGATTTCTCATCAGGATCACACACTGCGGTACAACACGGCAGGGATCTTAAAGGATTTAGAAACACTCAGGTTTGATAAATTTTTCCAGCGCATCAGTGTCTTGAGGATTCTCCAAGGGTATGAAGGAAACATCTCTGAAGTTGTTATTCTTCTTTATCTGATGTTATTGCACTGGGTACTGAAGACACATGCTTAAACATAAAATATATTTATCGCGATAGAATTTAGAGGTGAGGCCTAGTTGTCCCACTTTTTAGTCCAGAAAATACTTCTGAATTTCTTTATTTATCCATTTTTGTGGCCTTAACTACTATGTACTTACATCAAAATACAAGTACAATGTGCTTATTGTGTTCATATTGTATTACAAAACACTTCTGCTGCTATTGCGGTGGGATACGGGTAAGGTTAGGGACAGGTTTGGTGGTATGGGTAGGCTTAAGAGTGGTTAAGGTGAAATGGATGGATCAACAGTGTAATTATATATATAATTACAGAAATGAATTACAGATGTAATTACATTACATTTTTATGAATAAAAGTACAATGTAAAAAATGCATTGTACTAAATGATTAACTGAAATGTAATTACATAGTAGTTAAGGCCACTTAATATAAAGTGGAACCTGTATATTTTATATATATATATATATATATATATATATATATATATATATATATATATATATATATACTTTTTTTCAGCAAGGATGCATTAAATTTATCAAACATTACAGTAAAGAAAAATGTTACATAAGATTTATTTTTCAGCAGAGAGTGCTAACAATGTAACAGTTTCCAAAAATATTAAGCAGCACAACTGTTTTTGACATTGATGATAATGAGAAATGCTTCTTGAGCAGCAAATTAACATATTAAAATGATTTCTGAAGAATCATGTGACATTGAGGACTGAAGTAATGACTATTACTGGAGTCAAGTCAAATCAAGTCACCTTTATTTATATAGCGCTTTTAACAATACAGATTGTGCCAAAGCACTTAACAGTATCAAATTGGAGGATAGAGTGTCAGTAATGTATAATGATAAGATTATACACTCAATTTTCAGTTAAAGGCATTTCATTATTGAATTCAGAGATGTCATTGTCTAGCTCAGTTTAGTTTAAATAGTATCTGTGCAATCAAATCGGCGATAATCGCTAGAAATTAAGTGTCCACACTGTACTGGAGTAAAATAATAAAATAGAAAACCATTATTTTTAATTGTACTAATATTGCACAATATTTCTGTTTTGATCAAATAAAAGAAGCCTTGGTGAGCATATGAGAAACGTTTTTCAAAAACATTTTAAAAATGTTTTAAAAAGGAAAATATTGAACTATATAAATAAATAAAGCAAAATAGACCCTTTTTGAAAGTCAAAATATTAATATATATACAGTAAATGGAAGAATACTTCATTTTTTTTTTAATGTGTATGTGTGCTAAAAGTTTGTTTGGTCAACTTTTAATAGTATAAACTTCATCATATAGATGATAGATTTAGATTTCTTGGTGTCCCTAAAAACATATGTGAATGACATGAGCACCTCTGTTTGACATCCGAAGTTCTTTAGTATCTCTCCTCACAGCTCTTTAGTAATCCATTGACTGTGGGATGATCAATTTCCTTCATTACAGTAACAGCACAGTCAGTGTTACTCTCCTCCAACTCATGTGCTTTCATATGCCTCAAAAAGAAAGAGACTGTCCAGGCCCCTGTCCTCCTAACACCTGCGATTACATCGTATTACACATGCTGACCTGACCCCTGGAGAGCAGCACAATAAATCTCATCCTTCCTAATCTACTCCGCTGTCCAAACACCTGACACAGCTTGGCAAAAACACAATCGTGGTGCCACATTTCATAAAACTGGAAATCAATGGGGTTTCCTTTTCTTCTATTGTCACATTGGTCTCTGCTTGACCCTTTTCTTCTCTTTATCTTTCACTCTCGCCTCCCTCTACTCAAAGTTGGTCGTGTTTCGTTCAGAAATAAAATGTTGAGGAATGTTAATAGTGACTGCAGATGGCCTGCATTGTTCTGGGGAGAAAGAAGAAAAAGGGGGAAAAAAATCTGAAGTCAATTAAGGATGTACAATGTACTTTTGTCTCGGCGAATGTTAGAGTGTTGTTTTATGGCAGTTATTTATTGCCTTATAACAGCAAATCAAATTAGTTCATATTGAATAGCTTGTGTGCACCCTCTGTGATTGATTCTCCTTGAAAGCTTGAGCTGATATGAACAGCCGAGGCCAAGGAAAATAGAAAGCGTGTGACCCACAGACGGGGGTCCCGCCGCAGGGCTGTAGTAGAGCCGCTACAGGGTCACGCTTGCTGGGTGAGGACTCACAACTGTTCATTACAGGTGCTAAGTGCTCACCGAGGACCAGGCCTGGTTTCACAGACAGCCGCACACGCTCCAAATAAAAAAGGAGGTCCGGATAGGCCTTTATGAGCCTGTCCACAAACAGGTCCATTCTTCAGACGTCTCCCGGGAAGCTGGAAGGGAGCACAGCCATACAGCGAAATAGCCCCCGGGTGATGAAAACAACCACCACACCTTGAAAAGTACAGGGCAGGACCATGCCAATTAGAGAAAAAAGTATAAATCAAAACATATTTCGCAGAGATAATGTACATCAAGCCATATGTTCTAGTTATAAAATTATGTTCTAACACTTTTTACCCTTTATTTTGTTTCAGATGGAGTTTCATTCAGCTTTGGATTAAATGGAGAGTATCTTGTTGAGTATCCTTTCAGGTATATACAGTCTAAAAATTATTCAGACACCAGATATAATTTTTACTAGTGGGTGCAGGACTGTATAGTTCATTTATGTAAATGAGGATAGCAAAATAAAGTAAACTGTGACGTATTACACCCAAAAATTCTTCATAAAGTGGACTACTGGTAAAATTGATAAAAATTTGGGACCAAAAATTATTCAGACACATTGACCTGACCATGTTTTGCTTAAGTGTTTTTCTTTACTTGCTAATGCGACCTTTTTATGCCACAGACTGAACAAAATTGAGCATTGGTTGACCTAAATTGGTATTATCTAATTGTGTACTTACATTTAACAGCTGCAGCTATTCAACCTAACTCATTACATACCTTTCTATTACAGTTATCTGACATTATCAAGATGAATTTGTTCTGACACAGTTTAACTGAGTTCTTGTCATATTTTATTGCCATTTTATAAACTATAGAGAATAAACTGTGATAATGTAAGAAGGTGTCTGAATAAATTTTGGTCTGACTGAACCAATTTTTTTAGTTATTTATATTTTATTACAATTGATCAATTTCATTGTCAATTCTATCAATTTCATTAATCTAATCTCACCTAAATAAATGAATAAATAATTTTTAATTTGTCTAATTTATTTGAACTGGAAATTACATAAAAAAGAGAGAAAGAGAACTTTAGAATAACATTTGATAGCATTATTCAGAATTAGTATGATACTACATTGATTCCTCACATTTCCAGATGATGTGATCATTTGGACCATGTTTCATTTTTGTAGCTTGTCGTGTGTGAATCTATAAAAGCTCAGCTTTTTCTTGCCCTCTCTCAGACCTTTCTGTACGGGCCAATCGCTCTGGGAGTTGTCCGTGCTATATGATAAGTCCAAAATGGCCCCCTCTTAGAAATGAGCTCTGGATGTTCAACAACTTTTACATGGTTCGCTTTACTCACAGCCCCCGTCTTCCCCGCACAGATGTTGGATACATTACGAAACCTATGAACAATAAAGAATGGCTTAAAGTTCTAAGGCTGCAAACAAAAGAATGTTCTAATGGCAGCAGCTTACAGTATATAAAAAAGATATTTGGACAGGTTTAGGATTCAATTACTGTGTGATTGAGTGTTGACATTTTTGAGGCTACATGACAGGAAATTCATTAGAAGCAGAGCAGCTTGGGAAGGATAGCGGGCTGCCGTTAAAGGAAATGGGTGATTACGAAAAGGATGCCGGCGGAGGTCGAGAGGTGAGTGTAAAGATGAAAATGTTATTCAGGGTTCGCCGCAGCTCCTGAAATTAATTGAAGTGCCCTGATTTTGCAATTTGCCGTAAAAGTTAGAGTGATTTGATTTTGGGGAGAATGACAGACATACAGATGAGGTGCTATGACACGGGTTGTTTCTTATTATTATATGAGAAAGTGTGATGGAAAATCTTCATATTTTTAAAACCATATAGAATAATATGCAGACTAAATGATGTATGTACATGCTGAGTGTGTTCAGTCTCAGTGGATAATGAAAAACCAAAGTAAACTGGCAAAGAGAATTCTAAAATGTATTTGATAACTGGTTACTGTAGGTCATTTTGTAAAATAAAAAAATAAAAATAAAATAAAAATAACAAGAATACAGATATGCATTAATGTAAAATTTTTACATTCAGATATAATTTTACCTCAAGATGTCAAGCACATTTAACCTTATTATTATTATTTATAAAAAAATTTTTATAATGTTATCATTTAATTATATTTAGTTGAATGTGGAGTGTGTGGTTAGTAATTTCTCTAATACTAATTTGAATACAATTTAGATTTATTATTAATTTCAACTAATTTACTTTAAAAGTATTTAGTATTTTTTTTAAGTATTTAGTAGGCTACATTTCATATTTTTACTCCAGTGGTGCAGTAGCTATATTTGTATTCATCCAATTAAATGCTGAGTGTGTGGATGTTACGGCAGTAGCTTGTTGTCCGGCCCGGTGGCGTTTGCATTAACAGAAAACTGTAGAATCGGGATCCAGTGCTACTCAGCTTTAATGAGCTTCTCAAGCCTTCTGAAACTATCTCGTTCCCTGCTGAACAGTCAACTTCACACACGCCGTCATCTGTGTTCCCCACCCTCAACAGCACTGACATAAACACTGTGATGTTCCTGTCAGTCCCAGCTGCACGACCGTTAACATGTTTCCAAATCATCCCATCCACTCTAATAAGATGACTGTACACTGTCCACTGTGGGCTGATTTGGGTCGGGCAGTAACAGAGAGGACTTCTGGTCTTGTGAGGGGTAATGGGAAGCATTTAAGAAAGCGCAAATAATTTTAAGTGACAGTTGCGTTCACAAGGGCCAGCTGTTTAATAACTTAGTTCAATTTAATACCCGGCCTCTTTATTACCTTTACATTAAACTAATAACTGCATGATCAAGGGGCTTACTCCGTACTATGATGATATAAATAATTAGCAGGCAATTATACTTGCTGCAGATTTTGTATATCCCATGAAACAGTAATTAGGGTTTCTAAGACTATTTGAATGCACCACTGATTCATTAATCAATACATGGATATTAAATAGTAGCGGCCTAAATATATTTATTTGCAAAAGCTGAATATAATGCCAAAATTTATTTTTATTTTACAGGATGTGGCTGACCTTTATTAACCCAATCACTAATGAACTACTATAAAATAAAAATAGAATAAGTAAATAGGGAACAACAATTATTATTCCCTATTTACTTTTTCAATTTTTATTCTTTTATTATCTGTGTTTTGTCTTGTCACTGTTGAAGCTGTGGAAGCTTCTGTCACGAAAACAAATTCCTTGTATGTGCAAACATACCTGGCGATAAAGCCCATTCTGATTCTACTAGATAGATAGTTATAAATAATTTTCTGAAAATTTTAAGGATGTCTCACTTCAGCATATACAGATATAAATCAAAAAACAAACACTCGGGTAAAAAGTTTGCCAAAAATACCATGTTTATGATGATTCTATTCATTCCATATTTCAATTTTATCTATCTATCTATCTATCTCTATCTATCTCCTGTTTTGTAAGAAAAACTATCAAACTGTTTCTTAACCTTTCCAATTCTCAGAATAATTTACTGACTCTGCATTATTTCAACATGCAACATTTCAGCCAAAACTCAAGCTTCTTTCCTTTGCAGAGAGACTCGTTTGTACAGCGGATTGTAGACAAGGGCGCTGGAACAGATGTTCATGAAAAGCCGATTGTATTCCTTCTGATGGTCGGGCGGCTGAAGTGGAGGTTGGCAGTGGAACACATGAAAGAGAAGCTGAAGAATAAGAGTGTGTAACTCGCTCTCATCGCCCCCCGGTGAAGCAGAGGCCAGAGAGAGATGCAGATGGGCGCATCCTCAGGTAACCAGCATCCTTCTCTCTTCATGCATATTCCTGCGTCTTTCGGACATCTCTTGTCACTCTAACTCTCGTTCATTTAATTGATTCTTTTTTCCCGTCCATTGTTTATTTATTTATTAACCACAATCATCCTGGCGCCGAGAGGCTTAGCGGAATCTTGGAAGAGCAAGGATGGAGAGATGGAGGTGCTGGTGGTGGTTGGGGGGCCGTAAGACCTTGTAAAGATTGTTTCTAACACGTTTTCTGCTGAGGATTTGCGAACTCTATATCGGCTAATCACAATGGAACCTATTAGCGCTTGACATTTTTATCCAGCAGCCAAAGACTCTGCGTCTCTGGCGCGGGAGGCTAACGGCCATGGACAGTGTTGCGGGGCTCGGGCACCTCTGGGCCCACCTGAAATCCGATACCTGAGCCCCCACGCCCAGACGCCATTGATTTCTTGTCAGCCACAGAAGTTTTCAGCTTGTGTTGAGGGCCTGGAGTTGGTAAGGGAGATGGGGAGAAAAGCAGAAGAAAAAAAAAAACATGTTAGAGGGGTGAGAGAAATCTTAATTAGAAGAGGTGGAGGGAGGGGGGATTTACCGAACCTGCTTTCAGCTTTAGGGATCCGGTCAATGAAACGAAGGAATGTAGAAGGAGAGAGGGATGATGGAGCCGGGGAGCAGGCGAGATTAGACAGTGACAGGACGAGGTGATTGATAGAGAGGTGTAGAGAGTTGTGTGTTTTCTCTTGTTTTGGGGTGGGGGTGTCAGCCGGAGGGGTGGGCTCTCCACGGATTTGCACTGTTGAACTCATTACCAAGCATTACCCACTAAGAAAACACTCTGCTGTTCTAATTGCCCAATTTAGGACTGCAGGTGGTCATACGGGGTTCAGCTAAACCTGGACCTGCTTACAGCACTTTTTTTTTTCTTCACGTTGTTCACCCAGGCCCCCTTTTTTTCAGAGAGGGTGCTGGGGTTTGGTACTGGAGCATCTTTTCACTACTGAAAATCCAATTTTGGTTTGCAAAAAAATTGCCCTAAAACTATTGCAACTCATTTATTATAATCAATGAAACTGTCTACACTGGAAATGCCAGATTCAGTGCTGAGACGAAACATGGATTCAGTTGATTGACTTTATATTCATATTTTATTTATTTATATTAAATTTCCCTACGATTAATTAATTATTTTTTATCTCATTCAATTTGCAATCCTTTAATTTCACTTTTTTTTTCATTTCTTTCTTCGATTTTTGTTTTTCCAAATTTAATTTTCTATTAAATTATTATTCTTTTTTTTTTTTATTTATGTCCTTCATTAACATTTTTTTAATTTATTTTTTGTACAATGAATTGTATTTTATTTTCTACAATTAAATAATATATTTATATGTCTCATATTTACATTTAATTTCTTTTTCCTGCTATTTATCTATTTATTTCATTCATTATGCAATTTGATTATTTTTAATAATATATTAAATATGACTGCTACATTAGTCTGCTTGTGATAAGGATGATGAATCAAATATTTTTTCAAAATATAGTGAAATATACAAAAAAATAGTCTAAAAAACATATTTAAACAAAAACCATGATGTGCAGTGGTGGTTTGTGCACAGGTTATGTAGTAATGCTCAGTTGCATCCTTTATGTCACTTTGAAAAGTTTGACAGGTCTTCCAACCGAGCATCAGCACCATTGAAAAAAGAAATGAATGTTTCATTCTGTTCAAACCTGATCAAATGTACCTCTCACATAAAACAAATGTTGCTTTGATTACATAGCAAACAGTTATTTCAGAATGCTAAAGCCAAAGTTCTTTGACATTCTTCATCCCTGTGAGCTTTTTAACACCTTGACGTCAAACGCCCAGCCCACCTCCCAGCATGCTCGATGTCCTCGGCCTCTTGTGGGTCGAGTGCGATCTGCGAGGGTGCTTTAACTTGACTTTGAAACCGCAAGCAACTTCACAGACAAGAGACACAATTAGCTCAGAGCGCAAAAAGAGCAGAGCCCGCTCGACGCTGGGGAGCAATCCTGCCTCACACATCTCTGATCTCCACACAGGGAAATGATGTCATGGTCCGCAGCGCTGTTTGAAGAGGTGTGCATTTATGAGGGGTCAAATGCTGTAATGCCTGCTTGAGTCCAACCCTTGAGGAACAACTGAACTTTATATGAAATTACAATCCAAAAAAGCCATTGAATGATGTTTAACGCTGCTAAATTATGTGCTCTCAGTGTTTAGCGAATGGAAAAGAAGGGAAAATACATAAAAATTTACTGCCGGCCACTGAGGCGGCACTTAGCTGATAATATATTTTAGTCGAAATTAGCCGAGGTACGTCAAGCGCAAACTGGGTCAGTTTTAACCTCGTTCCAACAATTAAGGAGATTTAAAATCCCTCCCAATTTCTTCCTTTCCAACTGTGATCGAAGTCTGATGGGTTTGTCAACAGGTAATCCACCCGTTTATGAGGAGGATTGATGGATCTGAGGCAAACGCAACTGAGGTAAAGCCCACATCTATCTTGGCTGAGGGATGTGGTCCGCCGACAGGCTGGGAGGAGGAATTACACGCACGAGCACGACGGCCCCTCATAAATCACTGCCGCCCAGGTACGCCGTGAAAGCCCAGTGGTAGCTGTCAGCCTCCGATTTACAGCCATCCACTGCTTTGCTTTCCATTAAAATATATGTACATGAGACTTGTACTAGCATGGCAAGAGGGCCAAAGAATTTATGAAAGGAAATAGCCGTACATTACTTTTCTGTTTTATTGTATTTTCCAGGGAAAGTGTCACGTTCCAGCGCTTGGTGGGAATTGGGCAGAGGAAACAGGAAGGGGAGCCGATGACAACATCTGGTTGTGATTTCAGAGATGCGGGTGAAATATGAAATCGAAACGAGCCTTACAGAAATACATGTTTCAGCAGCAGCTGCTAAGGGCAATTTATTACAATTAATATCATCTTAATGTTACCTTTTGAGTGACAAAATTATTTGCTTTTAATTTTCCACAATATTTTCTAGGCATGCTTGGGACTTTTCCAGACCACAAAGTAATCACCTTTTTGTCAGCACGGCTATCTCTTACCTGCTGCAGAGTGTGAATGAATTATTGAAATCCTGACCTTGCAGCAAAAGCTGTCAGAAAGGTATGAACGCTGTTGGACCACCATTGAAGCAAAGCTTGGAGACCATTTCATGCTTTTTATCGCAAAAAAATGAAAACAGTAAATGCTGTAATTTTTAATTGCTAAACTGAGTAATATATATATATTATACATTTAGTTTAAAACATTTTTTTTTTTTTATTAATAAAACAACATATTTTTATTTTAAAAAACGTTTTTGAGTGCTATTTGTGCTCAAAAATATATGCTTTGTATGTTTTGGTTTAAAGTTCATCAACGTCTTTGTTGCTATGTGCTGTTAACCAAAAATTTTGCTTCTTCCAAACACAACTCAATTTGTGTTCGCTACATCAAAATGTTTCATTAAACTTTAATTAGTTAGAAGTTTTCCATCTTAAAGGGGGGCTCGGGCAAATTCAGAGACTGGGGAATATTCTTCGAGTCATAGAAACTTTGCAACTTCTTCAGATCTTTTGTCTTTCTAATAACTCTCACTTTATTGTCCTTTAATTTGTCATGGAGGACCGTGTTTTCATGTCCCACTGCTGTGGATTTGCCCCAGCACACGGAGTCTCCTGTGATATGGGCAAATATCTGATACCCTGGCAGCCAATTAGAATGAATAATCCAGCAATAGTGGATCAAAAGAGAACAATCTTTTACACTCAAAGTGGAGCTTTTTTAGAAAAAGGTATTCATTTACATATAAAATGCTGTGTTTGGGGCGGGGGCCCTGGAGGCAGGGGCCTCTGGGGACAACATGTCTCTCTTGTGCTCAGTTAGAAAGATGGTAAAAAGTGGTTGAAGTATCTCAAAAGTCTTACGTAATGAAGAGTTCGATAGATGCAATCAAGCATGTCATATTAACAGCCTGAAAGAGATACTTCTGATCAGTTTTGTTTTGTATTCTCTTTCTGGTTTGCTTGCTTGATTTGTGTGCATTTGTTTCTGGTCAGAAAAACAGCAAGCAGCCTAGGCAATGAAAACGTATTTGGTTTAGTTTTATTAAAATTATAATTATATATATGTTACTTAAGTATATGTATAATTAATATTCATTTGAAATGCAAAGAAGGTATGTTATATTTAAAATATATAATATATTTTACAGATCCATATCTTATAACAGGTCAATATATCAAATTAAAATGCTTATTTATTATTTATTAATTTAATTAAACTGAACCAAATTTTAAATAGAAACTTTTTTATGACATGTACTTATAAATATCAGCATTGCCCTTTCGATTTTGTTTTTAATAACATTTTTAATTAATTAAACAATTACTGAAAACTATCGACACAACAATTATTTTATGTTGCAATATATTTGATTTCATTTAAGTATAAAAGTGATCATTTCAAAAATATCAAACTGACCTGCATATAGAAACTGTGCAATATAAAAAAAAGCCCTCATAACTCCTCTAAGACTGTTGTTCTGACATGTTCGCTGCAGTGTATTCTTGTGTGTGTCAGCGAAAACACCACAGCCCACAACCTGTTTTTCTATATATATTCATACGTTTTTATTGTGGATAAACTGAAACTGGCATTGATGAATGGCTGGGTTGTTTAAAAAGAGAGATATTGGATATTATGCGAAATCTGAGGCTGTTATAATACAGGAAAGGGAGGTGATTTTATTTTTTAGGTTTTCATTGCCTGGACGGCTCATTCTGATAGTTTTGACCAGCTGACCTCTTCCCACACATCCATTTTAACATAACACTGCCGTACGCTCTAAACGTTCCCCTGCACAGCCTGGAGGTGGAAGTGTTCTTCAATCTCCCCCGGCTGACCTGTGACCCCTTGCTAAAGGGTTAATGCAAGGCCACTTCCCCTGACATGAAGACACACACACACACACACACACACACACACACACACACACACACAAACAATTAGTTAAACAAAACAAATTTATGTAACTATTTAGCAGCAGTGTGGTTACAAACACTTAGTTGTGTGCATGCTCAGTACGTTTCTGCACAGTGAATATAAAACATAGATAGATAGATAGATTATGAAAATTATGAAATTATGAAATAATGAAAAAAAATTAAAACCGTGCCTTTACTATTAACAAAACTTTAATTATGTAATTTTAAAAGTACTGTATTTATGTTTCAAGTCAACAAAAATGACATTTTCAATTCATGTTACTTCTGTAATATGACATATTTCCAAGCGAAACAGGATATCCAGAAAAAAGTAGAGCAGAACTTTATTTTATCCATTGGGAATTGATTGGATCCAGATAAGGCAGGTGGTTGGATGGGAGGGTTTGAAATATAAGACGGCTTGAGGAAAAGTCATTTTAGATTATTTTAAATAAGAAATTACAGGGATAAACTGTTTTATTTGAAATAACATCAAATAGATGAATCATGCACAATAAAACCAAAAACGTTTTTAGAATTAATTCTTTTAGATTCGCAAATTTTAATTCTATGCTGACTTGTGTGTATATACCGTATGTATATACTGTTTACATTGCAGAAATGCAACAACAGCAACATTTCATTTCAAACCACTAAACCAGTATGCAAAAAAATGTATTCTTATATTTTCATGACATTCCTCAATATTTACTTTCTAGATAGAATAGATAGACAGTTAGATGGTGATAGATGGTGTTATTTAAGTTTCTGAACTATTCAAAGGCTTTTTTTTTTATTCTGAATTTTCATTTATTAATCTTTTTTTTTTTTTCATTTTAATCATATTATATTGTTACACATTTATGCATGTTACTGACTAAACCAGTATGCAAAAAAATTATATTCTTGTATTTTCATGAAAGCAGTATAATAGCACAATATTCGCATTCTGTTTGGATAAATCACGCAGCCGGTGCAGTGAGTGTGTGCATGTGTGTGCTGCGGTGCAGTCGTGGTGCCCCTGTTGTTTGGGGCCCTTCACCTTCGCTCTGCCTCATTAATCAGAGCTGTACAGGACTGCAGGCTGCAGGTCTGAGGTGCCCACAGGAGCAGATGTGCACTGAACCTCCCTCTCTTTCTCTCTCTCCTGAGCAGGTGTCCAGCGCTCGGCCCTGTAGTGAGGGCTTGCTGCGGGTGGCATGTGTGTGTGGGTGTAACTGGCTTGCTACCGTGACGACGGAGGCCCAGGAGACCCTGCCCATGCCACGACGTGATTGGTCGGTTTATGAAGTGGCATCTGCCGGCCAGGGGGCCATATGGACGAGCTGACATTTAGCGACACTTTCCGTGCCGTACAGGGCCGTGTGGCTGAGAGAAAGAGAGGACTCGCGCTGTAACCTTTACACACACGCGCACACACAAGCGAGCCATAGTGCTTAAAGCCCTGCTGTGACCGGCACAGGCCCATGCTGGTTCTATGACACATGTGCATCAAACAGAAGAACAGGCATTAGATCAGAAGGGCAGACCACATGTATTAAAGAATCGCCCCCTTTGCAGCTTTTCTAAAACACGTCACTGAGGACGCCTCGCTTTCACCCCGGTGTGAGCTCAGCTGTGTGTCGCGCTGACATCACCCTGTCCCGCACGAACTGATGTCAGATTCCACACTGAGGTTTCCTCATCTCTCTGGGACGGCTGTCGAGCCGCTGGAGACCGCTAATGGCAGATCTCCGGTTTCAATTCATGTCTTTCACAACATCACAAAGTCTGGGAAAATTGATCTGTTCTTGGGAGGATTAACTTCATGAGCTCATCTGATTGGAAGCAATTTGGGGTTTACCATGTCACGTTAGCAATTTTGAGTTATATTTTCACCGTAATGTCAACCTTTCAAAGAGAAGCGTAATTTCAGCACTACTAATGTTGCCAAATGCAACTGCAAAAAATAATAGCTCGCTACTTACTTATTTTCCCATGTCAAGTTACTGATTCAGAAATTTTAAGTTATAGCTTCACTGTAATATCAACCTTTTAATTGTGTGTGTGTGTGTGTGTGTGTGTGTGTGTGAACTGATAAAAATTTGATTTTGTCAAATTTATGAGTTTTTTTGGTAACACTTCATTTTAAGGTGTCCTTGTTACACGTTACATGTACTTACTATTATAATAACAATAAATTATGCAAAATTACACGCAAGTAACCCTAAACTAATCCTAATCCTAAATCTAACAATATAGTATGTACATTTAGTTAATTAATATTACTCAGTACTTAAATGTATAAATACACTGTAACAAGGACATCTTAAAATAAAGTGTAACCTTCTTCTTTTTTTTTTTTTTTGAGTGTATTTACGAGATCGACCAGCATGAACTAACAAGGTCATGCTAACCAGCCAAACCTTGACCCCTTGGTTTTGTGTTTATCATTTTGAAAACTAAAACTGCTGTGTTGCATTTTTAACCCAATTTTGTATTTTACATCTTATGTGTCTTAACTTCTGACAGTCCAACTTTCCCATCTTTTATATTGTTTGGTCCATCTGACTTTTGTTGAGCCAAACTAGTTGAGGATATCAAGCTTTGAATGGCTTACTTAAATTGAGATAGGAGAAAGTGTTTTAACATAAAAAATGTAAATACACTGGGACTTATTTATCAGACATGAGGAGGTTGAATTGTACAAATAATTTATAAATCAATTTATACATAAATTATCACATTAAGTTCAATGCAACAGTTTACATAAGCATGGATGGTCACACTTTATTTTAAGGTCCAATTCTCACTACTAATTTTCTGCTTATTAATAGTTAGTAAGGTAGAATAGGTATTGGACTAGGGATGTAGAATATGGTCATGCAGAATATGTGCTTTATAAGTACTAATAAACAGCCAATATGTTAATAATAGGCATGCTAATAAGCAACTAGTTAATAGTGAGAATTGGTCCCTATACTAAAGTGTTACCGAATGAATTTCTAAACAAGTTAGGCTACACAGAAATGCATTTTGCATGTGTAATGAATATGGCCATCTTAAATCACAACATTAATACGTTTTAGCAAAGTTGCATAATATCACACTTGTACTGTATTTTGATTCCCATTTTTGCAGTTCAGAGGCCTTTTCACTGCAACAGAAAAAGTTAGTGATTTTCTTCCACTGAGGAGAAACTGTATCTGTGTCTTTGTATCCGGTGAGAAGCGTGTGTGGAGGTAATTATTTTTCTCTCTCCACTCTAACACATGTCTGGCACGGAGATCGTAATTAATCGGCGATGGCGCTTCTGACGCCGTACGCTGAGACTGCTGAAACAGGATTCTCACCTCTCACGAGATGAAGAGGAGAGAAAGGGGACTGTTTACACCACGATATGTTTCTCTGAGCTCTCTATTTATGAACAACACACAAACAAAGGAAAGAACATCCACATAAGGGAGGGGGTGGGGGATACAAAGATCCATGTCCACCGTCACTCAAACGCTATTTGTTTACTTGTTGGTCTTGCTTTTACAAAGAGCTGCTAATTGCTGCGTTTTTGAAGAGGACATTCCTTTTTTCACTTTTATTTTTATCTTGAAATAAGTGAGACACAAATATTCTGCAAGGGAAAAATATTCTTTCTTGCCTTGTAGTTTCTGTACGCAACCTAAATTCAGTAATAATTAATTATATATACACACACACAGTGTATATATATTATTTTAATACATTTTAAATATGAATTTAGTATTTTTATAATTTTAAATTACATATATAAAGATTATGTGTGTATATAATTTATAATAATAATTAACATTAATAGAATATTTTAAAAATAATACATTTATACTATATTAAACAATATACATTAAAAAAAATGTTCTATTATTAGTACAGCTATTCAATTTTATTGTAAATGTATGACTTAACCGTTTCAACAGAAAGATTTTAAATTTCCGTTGTATCCGGTAATAGTGAAAATGACATTCTCACATGCACCCACCTTGAATGCAGTCGTCACATAGGTGGCTTTGATTTCCCTCCATGTCGCGTTCCCTCTCCCTCAGATTGTTTTTCTCTCTCTGATTCTTAATGGTACCTGCAGCAGACAGGCTAGAGTCCCTCAGAGCTTGTTTTGGAGGACCCCTCACACTTCTTTCACAGCTCTCGCTGTCTCTATATCTCATGGTGCTCCTGCATAATTTGTGAGCGTGTGTGTGTAAGACACATAGAGAGTGCTTGATGGTGTATGAGTGTGTGTTTGGGTCAGTGCTTCGCTTGACTTTGGTGGAGTGTTAAAGCAGATTTGTCCCTGTGGTGTCTGAAATTCTTACAACAGAGTCCTGCGTAACTCTAGAGACCCAGCGCAGAGCAGAGAGCACGAGACAGTTTAATATTTATGTGTTAATACAGTAGATCTTACAGCGCAGCTGTGATAGTACATGCTGGTGGGACTCATCGATTGTCCTCATGTGTAGAAGACTGTAGAGGAGAAATTATTGTAAAACTTATTTGAAAAATAATTTAAAACATTTCTGGCATAACAGTTTTAGTCACTTGTTAGATGTTATTTGTGTAATATATATATATTTTAATCCAATTTACAATTTCGTACTGTGACATAATATATAGATTTGCTGTAGGAATTTAAGTCTAAACCAAATGTATGGCAAATGTGTGACTTTTGCACCTTCTAAAGACATTTAACTACAGAAAACGTCCATTCATTCATTATGTTTTTTTCTTTTATTTATTTGCTTGTTCCAGATCTCTGATAAACTGAAGGTTATTTTAGATATTTTATAAGGTCTTTTAGATTTTGATATTAGTAAATAAATACATGTTGCATTCAGAGAACTGCAAGGTTTATTTTTTGTCACAATTTACAATTCAAAATTAGAGCAATCGGTGCAATCTTTTTTTAATTAAATATATATATATATATATATTTTTTTTTTTATTCAGATGAATTGCATGATATTCTGAGTAATAATCCAGTTATTACATATCAAAAATACTTAACCCTTTGGGGTTTGAGGGTGTTTTTGGGTCCTGGAGAAGTTTTGATTTGTGCTTTTTTCAGTTTCTTATAAACATATTTATGGCTAAAGTCTGATTGCATTTATTATATTGTGGCAGACAAAAACAGCAATAAACTGGCTCTGGAAGTCAACATATTTCAAAATATATCTCAAACTTAAGTCTATGTATTACTGACATACAGACACATCCATTTTACAGCCGAAGTGCACACCGTGTGATGTTTTTTCTGTCCTTTCTGTCAAGATTTTTGCTTGTCAGATGAACAATATGAGCCCAGTGTGATTTTATGTAAAAACCAACGTAACATCAGCCGTCTTTTTTTGTCAGTCTGAAGCTTATATGCTTCTGAGCCAAGATGTTGGTCATTATTGACTTTTAAAAATTATTTTTTGAAATGCATTAGCTGTTTCTGAAAGCACTAAATCTGTTAAATTAACAAATTACACTGACAGCTCGAATAAAATCATAATAACTTTACATCCACTGCTTGTATATAGTTCATGTGTGATGAGGAACAATTTTAGAATATTAATAATTCATTATACTCCACTAGGCTACAGCTATTTTCTCAGACATTTCAGCATTCTTTCAAAACACCTTCTTAGAAACTTTCAGTCTTTCAAACTTTTTTTTTTTTAACATTTACTCTGTCGTCACTGTGGATTTGGCATTAAATCAGATGTCTTTTCCTCCAGAGAGACTTTGATAGAGAGTCGATAGACGTCTTTTTGTGTAGTCCAGTCTTTCGCACTAGTGTTAGTTACATAGATCGAGACTTCTGACATGGGAAAATGCGATTCTCGGCTGTGGACCAGAGGAAACATGTTCCAGCTGATGTTATTTTGGGTCGGACCCTGACTGTGGGTCCAAGGATCCTCAGGAAAGCACAGACACATCTGCTGTCGGCATGAGCAGAGAAATATGCAGAGAAGTTTCATCAAAACTTTTCAACTTAGTCATCAAAACTGTAATGTTGGTGAGCGATAAGAGAGCCCCTGACTCGTGATTCAATCAGAATGCATAGCTGTATATTATTATTATTTTATTTATGACCAATCGTGCACTCTGGACAGGTGTAAAGAGACTCAAAGCTCTTTAAGAATAAATAAATGCACATGCATCTCTCGTGGTTTGACTCTTTCAGAAGAAACTTAAAGTTTAATGCATGAGGGTATCCTGTATCATTGAGAAACATGAAAACGGACACTAATATTTATGTATGAAGTGGTTCCTTCAGTCCAGACAATTTAGATGCATTGGAGTTAAGACGTTTCCTTCTTTCTCTTTACGCTCCCTCTCTTTCTTATTCCCGTTCTTTCATGCGCCGCTGCAAAACCGAGGTTAATTTCTTTACAAGAGCGTGGCACTCACGGAGCAATTACAACAGTGATGGAGAGTTTCCTTGACTCCCTGTTGTTTAAAACCTGTAATTTATGGCTTGCAAAGAGGCCACAGTTAATTTCTCCTCTGTGGTTTAAAAGGGAGGCAGACGTGCTCTCTCTTTTCTGCGGCTTGACATTTTAATAGGAGTTTTGGGAGAACTGCACCATCTCAATCTGGTTCTGACCCAATGGGCACTTGATCATTGTTTCCTCGTTTTAACGCACCGTGTTACCTTGAGGAGGAAAAGACGCTGAATGTAAAACGGACTTGGGAATTGGCAGTCCTTGTAAATATTCTGGCCGTGGAAATGTGTCGCTAATTGTTCCACCACCAATGCTGAGGGATTGTGACTGTTTTCTGAGCGCATGTGTGTTCCTGTTTGTGTGGAGAGTGTAGGTTTCTCCTGAAGTTTTCGACTGTTTTGTACTGACAAGGCCAAATGTAACTAAAATTGACTTTGCTGAGTAAATAAAACTTATAAAAAGATTTATTTGGTACTGTGGCATAATACATGGTTTAACCATTCAGAAAAAGAAAAAAAAAATCTTCAACTGTGCAACATTTTAAAATGCTTAAAAAGCCCAAAAATATATTGGTAGAAAATATATTTATGTAAATATATTTTGAAATATATTTTAGCAAATATTTTTTGGCCATTCTTTTTTTTTTTTTTTTTTAATAAATAAATAAATATATATTTAAAATGTATTTGAATTTGTATGACAGTGCATGTTTGCATCTTGTAGCAAGATTTAACTCTATAGAAAATGTAAAAATTATTTATATAAAAACTTTTTCACTCCAGATCTCTGACAAAATGTATTGGCTGTTGCATCAGGACTTTTTCATGCATTGTGTACAAATATAAAGGTTGCTTCTGTATCTCTAATCTCACAGTCACACCGAGTAATTTTATGTGTGTTTGTGAACTTAGTCATCAATGAAACAGATGTGCACCATGCCTTGTTTTTGTGGAGGGGCTTGTCACAATCCAGCCAGTATTTACAGCATGACATATAGGAACAAAGCTCCTATCTCCCATCATTCCTACTAAATGACATCCTACTGCATATTTTCTCTTTGCTCTGTGAACCGTTGTCAGCTATTTTAAACACACTCACACTTGAAATGTTTTGGCCCTAGATTTGAGAGAAGATTAGGGATTTATTTAACTGTTTAGACATTTTTTTAAATTCCTCTCTCTGGATTCTACTTTAAATTACAACCAAATACATGTATATTATCTGTTCAGGTCTTTTAAAGTCTTTATTATCTACACCTTGTTTAGTCCACGTTCTAATTTTTACTATTTTACGAGTTGGTGATTTCGTATGAATTCATATAACATGAAATGTAAGGAAATGCACAATTTTTGGTGAAAAAAAGTATACATGAAGGTGCACCCCTAAGTCTAACCGTTAGTGGGGTGTAACCAGATCTTACGAAAATTTGAAAATGAGATTGTATGAATTCACATGAATTAGCCACTAATTTGCCAATGTAAAACAATTTTAGATTCTGATGATAATACATTGGGTGCACTGCAACTAACTTGATTACTCAATTACTAACTATATTACTGTCAATTAAATATGTTTATTTCACTAAAAATAATCAACAAATTAAACGATTTACAATGTGATGTTTTATTGATATGTATGTATTTTATTTAGGGGTGTCAACGTTAACGCGTTAACGCATGCGATTAATCTAAAAATTTTAATGCGCTAATATTTTTTTTAACTCAAATTAATCGTTTGATAAGGTTTGACTCCAACTTCTTCCCGTCATCGCAGCGCGGAAGGTCATCTATCATTGTGTGATAAGGGTACAGCGAACCAGTGTTGCCAGGGTAACGCCACAAGTGGGCTATTTTGAAAATACAGTCACGGGAAAAATTACAGAGCCGTGGGTTGCGGTTTTTTGGGCTACTTTTATAACGTACCACAGCTGCCCAAGGTGTTTATAGACAAATAAAAATGAAAATAGATCCTTTTACTAATGTGTATTATACTTGGAATGTATACCTGGCAACTTAAGAACTGAGAGGCGGTAACATCACAAACAACGTGAGTTTCAGCAGAGCACATGTTAAGGCTTTTACACAGCAGAAATAAACATGACAATAGCCACTATAGATTATATATGATAATAAACACATGATTACGATAGGATATTTGTATGTGATTTTCTTGAGGTGAATGTGTACATCTGAAATGCTAATTTGTGCAGCCATATAAAAGGCTATAAATAGCATATTTTAACAACAGTAAACGAGCAAATTCCACATGTGATCGTAAAAGGACGTTATTACAAACACTCGATGGTGGTTTGAAGTGAGTTCCAAGTAAAAGTGTACTATTAATCTCATAAATTGTCTTATGTAGCATGATGCTAATGTTAGCTCTAATGCACGTGCAGAACAGGTCCAATTCTTCTTCATAATGCATTTTGTCACAATACTTCATGTAAGGTCGCAAGAATGTTTTTTTGCATTTATTTAGAAATACTTTTGATAATAGTTGGGTAAATGTATACTGGGATTGAAGCGATGTGGCTTGGTAAACGTTTTATTGCCAGTATAAAGGCTGATAATGGCTGAATAAAAACAAAAGAATAATGATAAAAGAATAATAAGGATTATGTCTCATATCTGGCGGAGGAGTGAAAGGTTCTGTTTCCTTACACTAGTTTGTCATGCATTTCTTTATTTCAACACATTTACAGGTAAATCCTAGTATTTTAAATTTGTGATTAATCATGATTAATCACAGTCCATGACTGTGATTAATGCGATTAAATTTTTTAATCGATTAACAGCACTAATTTTATTGTTATATGCATTTGTATGGTTATTATAGTATTGTGTATTAAGCTTAGCAATATGCTATCATTAAAAAGTATTGATTAAAAAATCTGATTTTATATGTAATATTTCATTTTGATATTATCACACTAAATATTTACGTGATGTTTTTAGAATTCTGACATCTACATCTTGCAGTTGTGTCTTTTTTGTTAAAATAAAAAATTGTCACAATTCAGAGTTTATATCCCTCGATTCTGACTTCTGACTTTATCTAGCAATTATGACTTTTCTTCTTAGAATTACAAGAAAAAAGTCTATGAGATAAAATGTTGCAATTACCGTGGAAACAAGCTTCCACAGCAGGCAGTAGCAATGCAAAGCAGTTTACTAGTATCTGGAACGGAACTTTTATTTCCATATTTCTCTCACAGGTCCATCTAGTTTCTGTCAACCCGAACAGAGCCACCTGATACAGAGGGCGAGTTACTCCTCCAGCCAAGAGAACAGCAGAAACAAGCTGCCGAGAGAGTGAACCCGCAGGAGATGTGTTTTGCGGGAGAGCATGGTATGCCAAGAAAGCTTAAATAAACACCCGTCAACACTCCACACACCCGCAGTGGCGATCAGGGGTCGGCTGTGGACGTCTCACTGCACTCGTATATCACACTAACGCTCTCTCAGTGCAGACCCCTGGGCTCGGAAGCATTCGTTCTGATCATGAGGGTGAATCTGCAAACGGCTGACACTGCATCCATCTCTCTCCCCTGGTACGCTCCACTAGTGGACAGAGTGGAGGGGAGATGCTTTCATTCTACCTCCACATTCTGCCTCATTTACATCTTGGGGGCAGCTGGGAGCAGCCCCACTGCCCGGAACGGCCCCCAGCAGTCCTCTCATTGCAGGCCACTTCGCCTCTGGGTTTGTCTCTGTCCAGGCTTGTAACTTCCATAAAGTTTGTCCCTCACTGCAGGCCTTTAAATCTGTGCACTGAAACTGCTGAACTGTATTGGAATGGCTCATGCGAGCACAATGGAGACCATGCAATCTGGCATGGTAGCTCAGCATCTTGAATAGATCCAAACTTACATTTACATTTAGTCATTTAGCAGACGCTTTTATCCAAAGCGACTTACAAATGAGGATAATGGAAGCAATCAAAATCAAGAAAAGAGCAATGATATGCAAGTGCTATAACAAGTCTCAGTTAGCTTAACCCAGTACATGTAGCAAGGTTTATTTTTTATTATAATAAATAAAAAGAAAACAGATAGAATAAAAAAAGAATAGAACAAGCTAGTGTTAGAGGCCTTTTTTGCTTTTTTTAATTGTATAATAAATAAAAAAAAAATTTTTTTAAGAAAACAAACTGTAAATGAATAAAGTCTAATTAAAGTCTATTTTTTTTTTTTTGAAGAATAAAATTACAATAGAGAGTGCTAGAGTTAGAGGGTCAAATAATGATGGAAGAGATGTGTTTTTAGCCGATTCTTGAAGATGGGTAAGGATTCAGCTGCTCGGATTGAGTTGGGCAAGTCATTCCACCAGGAGGGAACACTTAATTTAAAAGTCCGTGAAAGTGATTTTGTGCCTCTTTGGGATGGCACAATAAAGTGACATTCACTTGCAGAATGCAAGCTTCTACATAAGTCTGAAGTAATTAATTTAGGTAATGGGGTGCAGAGCCAGTGGTGGTTTTGTAGGCAAACATTAATGCCTTGAATTTTATGAGAGCAGCTATTCGTAGCCAGTGCAAATTGATGGTAGCCAGTGCAAATTGATAATCAGAGGTGTGATGTGCATTCTTTTTCGGCTCATTAAAAATGAATCTTGCTGCCGCGTTCTGGATTAATTGTAAAGGTTTGATAGAACTGGCTGGAAGACCTGCCAAGAGAGCATTGCAATAGTCCAGCCTGGTCAGAACAAGAGCTTGAACAAGGAGTTGTGAAGCATGTTCCGAAAGAAAGGGCCTGATCTTCTTGATGTTGAATAAAGCAAATCTGCAGGACCGGGCAGTTTTAGCAATGTGATCTGAGAAAGTCAGCAGATCATCAATCACTTAAAAGGTTTCTGGCTGTTTTTGAAGGAGTTATGGCTGATGTGCCTAACTGGATGGTGACCTTATTGTGACTTTGAGTATGGATTACTACACTTAAAGAAATTTACTTAAAAGAGCAATGGTTCTACCATGATTCTATTTTTAGACATTTATCATTAGCAGCACCAGAGTGTTTTGTAATAGTAATAGTAATAGTATTAATGTAATATTTCTATATGTTAACTTAGTGTTTGTTTGTGATTGGTGTGTGTGTGCGTGTATATACACACACAAAAGTTTCTTACTTTTTCAAGCAACATATAGAATATTAGCTACATATACAGTATGTTGTCCGAAAACAGTACTTTTTAATTTCAGAATTTGAGTTAAAGGGATAGTTCACCCAAAAATGAAAATGACCTCATGATTTAATCACCCTCAAGCCATCCTAAGTGTATATGGCTTTCTTCTTTCAGACGAATACAATCGGTGTTACATTAAAACATTTCTTGGCTCATCATCGCTTCACTGCTCTAACGTCAGTGAATGGTGTTTGAGATTTTGAAGCAAAATAAATTGCATGAAACCATGATAAAAAGTACTCCACATGGCTCCACGGGGTTAATAAAGACCTTCTGAAGTGAAGCACTGCATTTCAAGCGTAGCAATGTGTAATATCTAGTTTCCGCTAACTATCATACGCACGTTCATGAGAGTGCCATTCCAGCAGATGACGTAAACGTAGAGTAAGCTCCAGTGAGATTATGCTAGTGTTGCGAGAACCAAGTTTTGTTTACAACAAATTAAAAACATTCTCCTCTTGGCTTATATCAAAATCCTCCGACATTTTTCTTTACAAATCCTTGTTTTGCGCTTTGAATTTGTGACCGGTGTTTTGCTTTGCTCTCTCCTCTGCGCTTCCCCGGAGCTTATGCTACATCCTACGTCATCCGATGGAACACCTCTCTCTTATTAATGCATGTACAGCAGTTAGCGGAAGCTAGAGATTTTTGTTTATGAAGTTTTAAATATGGATATTTTTCTTACACAAACGCATCAGTTCACTTCAGAAGGCCTTTATTAACCCCCTGGAGCTGCGTGGAGCACTTTTTATGATGGATGGACGCACTTTATTTTGCTTCAAAATCTTGAACACCATTCAATTCCTTTCTAAAGCTTGGAAGAGCCAGGACATTTTTTTAATATCTGACCCTGGACCACGAAACCAGTCATAAGTCGCACAGGTATATTTGTAGCAATAGCCAAAAATACATTGTATGGGTCAAAATTATTGATTTTTCTTTCATGCCAAAAATCATTAGGATATTAAGTAAAGATCATGTTCCATGAAGATATTTTGTAAATTTCCTACAGTAAATATATTAAAACTTAATTTTTGATTGGTAATATGCAGTACTAAGAACTTCATTTGGACATATTTAAAGGCTCAGAATCTCAGATTCCAGATCTCGGCCAAATATTGTCCTATCCTAACAAACCATACACCAATGGTAAGTTTATTCAGCTTTCAGATGATGTATAAATCTCAATTTCCAAAAACTGACCCTTATGACCCAAGTGTCACATATAACTCCGATTGTACTCATCTAAAAGAAGAAAGTCATATACACCTAGGATGGCTTCAGGGCGAGTAAATCATTGGGTAATTTTCAGTTTTGGGTGAACTATCCCTTTAAATTTGAACTGAGGTAGTAAACAGACTGTAGAATTGCCATTCAAATTTGAATGAAAGTAGATATGATGCATTTAAATTCAAAGAAATAATAACCGTATATAAGTGTTTTTAATCTTGTTTAAAAGTTTTTGGGGGAAAGAAGTTTGAATGTTTGTAAGCTTTATGGACTGATGGATTTATTTCCAAAATGCATTACCAATGTTGAATTTCTCCGAATTGCTATTCCTGTCATTCCAATTCTACTTCCTGTAGGTTGTGGCCATTTCAAATTCACGCTCACAAACCGAAGAGGATCCTTTTTTTCAATTCAATATTTTGCACAACCCTGGATAAAATACAGATTGGCTGTCAGTAGGGAAAGATTAATAAGGGGCAGTTGTCCTGCTGTGAGAAACTGATCACCTTTCCTGAACTGTAAAACACAAAACCAGATAAACAACTGCTCAGCAGTACTTGTCCAGAGGATCCATATAGACCAGGTGTGTTGAAAAGAGCATCTTTTCGATAACGGAGCAGATGCAGACGTCAGGGTTTCCACAGCGTATTGTCGTCCCAAGGTAACAGTGTTGATTTCTTTTGCATGAACCTGCCTGAGTGAGTCTTTGATGTCAGTCTGTTTGATTGGCAATATGTCAATAATGGACTACTCTCTGAACGTGGCCTGAATCAGGAGAGCTGGAGACAAATTAGTGTGTCCAATGGTTCTTTCCCTGAACGGAGGTTAGACAATCCTGGGGAGAAATCCCATAAGCATCAACTGGGAGATTGACATACGGATTAGACAGATTTTTTTTTCTCTTCACCTTGTTGGCGTTTGGTGAAACATCTGAATGCTGAGGCTGATAAATAACAGAGCGAGAAAAACAGAGCAGCTTGAATATAAATTGATGTGTTGACAGTGTGAGACTTTTTCCACCAATTCTGTGTTGGTTTAAATCAAATATTCAGGATAGGACACTGGTGTATTTGGAAAAAAATAAACTGTAGATTTTGGTTTGTAGAATCTATTGGTTTGTAGAATCTAAGTTGCTAGCTCTACCCCTTTCTTTATCCACAAAGACAGGAACGTTTTAATTTTGTGACCCAAGATATACTCCAAGTTTGCACACTGAGCACGAAATTTGTCGAAATAAATCCTATTTCTTAACAAGAGGAAAGTGAAAAGCCCGGATTTCTTAATATGTTTAAAGTTTCGTGTCGCTGGGCATCTTTCCAAACCCATTTCTACTGTAACGGCGTGCCAATCTCCCTCCAGCACAATAACATCACCGACCCCGTGATTGCTGACACATGAAAGCTCGGCAATAACCTGCCCCTTACGTTCTCTCCCATTCAGAGCGCAGTGAGATTCTGAGGCTGAGTTCACTGACCACAGAAAAACATGCCTTCATTTCAACCTGAGAAATGCACAGGAAGGCCATGTTTGAATTACAATTCCCATGTCACTAGAAATCGTGCAGAAAGAGCCTCAAGTATAACGAATGCCTCTGTCAAATGAATTGACGTTGAAATGGCTATTACAAAAACATTTAACCATTTTAACACCTTGCTGATGTTTTATTTTTACAGCGGGAGCAGGACATTTCCAAAGGCATAAATCTGGATGTTAATTAAAGGCGTTTATTTGCGACCAAATGTTCGCTGTAGATGTGTAGGAACTTGGTGGTCCTTTAATTAGTGTTTAAAACTCACTTTTTAGTTTTAAGGTCAGCACTTTTTTCTCAGTGAAGATTTTTTTTTTGTTTGGAAAGGTTGTTGTTGCTGCTTGTGACACTTTTATTTTTTCCTTTAGTTTGTAACAGTTAGATGCAAAAGCAACTGTATATAGACAGCAAGTAGAGGTAATAAATGGGCTGCACGATTGTGTGATTTATGCAACAATTCAGTTAAAAAATAAGGTGTTGCTGGTGGTGTTTCATTATTGGATGATTCGGTGTTGTTGAACAAATCAGTTGGGTAAATGATTGTATGAGATATTCATGAACACAGGCCATTTCTTCATTCCTGAATGAATGAGCATCTTTGAACAAATTGGTTGTGTACAGTATATGGTTTAAGATTCACTATTTGTTTTGAACAGATTGATTGTTGTGCACATCATTCATGATTTTTATTTTTTTAGTTGTTTTTGTTTTGAACAAATCGATTAAATGAATTAGTCAGAGACACATAAAGTCACTTTTTTAGTTACTGAATGAATCTGTGCTTTTGAACAAACTGGCTGAGTGATTGATTTAATTATGACTAACTCATAAAGTCACTTGTCACCACTAACAAGCATTAATACAAAGTTTGAAAAGACAACATTAAATGTGATTAAGTTACAACAATGTGTTTTCTGTGTGGCTGGCTTCTACGTAATTGTAATTGACTTTAATTTTAAGGACACTTTTTTGGATAAAACACTAATCTCCTATAATGGAATACATTTATATGTCAGTGATTTTTTTTTTAATGATGTAATTTTATAGGTTTTCATTTACAAATGTCACATACAACATGGCAGAGCTCCAGCTAAAATCTGTTACAAAGAATCTAATCCTCTCAAACTATGACTAGTGCATGTGCTGCCAAATGAACTCACTAACGGAATGTAAACAAATGTCCTCACAAATCAGGGATTTTAAAAGATTATACAATTACCCGGGTTCAGTTTTCGTGTTGTCAACACACAGAGTTAGCAGTCTTCTAGAATGATTAAGGAGTTTTGGAAACACGCCCGTTGGATCTTCACTAGCATCATGGTGTAAAATCTTTTTATACACACTAAATCATTTTTGATTTAAGTATTAACTGCAGTTTCATTTAATCCCACATCCGCATATCTGAACCATAATTTATTGTTTTTGTAACAGGTGATTAATGGCAATTATTAATTATGCTGATGCGTGATGTTATAATTAGATGAGAAATTAGGAATTTGAAATTCAAGGAAGGAAATAAAACTCGATCCTTACATAATCTGACTGATTTTCGAACTAAAAGAAGGTTGAGGACTTCCCATTCTCATCAGCCTTTACTGTTTATTTTTCAGTGACCACAGCAGATGACTTTCCCTGAAATGTTTTTACTCTGGTTTAGAAAAAAAGTCCAAAAGCCTAAGTCAAGTGAATGATGGTTATCCAAAGTAAACAGACATGCTAATGAGTGTGAGGACAGAACTGGATATGCGTTTGGAGTCCAGGAACAGATAATGAGATTTGGTTTAAGGAAAAGGGTTGCACCTTGATTCATGCCCAGAACCTGGCTCAGGAAAGACTTCTTGCTTCTTAGTCTGAGGACACATCCAAAAAGTATTAAAAAGAAAAATTACAGCTACACAGCTCTTAGAGGTTTTATTACTTAGTGAGAGAATGGTATTATTTACAGTGGTTAAAGACAAATGCAGGGAAATGTACTTGAAAGACTCGTCGAATAAAGCACTTAAACTTCGGTCTAATTAATTCTGTGCAATAAAAATTGTTACAACGGGAATATTTAAAAAACTTGACAGCATATTCATTAAATGTTATGTTTTCTTTTAAAAACAGTCCACTTTAATGATGTCTTTTTAAGCTCCCTTTTTCACTTTCTAACTGTAGCTGTAGTAAAAAAAAAGTCCAACAAAGTGTGACCACAGTATGTCATTACTGTAAGTATTTGAAAGGCTTGTATCATGGGTAAAAACTCAAAAATACCTGCAGAGTGTGAAGCCTGAATTATTGAACAATAATGCTTTGTAACTGGTGATTTTATGGAGCTGTTTTATTTGTTTTAAATTAAATATTAATTGAATGTCATAATGTATAACCAAACATGTTTAAGATTTTGTTTGTTTGTTTGTTTGTTTGATGTGTTGCTCTCATTTATATTTTGACTCTTATTTATATCTAAGTTTTAGATTTTTTTTGTACTTTTCCCCCCTTAAAGGAAGTATACATTAGCGTTTAAAGGATTAGTTCACTAAAAATATGAAAATTTTAATGAAATGCATCATTAATACGTTTTTAACTTGAAACTGTTTTTTAAATCAATCACTGTTTAAGTGAAAACCATTCTAAACAAATCTGTTGGTAGATTTTGATGTGAGATGGACTTTTTCACTGAAGGAAGTGCTTGTATTTTGTCCAGAAGTGATGTTTTAAAGTTAAAACATATTAACGATGGATTTATTTCTTACAAGCATGCAGTTTTTAACTTCACACTCTCTTAATTCACGAGTTCACACTTACATATAATAAATAGAATAGAGTTTATGCGTATTTGGCGTGCTGTCCGAGGGGAGGTCTCCGAGCTTGGAACTTTGGCCCGAACCCTGAGTACCCCCCTACAGGTTAGGACAGGAATAGATGTAAGTGCGGAGAAGGGGTGGCGGAGGGATGCTGGAAAACTGTCAAGGAACAGAGGTGAGTCTGCTGTGTATATATACACACCTCTTATCTTGTTAACTGGGCTGATTACTGATTGTGCTCCTCTCGTGTTAATTAGGAATGTGCTCCTCCCAAACTTTGTTAATAAAACATCATTTGATGGACCGGAGTTGTGTGGATTTTATTGTGCCTGTTTTTATCAGCAGTTTGGACTCTCATTCTGACGGCACCCATTCACTGCAGAGGATCCATTGGTGAGCAAGCAATGCTAAATTTCTCCAAATCTGTTCAGATGAAGAAACATCTTGGATAGCCCGAGGGTGAGCAAATGTTCATTTTTGGGTGAACTATTCCTTTAAAATGTTTTATAAAGAAACTGACACATTTAAAATGACACCTCTTTTAAGCCATGTATAAAGAGAAGTGTATGTGTGTGGTGGCCTTTTACAGAGCACCTGAGGTGTTCCCCAGCTCTGGGCTCACAAATGTTTCCACCAGTGGCTTGATTTACGACTCCAGCAAAACCACATCTGATGAGCTGCATGACAGCCAGCATTTCTTTCCATGACGTCCAGTCCATGATGTCACAGTGGCACAGCCGATATGACATCATCAGCCGGGTGTCATTCTGTGTCCTTCGCAGAATGACCACCAACAGCTGTCAGGTTTATCATCATGTTTTCAGTTTAAAAGCACCCGCCTCTTTCTTGTTTTCTCCCTCCGTATAAAGTCAGACCTCATCATCGTAAATGTGGTGACGTTTGTTCCACTGAAGTGTAAATCTTGTGTTTTATCTTGTTCTTTTTGAACAAGGCCCAAACTGTGGTGCTGGATCCTGGCCGCTCTCTCAGAACTGCAGTCCAATCCAGAACACTCATGTTTCATTTTAATTGGCAAATGGCAGAGTGGTGAACAGCAAACTTTTTACACAGCCTAAGTCATTTCCGTCGTCTGTTTGTGTTGGTGAGAAGAACAACTATGCACATAATGACGTGTGTGTGTGTGTGAGAGAGAATGTGCAACAACGAAACCCTTAAAATACTTTATATGTTCACCAATCAAACAAAAACTAAACTAACAAAACAAACAGAACTTGAATGCTTTTAGTGATATGGGGTTTAAAGGCACAGTTATTTCAAAATTTTGTCATCATTCTCCCACCTTTATGCCATTTTAAACCCAAGGAGTTTGAATTCTTTCTCTCTGCATCTATTTTAGAATTAATCCTTAGAAAATATATACTTTTTTCAAATGTAAAACTTAAGAGTTATTTTATTTGATTCATCAATTCAAAAAGCAAAAAACAAAACAAAAAAAAACATAATGAACAACATAATTTAATGAAATATTTTGCTATGCATGGACTTTTTTAATCAAATGAACAAACTGATTTACTAAAATGAATGCCACTTCCCAATGCAAAATGACAGTTAAGATTTTATTAATTGATTACTTGTCTTGGATATCTTTGAGGTACTGCAGTATGACAAAGCAATGGTGCAGCATTCTGTTGTGATAAAAAGTAGCTTGTTACTGTAATGGAACTACTGTACTTTCACAGATTAGACGCTTCAACCTCTACAAGAAAATGGCCATTTTTGAATGAACCGTTCCTTAAAAATCTGTATTTGATAAAGCATGTGCAAAAAACATATTGAAGATACTAGGTATAATCACTGCTGCCATCTAAAAACACTTGTACAAAACAGAGAGAGGAAAAAACGTTACATATTTGAAAAGGCTCATTTTTCCCCATAACACACCTTTCTCATGTCATAATTATGCTCAGATCAGATAACGTCATTCTGTGTAGAAAAATAAAGTTTATCCCCAGCCTCGGTCACATTGTTTATTATGATGTCATTCCGTGAGTGACATTTTTGGGATCGTTTTCTGCTTTCTTTGCAGATTTCATTAGACAAAACATTTTGTTAATGGAGGTTTTGAGTTGTTCAGCCTGTCAGCCATTTCTCATGGTTAATCTCGCTCTAATGCTGAAGATATTCAGCTCAGCCCTGATCACTTTTAAAGCCTTTTCTCACAGAGCTTGACTGATCTAATTAGACAATAACTAAAAATATTTTTTCTTGTATTTGTCTATATATTTAAGTGTGTGAGTGTGTGTGTGAGGGTTTCACATGCAGAGAACTTGAATAGCCTGTCTGAGGTGCTGTGATCCCCAGACATGTTTAACATGTTAACAGTCCAAACCATCAGTCTAGGAGCAGATAATACGTCCAAATGTCCCACCATTTCACAGAGAGAGAGAGAGAGAGAGAGAGAGAAAATGGGTAAGAAATGGAAGAAGTCTACAGACTATGGGCTGAATTTATAAACTTTTTGCAGACTGTAGTACAGTCTTATTCACTAATCACCTGTCTTCCATTTCAATCAGGTAGTATTTAAATGAAGTCAAATTAGTGACTAATTTTTGTGTAAAGTTGGCTTATTATACGGTAGATTACACCATATTCTTGAAAGTCTGTTTGGACTTCTACCCTATTCCTTTAGTAAACTGGGTGCTAAAATGATTGAACTGAGTAAATCCCCCCTTTATGCATTAGCAAAAGTGATACTGAAAAATCAGGGATTTGGAAGGAATTGAGAAAAAGAGAGAACAAGAAAAAGGAAGAGAGGAACATGATTAAAAGCCCATATGTCACCAGTTAAAGATTGGAGGCTACTAGTGCAAACGCAGGCCCAGATCGTGAATGGCTTGCAGATTTCTGCTCTGGCTGTGCAGGATAAGTGCTGGGTTCACAAGGTGTTTAGTGGTGAGGCACGTCAGCCAAGTATGATCTTACTGGCTTCCCATGTTAATGTTCATTCAGGAAGGACCTTTATTGCCGAGCAGGAGGAGGGCTCCAGCCAGCTGTGAAAACACCATTAAAGAGGCTTTAGTACTCATTTCACGAATACTTAAAGTTTACTTATTGAAAAAAAAGTGAAATTAATGGACTATGCCTGGGCTTTTCCGTATTGTTCGTCCATGGGCTTTGACTTCCAAGCGTATCCACAGGGGCCAGGGACAGTCCTCTGTGTGCAAGCGTCCAGTGAAACTCAATCGCTAAGTTCCAAGAACACTGACTGTTTCTGCTTTCCTTTTTTTGGAGAGGTGTTCTGGGATTGCCATTTGGCCAGTGAAAATTGCATATTCACTTCAGAGTGATTGTGATTTGAAATGAGACTGTTAAGCAGGGAGATTGAGAGGTGAGGGGTCGCACCCGTAACAGGTCAGTAGAACCGCAACAGGTCTGAAAGCAGTCAGTTTGTGTTAATGCTAATTGAGAACTCTATACTTGCACTGTAAATGGAAGGAACTGTTTACTTCTTTGCAGACTATGGCAGTAGTTCCGTTATCTTAATGTGACTAATGGACAACGAACACCTCTGTTCACTAATGTGAGAATTACTAAACAAGGGGTAGGCAACCTTTTTGACATGAAGTGCAATTTAAAAACCCAATCGCTTACCTCAGCGCTACTCTACATGACTCTTGAGCTATTTTTTATGACCTGAATTAGGGCGTCATCACCAAGGCTTCAGACAGTCCCTCAGACTGTGCATTAGTGGTTGGGGTTTTTCAATTGCTCTTTCTGCTGTTACACAGTTACGCCAGTAGGTGGCACATTAAATTATATTATATTAAATTAATTATCAGCTGATTCATTTATTAACACTGATTAATTAAAGAATGTTTTAAGAGACTGACTGTAAAAGCAATGAACTGAATTATTTACCCAACCGATTCTTAAAACCACTGATTCAATCATTCAAAAAAAAAAAAAGGAAATGACTGTTGCAATAAGTGAACCATTGAACCATTCACTCAAATGATTCATTTAAAACCACAGATTCATTCAACCAAACAAATGACTGGCTGTGTAAGTTATTTATTCAACCCTTCACTTTAAAACAACTGTTTCATTCAGGAACAAAACAAGTAATTGTCTTAATGAATGAATCATTGAATTGTTCACTCAAGCGATTCGTTCAAAACCAGTGATTCATTCAGCAATGAAACAGCAAATGCTGCGTGATTCTCGAAGAAGCGAAAAGGTTCTGTTGTGACTTTGTTTCAAATTATTTTCTTTGGCTGAGTGAAAACAGACAAAGAAGCTGGCAGTTTTGTAACAAAATGTAAGTTGCTCAATATCAAGTTTATCCAACTCTTGTATACAAGAGTGTTATTTCTGTGGCTACACCTTGCTTGCTCCTGTAATATTATTACATATAGTAAAATCCTGGCAAGATGTGTCTACTCAAAGAGACGACTGTTTTACTGTAGTTTTTTAAATTGACATTTTATTGCATATGTAACTGATTTTGTCAGCAAATATATCACTTCTATACTCAAGATTAAATATCTGTTTTCAATCAGCTGGTTAGAGCAACAGGTACTATTATGCAATTTTCAGACTTGTGTGCAGAAAGAAAAACTGTACACACACACACACTAAACTTCCACATCCTGATCTGGATGTCTAAAAAATAGCTTCATTGCTTTGTTAAAGGCAGGGTGGGCTCTGTATGAATTAGGCACCAGAGTTTTGTATACACAATCAATCAACATGAAGAATATATTTATTTTGGAAATGCACAGCAAAAAAGAATCAAGGACCTGTCCGTTTCTCTCCAAGATATTCAACATAAAATATTTTGGATGGTAAATTCAGTTACACAAATTAACAAAAAAACATATTACATGCCCATAAAAAGATAAATGCTGTCTGATCTGAGCAGATTTGATTTGACTGGATGTGTTATGACAGGGGTTGAGAAATGAGAGAATAAAGCCAGAGGGGTAATGTAACCTGCTCCCGCTGCCAAGAACCATTCCTGCGATATTCCGACAGCAAGAGCTATACTAGGGGAAAGGACAGCAGTGAGCATCCAGACCTGGGAACCGGCTTCTCACATCTGGAACACGTTAGGATATACTTCTTTATTGAGCCTCGGAATTCCAGCATTACATGAGGAACAATCCCACCCATGCACTTTACTGTACTCCCCTCTTTTCTCTCTTTCCCTCCTTTCATATGTGCACACTCCCTCTCCTTAGTAGGAAAGCTTGGGCCGAGTGAGGGATTTGTTTTTGTCCTGGTTCACTGACCTCTGTCCTGGATGAATGACCTGCTGGGCTTATGTGAGCTAGAGGGCATTCATGTATAAGTTTTAAATCACTGGCTTGGAGCTGAGGGACCAGGATGGTCAGAGTATCCGGGATCACTGATGCTCCTGGTTTATTGTAACGGGGTCTCCACACACTTCTGGCTCCATCTGAGCGTTACGGCTCCAAATGATGTGGGAATGATGGTCTGGCTGAAATTCCCTGAGTCCTTAGGGGCAGGAGGGGGAAATGCCCAATGGCATTGTGGGATATTCAGAAAGCCAAGAGCAGGTCCTGCATTTTGATTTGCAATGGCAGACGGTCCCCAAGGCTTGAGTAGAAGGGTCATATATTACTCCGCTATCATATCAGCAAGCTTGCATTTCCATGTGGATTTCCAGTATGTTCGGTACTGCTGACAAATACACATATGATTTTTTACAGCCTGTCAGAAAATGGTACATACTGTTTTGTGTGTGGTTGCATTAGATAGAAGGAGAGACATTTAGGAAGTTGTTTGTTTATCCACAGTAATGTGTCTGTTGCAATAATTCTGAACTCAGTTATAGTTATTTCACATACTTATTCATGGTTACACCAAAAGAGTAAAACATTGCAATGCATTACACCACATGACGTGATATTTTGTTTGGTCCTTACTGTATATCTTTAGAAGAGACTAAGGTTGTCTATTTATTTATTTTTTACTTTTTTTTTTTGGCAGTTAAATGTAATATTTCAGTTTGCCTATTTTTAAAATCTTGTCTCCGAAAAAAGTCTATTTGAAATATTTTTATTGAATATTTCCACAGTTATTTCCCAGAGAAATTATGCCGTTTATTGAGCGTCTGTTGACCTTTTGACCCCAATTGTGGGGGATGTCGTCACAGTGGAATCTGCCATTAAACAGCCTAGGTCTCTCTGCGAAATATTTTAGGAATTACAAACAGTTAAAGGGGTGGTTTACTGTTTTTTTTTCTAGGCTTGATTGTGTTTATGGGGTGCAGTCTAACATGTGTTCATGCTTCATTTTTTTAAAAACGCATTATTTTTCATATAATTTACCTTTATTCCACACCGCTCTGTCCCTTCTCTGACAAACGCCTCGATTACTTCCTGTTTTTATGAAGCCCCTCCCTCAGAAATATGTGATGGGCTCTGATTGGTTAGCTGGCTCAGTGTGTTGTGATTCACTAAACCGCCGAGCATGCGTCTAAATGTCCCGCCCCTCAGCTCAGTGGCATGTGCTCCGGTTGTATTGTAAACAATGATTTATAACAATATAGAAACATCTATATTGCTTAACATTTTGAGCCCGATTGAGACGCAGAGGATATTAGTGAAGAGGATCACGCAGAACCTGTGCAAGCACGGCTCTTAATGGTATGTTTGTTTGTTTGTTGTCTCATACCTTTAGATACGCTGTTATTATGCTACTGCTTATGTTAGCTTTTAATATACGTTTTTATTCTGATTAAAGTTTTAATACAGTACCGCAACCGCACGCATCCATGTATAACGCTTCTCGTTGCTATGTGAAAATGTATAATTGGAACAGTTTGTTGGAGCTGATCTGATGATCTGAATGAGAGAGAGAGAGAGAGAGATGCAGAGCAGGGCGACGCGAGGAACAGTATTAAGAACCGCTGTTTTAGAACATTAATTTTGAAACTTGTGAATCCATTAGAATCATTAGAAGACAGAATTGCGATTCATATATGAATAGATTTTTACGTGCACCCCTAGTTTTCTCTTCCTCTTCTCTAAAGCAGCACAGCATGGCCCCGCCCCCTTCCTTACATGTTCCTGAGGGCGGGGTTTATCTGGGTCAGTGACGTAACAGACCCAGGAAGTTGTTCGTTGTAGTCCCTTACCAGCCATTTTTGTAGGCATTAAACTTCCAGAATTTTAAAAGACAATATCTCTGTTTGCATTGAACTTTCAGCGCTGCAACTTTGCAGAAGTTGTTTATGCTCAAACAGCAACATTACACACTAACTAACATTAAAAAAGTGAAATTGCAATAAACCACCCTTTAATAAAAAAGCTAAAATATAAAAGGCAACATTTGCTGGCTAACAAATATGGTAAAAAATAAATGTTTTAAATGTATAATGTTTTAAAACACATGTGGCAACTTGCCTTAATTAAAATAAAAAATGTGACAAAATGTGGATGAAATGTAACATCTCAAAATATGGGTGAAATGATGTTCCATCATTCAGTGTAAATTTATGTAAAAATTCAGCAACATGACATGTTTTAAAATATACAAAAGAAAAAATTATCATACAAAATTGTATTATATTTTAAATGATTAAAGATTGGTCTTTTAATGTCATCTGATTCTTGTTCTAAATATGCCTGACAAGTTTTTTTTTTTTTTTTGTTATATGAACTATTGTTAGACTGAATAACATTTTAGTGTCTTCTTAAAAATTTATGATAGTGATTTTTTTTTTTTCTTAGAGAAAAATAAAATCAAATAGAGCTCAGAAAAAAAAAATGAAGCTGTATTACTGTAAACTTTTATTGTTTTGATGCTTTTAGTCTTTGGCCGACATACATAATATAGTGAATTAGAAGGCAATGTGAATGCATGATATATTTCAGCACAGAACATTCTATATTGACCCTTAAGTTAAATAATGCTATCTACAATCACTTTCACATTCTTTTGTCTATGAAAGATTTCAGTAAATCCCCAACAGAGTCCATAACTGAAGCGTTTTCCATTTATTGTTCTGTGATATTTCTGGCTTAGTGCTTTGGCATTTGCAGCATCTCTATAAAACTTGACCGGTTGATGTTACACTGCTGATTTATGGGAAATGATGAACTTGATTGCTCAGAGCTGATGTGATTTTCACATGCACCTTTCACTCGTAACAGAACACACAGCAGGAGACGCGCACGAAAATGAAATTAGGAAAGTTAAATGACTTAGGGCAGTAATCGGCCATAAACCACTTGAGAAAGCTCAGCAATTAGGTTTAATGTTGTCAATATCACTGGCGAACTTCTTGTGCAACTGACTTCGTTTGAAAAATAACAAACTTTGCTCTTTCAAGACAACGGCAGTAGCTATTTTAATGTGTGTGTGTGTGTGTGTTCTGAACTCTAGTTTAAATTTCAAAATGTTTTTTCAGAGTCATGTTTTCTTTGCACAGAACACACAATTCCTTCTACTAAATTAAGAATGTATGCACAATTAAGTAATGAATTAATGTGCATTGCATCAGCATTCATGAGCACATGTCTTGCAGAACATTATTTTGACTAATTGTGTAGTTAGCCTGCTGCACACTACATTGATAGCGATGTTTTATGCTGCAGATAAGTCTTTGTTGCTCTCACCACCCAAGATGTGCACAGACAACTGAATCAAACACGAACACACTGTCACAGATTGCTCCACCTTCACTGGTCCTCACTGACAAAGGACAAAATGTTCTTTAATGATGCCGGCTGATACTGCAGCCCTTATCTGTTTCCTCCTCTGCCAGGAGCTGTGTTCATTGATAACAGTGACATCACTTCCTCTGATCAATCTTGACCTGGGGCTTCCTCTGTGAGGGCCTGTTGTTCCCCTAAGATGTAGGTCCTTTTATATTCTTTATTCATTAGCACCACTGCAGCATTTACTCAAAAAATTGCTGAGAATTTTTTCCTGATACATAAGCTTGTTGTGAGAAATGGGTTTGTCGATTTTGGGGTAATTTGATCTAACATGTGTTTGCACATAGATACTGAGAAATCACAGAAATTATCACATATATTCTGAATTCGAAGACTATGACTTTCAGTTTTAATGAGTATGACTAAACTTTCAAATGAGTGTTGAATGAGCAATAGGATAGAATTTTGGATAAAAAAGCACCCACATGGATGTAAACTGTAAATGATTTTTGTCATTTGAACAGTATTTTACTGTAATATGTAATATGTACTAGTCGAAACAAACCTAAACACTAGAGGATTTTAAGGGTGATTTTAAACCCGATTTGCACCCCCGAACGATCGGGGGGTGTAGCCCAATTTGTGGCTTGTCGCAAGCATTTTTCTTTTCCAGAAATCCTCTATTGTGTGGTGTAATTACCATTATTTATCTGTCCCCGATCGAGACGGAGCGTCGCCGAACTCAAATCGTAAATATCAGACATGTTTGATATTTACTCGTCATCGGGCTGCCTCTAACTTGATACCTGCGATAGCCAATGAGAGTGAGCAAGTGTCACCTACCGGATGTTGCTTGCTTCTACAGCTGAAACTTGGCAGCCACAAACATGACATAAGCAGAGAATATCACCCATATTCTTTTCTATAGTTTGTTTTTCATTGTGAAACAGAACGCGCGCCAGGAGAGACAGCTGACAACTCTTGTCTAGTCACGTTTGATCTCGCAAGTGTCAGTGAGATCTCGTGTGACTGTGAAATCGTTCCTACAATCTTCAAGTGTGTGGTCTTGCGGTCTGGTTGAATTGTCTGGTGGGTGCGTTCAGATGATTATAAGGCTAAAAATCGGTTGAACTGTTTTCATGTTTGTGGTCTCCCATGGTTATAAAATCGTTTAAGATTTGAAAATCGTCTTGTGTGCAGCCAACTTTAGTTAAACCGAGAAACAGGTTTGTACATTCTGCTGCCCTTTAATGCAAGTTATCTAATCTGTCGAGTCCTTATAACCTTACTTAACCTTAACAGCGAACTTACGTGAAATACTGAGGTAAATTGTACGTTAGGCAACACCACTGTTTCAGTGGAGATTTTAAACAGTATTTTCAAATACTTTTTTGTTTGTTATTTTCAAGTTTCTAGTCTGGATGTTGTCTGCAATATCGGAGGTGTATTTTGGATCCTCCTCTTGTGAATGCCATTTTATCGATGATAACATCAACTGGTAAGTTAATGTCAGTTAGCCGAAGTTAACTAGCTTAGTTGAACACAGGGAAGCATAATAACGTTTCTACACTGCCTCTTTATTGCAAGTAAGGTAATTCTCCTCAAATGCTATTTAATTTAGAAATGTGTACACCAATGTCGTATGCAACTTTAGAGACAATCCCTAAATTTACTGACAGACATAATATAAACCAGCGAGCTAACATGAAATACTGAGTGAAGAACACCACTGTTAAGAACATCTTTTGTATTTTAAGTTTGTGGTCATGTCGTCTGCATTGGAGCTGTTTTTCCAATTGTGTTTTGCTAATTTAATTACTAAATTAGCCAAATTAGCTCCACTAACTCACAGAAAGGGTTTACTTTTTAAAGAGAGGAACGGGCTAGCAATATATTAATATAGCAAGTTTTGCTAATAAATATGCATTTATTATAAATGTAAATTCTATTGATTAGAGTGATCAGGTTTTACATTTTTTATGTTTTATTTTGTTTGTATGACTATGTAATGATGCTGGAAAGCACTTTGGTCAATGGCAGTTGTTTTAAATGTGTTATTGAAATAAATTTGCCAGGTGTTTTTATCCAAAGCAAGTTACATTATTTAAAGTACACATTTTATTGAGTTATCCATTCCCTTGGAATCAAACGGGGGCGGCGCTGGGTGGCTAAGGGGGCTAAAGCCCCCAATGTTTTTATTACCTTGTCTTGTGTGCATCAGGATTGAGTTTTCATGTGCATTAAAATTTTTTATATTAAACCAGCACTTAAAGGGATAGTTCTCTCAAAAATGGAAATTCTGTCATTAATTACTCACCCTCATGTTGTTCCAACCCTGTAAGACCTTCGTTCATTTTTGGAATACAAATTAAGGTATTTTTAATGAAATCTGAGATTTCCCTGCATAGACAGCAACACAACTCAAATGTTCCCAGGCCCAGAAATGTAGCAAGGACATTGACAAAATAGTCCAAGTGATACAGTGGTTAAATCGTACTGATATAAAGCTACGAGAATACTTTTTGTGTGCAAAGAAAACAAAAATAACGACTTTATTCAACAATTCTTCTCCTCCTCATGAGGTCTGCAGCGGCGTGCCGCCATTGTGGAGAGAGTATCATGATGCATGCGCTTGCTTCCACTTGATGTAAACAACGTATGTGCAGGGTGCTGCTTACATTAAACATACATGCGTTAGCATGCGCATCTGCTGCAGACAGAATGAGGAGGAGAAGAATAGTTGTAAAGTTGTTGTTTTCTTTTCTTTACACACAAAAAGTGTTCTTGTAGCTTCATATCAGTACGGTTGAACCACTGTCACATGGACTATTTTACCGATGTCCTTGCTACGTTTCTGGGCCTGGGAACATTTCAGTTGTGTTGTTGTCTATGCAGGGCTAGAAAGTTCTCGGATTTCATCAAAAATATCTTAATTTGTGTTTCAAAGATGAACGAAGGTCTTACGGGTTTGGAACAACATGAGGGTGAGTAATTAATCACAGAATTTAATTTTGGGGTGAACTAACCCCTTTAAACAGCAAAATGCAGCTGCTTCAGGTATCTTAAACTTACTGTAACCTATAAATTGATAATACCGACCTCACCATCTGTCAAAATGAGATTATTGTTTCTGTATAGCAACAAATATAGGTATAAATAGGCCTATTATTTGAGCAGACTTTCTAGGACACACATATGCATTTAGAATGATTATATGAACAGATTGGTTAGCATTTAGCATGGTCTGTAGCAAACTTTACTTAGTGTCAGGCCAACAAAATTCAATAAACAAGAAGTTAATATTAAGTGATTTAAATCGTAGAGAAAATATTTTCTTTTTGCTCTATTCCGTGAAAACTGTTCTAAACAAAGCCATGCTATGCATCTCTGCACTCAGCGGTGTTTCATTACTGAATGAATTAACCTTTTTTGAACACCTTGAATCAGCCATTCACTGACCCATTCATAAAAACAGTTTCTTCCTTCCTTGAATGAACGAATAAGCAGTTTTGAACGAATTGACTGAATAAATGAAGACTCAGTCATTAAGGTAGTGGTTTGTTGCCACTTACTGGTAATTTCAGTATCATTTTTAAAAGTATCATTCTATTTTTTTTTTTTTTTTTTTTTTTTTTTTGTCATTTCATATTTCTGTGTTCTAAATTATATATTTAAAACATTAATTTCATAATATTATTTATGAAATTTGTAAGTGCAAATTATAATTAATTATACTTGTCTCTTAAAGAAAAAAAATTAAGCCACTTAGCCAATGAAACTTTTCAGCATAGCCTATTTTATTTGAAGTGTATCCTGTGTATCTCTGAGCTAAACCCCAGATATCCACTCACTCTAGCACTGCCCCTGGAATCAAACCCATTAGTTTGGTATTCTAGTACTTTGCCCTACTGATTGAGAATACATCTTAAAAAATGCAGCTTTAATAATTTGAATGTGATGGATTATCAATGTGCCTTCCTTGTAGGTGCGTTCAGATGTAGTATGTAACATTTTTATTAACGTCAAAGTGCATACAGCACCGGGTTTGACAGTTGAGGCAAATTCTGTAAACACTGTTTTGAAAAAAATGCTTTTTTATTTTTCTTGTGCTTGCAGATTCACACAATCAACCTTTGTGGAACCAAATGCACTGAAAGTCACAGATCAGATGGAATTCTGGAAAGCGGGTGCAAAGAAAAAACATCAGCCTGAATCCCCTCCTGCTTTTTCTCATCGGAATTCTTTTCAACTTTGACTGGCAAAATTACTGAAATTTAACGCAACAATACAAACTAATTTTTATTTTATTTTATTTTATTAATTTGGATTTTTTTATAAGGCCTGTTGTGCTTTTCAGTATGTGTATGTTTTGCCCAGGGGACTGTGATGATGCCCTTTTCTCAGCTAGTGCATCCTAGAGGTCAAGACTTGTAATTTGTATTTTTAAAAAGAAAATGTTCAACAATTAAAGAATATTGTTAGAACTAATTCTCATGAGTTATTGTGATTTTTATGGGGTTGGGGTGGTAAAAATAATGGATTACAGTGCTGTTAGGCAATTGGATTGTTTTTTTTACAGGTAAAAAATGTTTAAACCAAATGAAAATAAACAGTACTGATACTGTAAAGGGCAATACGGTAATGATACTGTAAATGGAAATACAGCAAGGACATTATAGTACTGTAAATGAAAATACAGTAATCATACTGTAACCATTTTTACAGTAACTTATCCAGCCATTAAAATTAAAATTTACAGTAATCTCTTTACAGTGTAACTAAACAATACAGAAGTACTTGATTTGTTTTTAAATGCCACAAGTTTTTGAAATAAATCGGTAGTATACCCTTTGGAAAAATGTGTTTTTGGGACATGTGTATTTGCAATATTGGAATTGAAAGTAATTACTATTGTCATTGTATCTACACTATTATTATTATTTTTTTGTTGTTCCATGGGGGACTTTTTACCCCAAGTGTGGGATAAAACAACCCCCACCCCTTGCTGTCTTTGTAATTTTTAATAAAATTTCTTTCACAATTTCACATAAATTTTATAAATCCTCCATGCTACTCAAACTTGCATGATTACAAAAAATTGTTAGTAGTGTTTTGGTCAATCAACCATTTATTTTTGGATTTATAGTTTTTGTACTCTTTTAATACATTTTAAATATATTTTTCATGTTTATGTTAGACTTTGATCCAACACACCTACAAATGATTCAGGTGTGTAAGGCACTACATTTTCTATTTTTGTAATTTCACATATTTTTTTGCTAAAAAAGCAAACAAAAGCATTCACATCAATCTCAAATGGGTGCTCGATTCAAAAACAAGTAGAAAAATTAAATGTAAAGTCGGCAACACCAAAGCTCCAAAAGTATCCAAATCTTTTTTTTTTTTAAACTCGCATAGCGTGTGACGTTTCGAGCACGCAGGCTCTTCATTATGGTGTTGCCGACTTTACATATTGTTTTGTTTTATATTTAATAATAATAATAATAATAATAATCCCTAACCCTAACCTTATTCATTCATTCAAACACTTTGGGAACAGTCAACCAGAAAAGGCAAATTTTCCATAAGAGGGGGCTTTAACCCCGCTGCAGTCAACTCTGTTGTTTTAGTCATGAATTATTCTTGAATTTTTAAAAATGAAAGTGAAAATGATATCCTGATGAACTGAATGCTTAGTAATAATGTGCAAGACATGAGAGAGAAAGTGAGAGACCTTGCTGTAATGTGACAGAGAAATAAATATGAACGAGCCTCTGAGGAAGGGTCAGGAAAAGGAGAATAAAGCTTTGTGCACACATTGACCTCTCAGATAAAGATCAGCCTGAACAGTGTTTTAATCTATTTTCTCTTCTGTGCACAATTAGCGCTGTAGCAGAGCCGTCCACCTCTATTCCCAACTTCCCAGCCTGGGCTATGTGTGACGAAACTACACTAAGAGGTGAAGAGCTCATCTAATGCACCGAGTGCTTTTTCAAAGGTCACGTTTGCACTATTAAAATCATTTGATTTGTGCAGATATGCTCAGGTCCCTCAGAATCAGGTGTCATTTAATTGCTAAGACGATCACTATTACTTTGGCTAAGGGATTTGAAAAGCCCTCTTATCATAAATAACATCTTGGCTATGATTTGTTAGCAAGCGCAAGCCAGAGAACAAAGTTCACAAAAGAAACCCTTAAATATCCTTTGCTTTGAAAAATATGTTTTAATACAGTCTTCTTCTGCCAAACATGTAGTACTCTTAGAAGTGAGTGCAACAATGTTTTTATGTATTGAAAATGGTTATGTTCAAGGAATAGTTCACCCAAAAATTAAAATTTGTCCATTTGCCCATCATCCCCTGTTGCCCTCTCGCATCAAAATTCAACAAACATATTTGTTTAGAATTGTTTTCTAAACTGTGCATATTTCTCTCCTAATTCAAGCACAATGGCTTTTTTACTGTGAAAAAGCAATATTATGTATAGATAGTTTAAATCATCTTAATGATGAATTTGTTTATAACAAATGCAGCTTTTCGCGTCACAAGACGTTTTATTGATGTACTGGAGTCGTGTGGATTATTTTGATGGTTTTATCAGCTGTTTGGACTCCTATTCCGACGGCACCCATTCGCTGCAGAGGATCCATTTGTTAGCAACTGATGCAATGCAAAATTTCTCCAAATCTGTTCAGATGAAGAAACAACCTCATCTACATCTTGAATCATCTTGGATAGTCAGAGAGCGATTTTTCAGCAAATTTACATTTTTGGGTGAACTATTCCCTTAATGTAAACAATAAAAACAATCTTTTTAACAAATTAGATTGTCTTCACAGTCATTCTTGCATTGGTTCTTTCATATTCTTCTTCTGTTCCACACATAATATTTACAATCACAGCCTTGTCTGATTTGAGGCACGGACGGGCTTGCAAATAGCTCGCCAGCCTTCATCTTAACGATCCTTGTGATCAATAAATTAAATGTGCTACAACATTTAATCACATCTCAATTATAGTTTACTTCAAAGACTTATTTGAGTAAGTCCAAATGACCAACAGATACTATTTCGTTTCATTGCAACCTAGGCGTGCTCTGCGGAGAAAATCACTAAAAGGGCTCCTTCATTGAGAGCCGGTCTGATTAGATTGCAGCTCCCCCCTCTATCTCTCTGCAGATGAGTATAAGTTTGATCTGCACTAATTGATACATCCTAGTCCTGCGCCTGTATGCGAGGAGCCTATACCTTGGGCCAATTTAACTGTTCCACTCACTGAGTTTTAATTGAGTCCACATTAAAATTTACTTATAAAATAATAATGGGCTTCCATGCAAATGATCCCACCCCAATATTGCCACGGTCCGATTTGCATATCCACAAGCAGCAAGGGAGTTCAGAAATCAATATAGATGATTAATAATATATTGGGCCACAGGAATAATTAAATTCAATTCATGCAGGAACTCACTCAGGCTTGGCAAACGAAAGGTGCCGTTTGCCACACATTAATTTAACACAAGTTGCCGGGATTGCAGTTTCAATTACCGGGATTGAAATAATAAGGTGTGTTAAAAATTACACTTTCAAATATATGTTATTTCATTTCATTTGACTGAATACATTTAGGGATTAATCCCCCTTTCTTTCCGCATTAACATATTGCAGTAAATTGCTGAATGAAATTGCTCCTTACAGTCGGGCGTTCCCATTTGAATATGTGCAGATCGTATCAGTTGGGCTTAAATAATCAACATCTGCTCTGTTTCGCTCTGCAGAGTGCTGCCCTGGTTTCATCATACACAAATACGACACCGCACACTCAATAATGTACTGTACAATAAATAATTTCGGGCCTTGAAGTTTGTGCGTAAATAACACCACAGCTTTAATGATTCATGGATTGACCAACTTTTTTTTAATCTTGCTTAAATGAGACAATTTGGCAGGATTTCATCAACTGCTTTTTTATGACAGTCTTGGGGAACCGGGATTCTCTGTAGAGTGATTTGGCTGTAGTGTGTTCTTCACTGGTAAGCCCCATTATAGGATTATAATGTCCTAGATTATGATCATGATTCTGTTAACAACTTTTTGCGATATTAGCGTTAAGCCGAAAACGATTCGGAGAAGCTTGGTCGCTTTAATGAACGTTCTGCAGGTGGCTGCTAAAACCATTTACCATCTTTGTAACCTGTTTACCCACAATCCTCCCGCCTCCACCGAAGGGACCCCCTGTCATTGTCTGCATTCACACATTACCATTTCATCTAAAAAACAAACATCTCTCTCTCCTGTGTTTTTTAACGACAACCTCACATCCCATCAGAATTCGGTTTGCATAATGAATTAATCGCATGCATTTGAATCTCCTCAGCGATTCGGCCTGATCATCTTGAACTGCCGACATGAAATTATGGACATTATGTTTTCTGCAACCTTGTACATCTTGGGCATTGCCCAGGCATTGTCAACAATGCCCAGATTTTTGGTCTTTGCCCGTAATGAATGCACTCCAATATGTAATGACTGAGTAATCACATTATCTGCTGCATCTAGTTTGTGCTGCCTGAGATATGCATCTGTGGCTCGGCGGTAATTGCCAGGCAGAGAGAAGGAGGAGGAGGAGGAGGAGGATATATGCCCTCACAGGGGAGATGCACCGCAAATGATTATGCTGAATTGTTTTTGCAACAGGAGTGTCCGGCGTAATAAAGTTAATGATGTTGAAAGACAGGGGTGAAAAAAATCTATTAAAATGCAGATGTTTCCTTCTTTTCCCATCCCACACTGTAGGCATGGCACCCATGAATGCAGCAGAGAAGCACTGGCTTTTACAATTGGATTAACCTCAGGTTATCTGTTCTGATTGTCTTTGTGTTTTTTAGGTCATGGATGTAGATTTAGTCCCTACCAAAGTTAAGAGATTACTCAATAATTTGTTTAGTGTAATTCCACTGTTCATTGCAATAGAAGTACGTTCCTATCATGTTTTCATTCACAAAATGAATATGTTTTATTTCCCTTTATAAATGAACTTTTCATGCTTTGCACACTGGTGTGAACCAGTGTAGACAGCACACAGAGCTGTAATATAAGAATCTGAAAACTTTTTTGGTATATTTATTATTTATAAATATATAACTTCAGTATTGGTCCCACTTTATATTAGGTGCCCTTAACTACTATGTACTTATTTTTAAAACAATGCACTTATTGTGTACATACATGTTGGTATATTGTACTTATATTTAAAAAAAATAAAAATAAATACCAGCATGTGATTACATCTGTAATTAATTTCAGTAATTACATTAATAATTACACTGTTGACCCATCCCTTACACCTTAACCCACACTTAAACCTACTGTCCACATACCACCAAACCTGTCCCTAACCTTACCCCTATTCCACCTCAATAGCAGCAAAAGTGTTTTGCAATACAGTATGAACACAATAAGTACATTGTACTCATTTTTAATGTAAGTACATAGTAGTTAAGACCATCTAATATAAAGTGGGACCGCAGTATTTTATAATGATATATTTCATAATTTATATATACATTATACAATATACGTATATATAGGCCTAACTGTATATTCATACAGGTTTGAAAAGACACAAGTGTGAGTAAATGATGATAGAATTTTAGGATTTCCTTAGTCTGTCTGAAATAATTAGGCTCATAGACTGAACATCAATTGATTTCCAGTGTTGGAATCCTTCAGAAGGTCATGTAGAGTATAGTATTTTGTTCCTCTGGTGTTTAGGAATAATAGCATTTGTCCCACTTTCTCATTATTACTTGGCAGTGACTGGATGGGCAAAGTTTCCTAAATAAGAATAGGCATGTAAAGGCATTTACTGTATCCAACTCTATGACAAACTCTATATCCACAATAAGGCTTCTTTCAGATTTACAGCTGAAATATTTGTTCTGTTCATCATTTTTTAAGGAATCTATTTCTCTTGTGTCTCAGGTTTTCAATCCCGCACTTGGAGCCAGAAAATTCCCAAACAATCCCCTAAACATTAACAACCATGCCTTTTTTTCGTTTCAGGTATCCTGCACTTCTGGATACTACAATTATATTTTCACACTCCACGTACTGTAAGTTAACGCTCAGTCCATTCTCAATGACTTGCTGCCACCTAGAATTTGTTTGCATTTGACATCCTGTCATACAGTATCACTCCATACTGTCTCATTCCACAGCTCTCGTGCTTTTTGTTTTCATGTTTAATTATATGGCTTCTGTGATTACCAGGTAAAACAAATTATGCGCTCCTCTGGCAGCAGATAAATCTTGGTTTCAATTTGCCGTAATGACCCGTGTAATTTTTAAGCTGTGCCTACATACCCGCTCTTTTAACGGGCATCATTAGTGGGCCGGTGTATTAGATATACATTTCTGTGGCTTAATTTGGTCTCTCAGGAGCACTTGTAAGGATGCAGCTGCTTCTGCACTGCTACACGACGGCCTTAATTTATTTATTTTAAATGCTGTGATTAATTGAGTTCTTGAGGAATGCGAGACATCCGCGCTGCTGAGGTCAGAGCCTCCTCCGTATCTGTGAATTTCATGAGAAAAGCAAAAAAATGGTAATGGATACAAAGAAAAAAAAAACTCCCAGCACAGTCTGTGCAGTGAATTATCCAGGGGGAGCCCAGCAGAAAGGAGGAGAGAGTCGGATTCATGCTTGCCGTGAGGATCTCACTCCATACAGCCTTGAATTTGACTATCACCTTCATTCATCCTTTAGACACCAGAACCAGACTTTGTCGGTCTGTACTGTATAAGGAGACTATTTCATTGCTTATATGAGTGTATGAGGCAGTTAGAACCAATTAGGAGATTGCTGGGGGTTATTTTAAATTTTGTTATATGCAGTTGCATAAGTGACAAAGTCTTTTTTTCTCAAGAATTCTCAAGCTCTGGTGCTTTCATATGCTGTGTAAAGTCTTCCTCTAGCCCCCAGTTTAAAAGCTTCTACTGTTTTAAATTAAAGGTGCTGTAAGCAATTTATTTTTTTAGTGAATGCAAAAAAATGTTCCTAATACCTGACAGATATCACTGAAATAGGTGCATTGAGAAATCACAGCTGTCTTTGTGGCAGCCCTAGGCTCTGTAAACAGCACAAAAGACTTAGGAGAGTGTTTTTTAGGCAGTCTGAAACACTGCTTTGTAAATAAATTATCAGGGCAGACTTTTAATTGAGAGGGTGGATAGAAGGATAGATAGATAGATTTCATTCTAGTATGCTGATTTGCTGCTCAAGAAACATTTCTTCTTATTATTAATAATGAAAACAGCTGTGCTGCTTAATATTTTTGTAAAAACCATGATACATTTCTTGTCAGGATAATTCTCAAGAAAAATCATTAAATGAAGTTCACAACGCAGGTTCGGGAGGAGCTTAACCATCCAGTCCTGCCAATCATCGTTTCGACCGTATAGAAGCAGCAGTCATTGTTCCGTCCAAGCAACTATTCTTCCGGCATCCCTCCACCACCCATTCTCCTCCTTTAAATCCCTTCTCTTCCATCCACACCGTATCATCATAGGGGGGGTTTCTTACTCGGAGCTCAAGCCGAGATTTACCATTACCTGGCAGAGCTGAATGGGCAGGCAAACTCGTGAAACAAATCATAATAAGTCTGCATAAGTGTAATAGAAGTCTTAACAATACAATTTCTTTTCTTGCTGAGAACTAGTGTTCTGATTGGCTGTTGCGTTGTGCATGAATAGAACACAATGTAAACAAAAAGGATTTTTAGTTCTAAATGACATCATTTAATCTATTTATGAATATTTTTTGCTAGATATTTTTGCTAGATATCATGAATGTGGCCTTTACAAGCACATACACGTGTGTGCTCAGCTAGAGCTCAGATTCTGCATCTTGCCTTATGTTTCAACTAAAGATGACAAGTTGCTAGCTATATTCTTTATGTATGAAGTCAGCTTTATATCATAACACATGTCTCCATATATAACCCTTACAGCCAATGACCTGTTAAACATCTGGAGTGGTTCAGAGAGCACTTCTTCATTGAGAATTTCTCTCTTTCTCTCTGTAGGCCCTCTACAGTTTGTCGCTGGTTTAACACACACCCTTTCTCCATCTCTATACATCCATCCATCTCCTCTTCCCTCGCTCCGTCCCTGCTTGTGTCCAGAGAAAGGAACGCTCACCGACAGATCTCACACCCGTAGCGCTGCAGGCAGTTTCTCTCTCTCTCTCTCTCTCTCTCTCTCTCTCTCTGGACAGAAAAGTCCTGCCTGTGTGAGGAGGTTCCGTTGGGAGCGCCGGCTTTGGACGCAGGCCCAGATCAATGTGACCTAAATTCAAATGCGAATTAGAAGGCTGTCAGTGGGAAAGGACACTCTGCAAATGAGCTCAGACAGTGCGGGGCCCCTCGGGGGCCTGCCGAACCTGGGCCTCGCCCCGCCTCGCCGTTTTAATAAGTTCCAAATGGCCGACCTGGCTCCACCTCTATCTCGGAGGCTGTTCGCCGCCTTCACACCCAGAGCATGAGAGCGCTGGGGCCTCGGCAGGGTCCACTGACTACAGGCTTGCTGGCGCACCTGGAGCAACCTGCCCAAGGTCACTGGAGAAATCTCAGCGAGAGAGGAAATACCAGAGCTTTCTAATGGGAGTGAGTCTTGATTGCTGCAATGGCTTAAACTGGAACATACTGGAGCAGCATATGATGGATATATTATGTGAATTTTATGGCTCAGGTCAAGCTGTGAAACACAATAGTGTAGGTGAAAATTCATTGAGGGTTGAATTATCTGCTAAAAAATAACTAGGACATTCTGTGGAAAGAAAGTGTTTAATTGGCCTTTTTTATGTCGCAATATTTTTAAAAAGACAGGTAAAATAATAAAACAATAAACTGGCTCCTTGTGAAAGAAGCATACAGTCAAATCATACATTCAAATCTAGAAAGTATTAGGACATTTAACATGATGGAAAATTAATAAGAAATTTCATATTTTGTACTATTTCTTGGTCAAATAAACAAATTTGTTAATGATCATGTGAACTCCTTTTGCATACATTTTTTCAGTACAGTTTACATTATCAGCATTGAGTGAGAAATTCTTGAAGAATTGAAGCATTTAAATTTCAGAGGTCCTTAGTATTCGTAGTATTTCTTAGTATTTGGATCATTCACAAATCATACTGGAAAATATGATCATTAGGGTTTACACAAATTTTGTGTAAGAAAATTTTTGGGGTGAGAAAAAAAAAAAAAAAGATTTCAACAGATTTCAACATTGATAAGAAATGTTTCTGGAGCACCAAATCAGCTAATTATAATTTATTTCTGAAGGATCATGTGACAGAAGACTGGAGTAATGATGCTAAAAATGTAGCATTGTCATCGCAGGAATAAATTACGTTTTAAAATATATCCAAATAGAAAACAGCTATTTTAAATTAAAATAATATTTTCCAATATCACAGTTTTTATATCTTTAATCACATAAATGCAACCCCGGTCAGCATAAGAGACTTCTTTCAAAGACATTAAAAAACCTCAAACCTAAATGGCAGTGTATATTAACGTTTCAGTTTTCAGTCCTTTTCACTCTATTTCACACTACATTGCATAGAAAAATGTGAAAAAGAATTATTTTCACTCAGATTTTAGGCCCCACTGTATGTGCACAAACACAAACAGACATAGCCGCTAGCTCTCTCACACACACCATATATTCACTGTGTTATAGAGGTCATGTCTGCCACGCGGGGGGCGAGAGAGAGAGAGAATGAGAGGAAGAAAGTGCTATAATTCACTTACCCCCTCCGCGTCCCCCATAACGGCCTCTTCCTATATGTAGGGTGCGAGATCCATATGGGAATGCAGCCCTTTTGATTGTTTCCAATAGCATATGCTAATTGTTGATTGTCTTCAATATTATATGCTAATTGTACTGAATTAGCATAATTCATTAACATTTGGGTCCTAATTACACAATGAATAAAGCCGATCTCCGAAGCTGCGTTGTGTGCCTTGACTTACTAATGCGCCCGACGATTAATGCGGTTCTTATTTGCATATTGCTTAGGAACTTGAAATATTAAAAGCATCGTAGAGTGAAATTTGTGATTAGTCCCTGATCAAATGTTGTTTCTTCTCCCCATTTAAAACACGTTGCTTTGTTGCCCCTGAGGTGAGGTGGAAATCTGGCGTGTAGGTTTATTTACAAAAAGAACACATTTGCAGACTTAAAGACATGCCTTAAAATGCAAATTACAAAGGATAGGCCGTGTGTTTTTTGCATTGATGTTATTCAACTTGTGTTAGGAGGAAATTTAGAGGAACAAACGAATGAACGCGTTTTGTGTGTATCACGACAGCTGAACATGTTTGATATTTGATCTTATATTCTCTTTGAAATCCTCTGATTAAACCCAATTAATGAGGCCCACAAAGACTAAAGCCAAATGATTCTCATTTCTCTCAATGAGGTAACTCAGTCAATTATTTCATTTTTATCAAAATGATCATACCTCCTATTTCACACAGTTATAACAGTATAAAAAAACAACATTGCCAATGAAAGTATTATTGTCTGTATTTTCGAGTAAAAAAACAAACACAACATATTTAACACAATATAAATTTACTTTTAAAATGTATCCCCCTTGTTTTAAGCATAAGCACGAATCTGATTGTGGAAAAGAATTATTAAATACAACTGTTATTAAATACAATAATAAAAAAATGTAAATATATTTTTAATATTTTTAATATACTTTGCAGTTTTAGTTTTCAAGTAAGTTGATCTTAAGGATGTTTAGATACATTAACTGAAAATAAAAGCATTAAATGAAAATCTCATTCTTATGTGCTTGTCCTGTTGTAAAAGTGAACGCAAAAAGCACTTAAAATCTTTTGTTTCCTTCTGGTTCTCTTTGCACCTGGGTCTGACTCCTTAGGATAGGATTAAGGGCCACACAGAGGGGCCCCGTGAGGAAGGGCCAACACAGAGGTAATTGAACGGAGCGTCTCTCTCTCTTTCTCTGAGTCTGGCTCTTATTCGGCGGTTCCCCCTGAGAGTGCGAAGGCTGGAGATCTGGAGTCTTTAATGAATGGAGAGTGTCATTAAAATGATAACCATTTCCTCCGAGATCATATCCAATTTAAATGCATAAGAGAAAAAGAAAAGAGAAGTACGCAGAAAATTGGTAATTGAAAAATCTTTGAGTTTTCTGCCATTCAAACAGTAAATTTAAAGCTTCTGAGGGAAGAAGTTCTTGTTTGTAGCTATTCCGACTAGTTCCAATTACCTCTCTTTTTTACCGCCGTTTAATCCGTTTGGGAGCCCCTCGGAAAGTGCTTACACCTTTAACCCTGAAACCACGATAAATCACTTTCCGCGCCTTCGTAGAGGAGCTGCACTCAGTTAAACAACAAAAAAGTTAATGTCTTCTTTCAAAAGGATATATTGATGCAAAAATGCAAATGATTAAATGAAAACTGATATTTCAAATCGGAAACGAGTGGATATGAGCAGGCGTGTAATGAGAAACAATTAACAACCTTGCAGGAAATGATGGCATCAACCAGATGGTAAATTACTCAATTCATTTCAACTTGGTAATGTTGAAGTTGAGTGTATGAGTGTGTTTGTGCCCAACGGAAAACGGAGCTAATCCAGGTGGCTTCTTGGATAGTTGTCATGAGAAAAAGCTTGCTGCTTGCTTCTCGAACTTTTCGGCGTAAACACAGCAATGACATTCTCTCCGTCTAAAATAAAATGCCTAAAATGTACGAGTGGAAAAAGACATTTAGTTTACAATGTTTATAAAACTCCTAATTGAAAGCCATTATGTCTTTAAACGGCACTGTGTGGCCTTCTGGGAAACGCTAATACAGACGATCTTAGAGGTCTTTGGTGACTGTCACACTGGGGGGCAGCTGCCTAATCTGACTTTATATTCTTCACAGATTAGTGTAACAAAATAATCCAATAAAGGTATTATATACGCTAAGAGCTCTTCATTTTTACAGCGCTACATGATTTGGACATGGTTTCATTTAGCGTGACAAGCTTTAGCGCATAATACTAAACAACTAAATTGAGTCTTTGACCTCCCTCTCCTTGGCCTTGATTAATATTATAAATCCTTTTAGCACAACAATATGAATTTGAAAACTTTTCCACATTAGTTTGTGCATCTGCATACTGTAGTGTCTTTGTTAAAACAGCTAGAACGTTCTGCATGCACTGTGCTCCAATCAAATGTCTCTATTAGTTGGGCTTGGCAACAAATGCAGCCGAGATACGCTTCCACACAAAGCAGCTCGCAGTGAGATCGTATCAATGGGGGTTCTGAGTGTTTATCAAAGAAATTACTGATCATAACATCACCCACATTGCTCTCCAAAGAGATGCCAGACCCATCTTGCATATTAGTCCTTGATGAGAAAAATGCAATTAAAATGTCAACTACTTTTTATTAGAATCTGCCCACCCTGTGGAGCTCAGCGTCCTCTGGAGTCCACTGCAGGCAGTCGAAGGATGGCACGGCAAAAGGGTTCCGTCAGAGTTTCAGCTGGAGGAGAACAGCCGATTTGGCTCGTACTCAGATAAGTTTAATCTACCACCTATCCTCCTATTCTTCACCGGCCTGTAGCACATCTCCCTAGAGCGGTTTACTTTAACGCTCAAAGCCTCTTGGAGCTTTACAGAAAGGATTGTTCGTGGTTTCGGTGCTGCGATTGCAAAGGCAATCGCTCATTTGCTGCGTGACCCACATTAGTGGAGGTGGTGAGGAGCTGCTCTGTTCTCTGTAGTCGTGCACTGACAACACGGAGGAGAATGGACTTGTATTTTCACTCAACAAGGGAAATTTATTCTGTAGCATTTGAACTCTGAATGCAAATGAGTTAATACGACATAAATTGGCCCCTAGAAGTATTGGGACAATTAAAAATGTATGATGATCATGATTATTGCATACATTAACAACAACAAAAAAAGCAAACCAAGAGGAATTTATTTTATTAAAAGTACAAGCATACTTTACAGACAGAATAATGTTATATGAAAAAAAAAAAAAATTATTTGGACAATGGTGAATATAAAATGAATATGAAAAGTGTGTGTGCTATTATATAATCTATGACCTTTAAGCTAGTTGTTTTAAAGTCAATGCAAAAGTGAAGCTAGTTCTCTAGCATCTTTTGTGTCTTTAAGTGTGTCTTGAATGTCCAAATACTTTTCTGAACTTGTTTACACATGAAGTGATCACTCACTACCATTCAAAAGTTTGGTGTCAGAAAGACTCCAAATGTTCTTGAAAGAAGTATCTGATGCTCACCAAAGCTGCACTTATTTGATCGGGGGGGAAAAAAAACAATCATTAAAACTCATTTTGTGAAAAATGATTACAATGTCTATTATATGTTCACATGTAATTTATTCCTGTGATGAAAAAGTTGAATTTCCATCTGCCATTGTTCCAGTTTTCAGTATCACATGATCCTTTAGAAATCATTATAGTTTGCTGATTTGGTGCTCAATGTTGATAATAGTTGCAATAGTTGTGTCACTAAATTTTTTTGTGGAAACCATGAAACATTTTTTAGGCTCCTTAGATTAATAGAAAGTTCAATAGAACAGCATTTATTTGAAATATAATTTACTGTCACTTTTGATTAATTTAACGTATCCTTGCTGAATAAAAGTATACTTTTTTTTTTTTTTAAACTAACCCCAACTAGCATCAAACTTTTGAATGTTATTATATGCATATGCATTCATCTCTCCCTTTTTTGTAGAGCTAGCAAAACTATCTCTCTGATCCAGTCTAAAACATATGTAATTAGCAAAAGCTTAAGACAGCTCATTTTGAAATATGTGGACGTGCTTTTATATATGTTGACACTGTGTGGTTCCTTCTTCCTCTCTTTCATATCTGTTTTAATCTTAAATTGGATAATTACATGAATAATTTACCTAAGGAAACTTTTTACTGCATAATGACCTTTAAGAGACATGCCGTATTTGTTGTGTTACGTCTGATAACATGACACTGATGCCGCAGAAAAAAATGGAAAGAAAAAGGAGAAAGAATAGATCTTTTTAATGGAATTTAGCAATAGGTCTCTGGTGTGCTCATTAGGATGACCAGTTTGACTTATTTTACAGCCATTTGTAATTAGTATCTGTGAGAGTTATTGCCATAATCAGCCTAGCGTTGCTCCTGACTTCCTTTGTTAGCCATTAACTTTGCTGTTTTTTACTTGCTATGTGAAGGCGGCCATTCGTTAACGGCAGCAGTTGTAAAACTAATAAAACTGTACGGTTCCTAAAGGAGAGGTTTCATAATTTCATAGATATGAGATTTTTCTCAACCTCCAAAGCAGCCCTGACAAGACCGCGCTTGACCGCATGTTGGATACGAGAGCGATATTAGTGATAAATAATCCTGAAGTCATCGAGTAAACCAGCGGTGCGTTACGACTAACAGTAAATAACGATACAATGGCTTGTATTACATACTTGTTTACTATTGCCATACATCAGCTAACAGGTGTGGGCGGAGCCTCCCATCTTCAGCTGGTCACATGACCCATAAATCACAGTGCAGTAAGAAACCAGTCGAGCTCTGAGCTGTGTTTCAGAATAGTGATGAAGATCTGTGACCCAGGGGCTTTAGTATATCATTCACCATCAGTCTTTGAGTTCAGGCCAATCTCTGCCTTCTCCTGCACTGGGTTTTATTTCTTGCGCCTTTAGTGCCCAGCTAATGGCTTATTTATTACTTCCATACTTTATAAAGAGGATCCTGTGTGGCCTAATTAAGGGCCGGCCTTCTTTGGAATTCTATGATAATTATGGGGCTTTGTTGTTTTAATATTAGTCCTTGCCAGGCTGGAACTCTCATACGTTCTCACTGTTCCCGGAGGGGATTTTTTTATGGCCGCTTTCACTAAGGGCAGACTGATGGATCTCGGGCAGAGCGGCAGTGAATGTTTATACGGCTGCAGTGAAAGTTGAGTCATCTCAAATCTCCTGTTTCAAAAGTCCTTCAACAATCTGCTTGAGCTGAAATATATATGAGTGCACTGCTCGCCACGAGCTACCTCACATAGTTACCGGAGAGCCGGCTTCGACGACAGTGCTTCGCTGAGAGTTTGGGCTGCTGTGTAAACATGCACAATGACCCATGAAAGCTCTCATGGGACGCAGCACTGTATGGAATATTTTCTATATAGAAACAGCCATTCATGCATATGTATGTGCTGTTGCAACATTGATGCATATCGCTACCATTTTCCACATATGTGTTTTATTACGGTACACAAAGTCATGAGTTAAATATATACCTTTATTCTGTCTATCAAATTTAAAGTGCATCGAGCCATGATATGACCAGGTGAAAACTTCTAAAAGATCATAGATTTTTAAGATATTTGGTGATTGTCAAGTTTTTCATTCACAATGACACATTTGGCAGACGCTTTTATCCAAAGAGACTTGCATTGCAAGGTATACATTTTATCGGTTCATGTATTCCCTGGGAATCCTTTTAATGTTCTTGCAGTTGGTCTAATTTCAGTCTCTGGATTTCTGCTTAGACACAAACACGCTTTCATTTAGTCTGTCACCAACATTCACAAATGCTTTTACCCAGAAGGCACCTGGAACAGTGTCAAATAGATAAATATTCATGGTTGGAGAAAGAGATGATGCTTGGAGAGAATGCTGGTTTACCTATAGTATGGTAGGATGTTTCTGAGCAATTATCAGATATGGTGGCCTTGGCAGAGCAGTGTGTGTGAGTGTTTGGTATTGAGTGCAGGTTACAGGAGAAATAACATTCATTTTCTATAGAGAAATGGATATATTTGAATCTATTATATTTAATAATGTATCAAGACAGACATTCTTAGGTCCATCAATCTGTTGGATCCCTACAGTGCTTGTTTGCCTTTTTAAGAAAACTTCAGTAAACCTTTACCTTTATAATCAAGTCAATAATTTTTTATACTTTCTTTTTTTTCAGTTACAGCATCAGTGCTTCATAGGATGTGTATTTTATTGCTTCTTTAAAGGGATGGTTCACCTAAAAATAAAAAATAAATTCTAATTTTCTCACCTTACAAAAGAAGATATTTTGAAGAATGTGGGTAACCAAACAGTTGCTGGTCCCCATTGACTTCCACAGTTTTCTCTCTCTCTCTCCATAAAATATCTTTTCTGTTTAGCAGAAGAAAGAAACTCATACAGGTTTGGAAAAACTTGAGAGTGAGTAAAATAATTTTCTTTTGTGGGTGAAAAATCCATTTAAGTAGTCTTTTCCCCCTGTGATTCTCAGATGCTTTTTGCTTCTGATCACATTGTGATTAATCTTGTAGCTGGTTGAGTTGGTTCAAGGCTCATAAGTTATTGACATATTATTTGAAATCCTTAAGGAGAAAATGAGTGGGGAAAATACTTCCGGAATCAAATCCGCTGAAAAAGTGGGCTGTCACTGCTCAGCTTTATTTTTGCATTTCCTTAAGTGAACCTCTTTGAGAGCCAGAAATAATACATTAAAAATGTCATGCTAAATATTGTGATTGAAATCTAAGAAACTGTTTCAGTGCTCAAGAAAGACATCTTAAATCTCCCCAAGAAACTGCCTGAACTATTTGCTTCGGACAGCATGATCCTATAGACCAAAAACTTGCAGCAGACATGCAGCAATGATCCAGCCAGCACCTGAAGTGAGTGAACGCAGGTTTGAAACATGTGTGAGAGGATGTGTTTTGCAGCTGCAGTGCTGATTGCTGCTCATCTGTTCATTTCATCACCTTGTATTAACTAAATAAGTCTGACATCTATAGAAAGGCCTGGATTAGAATCATCATCAGACTTTCTTTACGATCTGCTGTTGTAGTTATCCTCTGCGTGCCTTTGGGTGCTCCGACAGTCCATTGTCTCTCCAAGAAAAGTCTCATGGTCCGCTGTAAATCTGCCACGGAGCGAGAATCTCTCCTACGCGGATGCCGCCGTGGCCTCGCTGGCCAAATCCCTGACTTGGCCGGCGCTGTTTGCTTTTTTGGCAGGTGTCTGTAGCTCACGTCTGCTGATTCCATCAGAGGTATTAGTTACTTTACCTCCACCCCTCCACCTCCTCCCTGTGTTCTCATTAAGCATGCAGAATCCATTTGTTTAGCGAGGAGCGGAGGGAGTGACTGTGAGCACACCCAGGCTGCAGATTGATTTATTAACTCTGATTTGTACCTGGGAGATGATCACAGTGTCTCTGCTGTTTGAATTTCAATCGGGAAGGGCTTCCCTGCTCACCGAGAATCTTCTTCTAAAAAACTTTTCCTAACCAGTTTTGCTGCAGGACCCGCATTTTACATTGGACGTGGGGTGACTTAACATAACAAAATTGAATTTAGTTTTAATACTTTTCCTGTTACATTTACTGTCAAATTTGGGACGGCAACTTGGCCCCTATATATTTTACTGTTTTACTGTTACTGGATGTAATGGTGCTGTAATATATCATCTTACTTGAACTATTTCTCTGTTTTAAACTTTAGAATTACCATCGTGGAGTTAAAATAAAATAAACTAACTTACTTCAATGTACATAAATGATAACAAAATAAGAAGAAATGTATCCACTCAAAATATAATTGCAGCGGAACTTTTCATGGTAAATTATACAAAACTCTTATTTTATAATTATTTATATATTATTATAGTATTAATTAATATTTTAATTAGTTTTTATTTCCATATTTTCAGTTTTCATTTTAATTTTAGTTTGTTTTATAAATTTTTGTTATGTACTTTTTTGCTTTATTTCAGTTTTAGTTTTAGAAATGTTATTACTTCAACTTATTTATTTCAGTTAGTTACCAAGTGTTTTACTTTTCTTTTTTATCTAATATTTATATTTTATTCTATTTCAGCTTTATTTCAATTACCAAAAATTATTTTAACAGACTTTTTATTTTAAAACATATTTTATTTTATAATATCACTGTAAAACTGTGTTATTAAATGTATTATAATTAATATATTTTTTATGTTTTTTACAGGTTTTTGAGAATGATGATGTCATCATGAGTTTTATGAGGCGTTTATGTTTGCAACTTATAAAGACACATATTGAAAAGATATTTATTGTATAAATTATTTGTTTGGCTATATCTTGTGCCCCAGATGTCTGGAGCAATTCTATCTCCTCTCAGATAATGGTTTATGATGATTCTGCATATTTTTGTTCTTCAGGGGTTGGCGTTATTGGGAAGCACTCACTCCCTGCCTCCATTTCCTGTCCCGTTTAATCGCTTCCAGGTGAGAGGTGTTCTCCGACCTCTTCTGGGAATGCTTATTAAAACTGTTTTCCTATTGATACCGTGGGTTTGATATTTACCAGATTTGACAAAGCAAAGATCTCATGTTTGGCATAATATTACAAGGGAAACATACGTGAATTATTTGGCTTGAACGGCTGGAAATATAACATTGTTAAAGCGCAGGCTTGAAACTCAATCCTCGGTCCCACACCACATTTGGTTTTCATTCTTTTTCTCGAAAATTTAACAATAGCACCCAGGGATTAAGTCATGAGGCAGTTCGCAGCCAAACCAAACATCCTGCCTCCTACAGAATAATGAAGACAGATGAAAAAAGGAAACAGGTGTAAAGTGCACTTTTTTCTTTATGTTTTCTCAAGGAGGCGTTTTACGCCGAGGTTGTCTTCGAACGAAACGAAGCCTGTCTAAAAAAGAAAAAACACATAGCAAAACAAAACATGGGATGTTATTCTTCTTTCAACACAAACAAGGTTCCCGGGACGCGAGCTCTCGGGGATGTTGCAGGAGTGATGGGGCTTTCTCCAGCTCGCCTCTTAGCCGCTAGGATCGAGTTTCCCGCCAAGGGGGGTGTGACAGCACTTCTACAACCAGATCTCACAACCGTATCCAGCGACACTTCGTCTCGGTGACCCGGTCACACTCTCCACACGCCCCTCTTGTTTCAGGGCCACACAAGGCCCGATTGGCAACGGAAATGATAATATTTCTTCAGCTGATACCGCGAGTGCTTTCGAGATGGAGCGATCGTGGTGAGAGAATGAGGTGTGGTTTTAGGTGGAGGTGATGACAGGAAGGAGGGACTAACCGGGAATAAAAACCACTGCGATCACACACTTTTTCTAAGCCTTGTAATTAAATTGAGAGTTTCTCCGGCCATAAACTGATTTGGTTTAAACAGTTCTTCTGACAGGTGATTTTTGCCTCCACCTAGGCTGTGAAAGACATGCATCTTTAAAGCAGTATTCATCGAGAGCCATCCGGTAACACTTGTCATACTCAATGACAGGTGGAGGAAAAGCAAGTAACAAGTGTTCAGCAATGCATGTCTCACTTCATAACCAAACGCACATCAAACGACGTCAATTCCTCTTACTTTAGATCACCGTATGACCCATCGATGTCACTGAGATCTTTCCCATTCCTGCTCTGTATGGAATTTGCTAGTAGCTCTACCAGACATTTAATCGTAGCTCAAAAATCACGATCAAAACCGAGATTGGCTTTGACAAGAATGATGGATCACTTCTCAATAACTCACACCTGCAGAGGCCATTTGCTTGTGCCACACTGTAACACAATCGTCAAATCCAGGAGGGAACTGCAACCTACTGCGGGAGATACTCCTAAATATGTGCTCCATCGGTCTGTAGTGCAACACATGGTTTTGATGGTCCGATGTGATATTTCCAGAGCTCCTTCAGTGATTGTGGATTCCCTGGCTGGAGGTGAACTTTTGCACGGGTGATTTATGCACCTTCTGAACTGTGCAGAGTTGGTGGAGGGCTCCTATGTCATCGTAGCCTGAGGCCTCAGGCACTTCCTGTTTAAGATGACTTACAGTTCTCTGTCAGTCCTCTGGGCCCGTTTTATTGCCGCCCATCCCCTCGCAGAAGCAGCAAGCACGGCCTGGACTGTCACTATGACATCAGCAGCACACAGGAAGTGTGCTCATTCCTTATTCAACATATACACAGATGGGCCGTACTTGAGGAGTGACGGCATCAAGTTCTCTGACTCACCCACACACCTGGAAAGGAAGACTTTGAGAACTGTTTCTTATGTTATTTGTAGATATTATGGGCATATCAGTGAACAACAATCATATAAAAATGAAAAAGATACATTATCAGTTAAACATTTGGACAGACCTATTTGTATTTCTTTTAATAATAGTAAATAGTTGCTGTTTAAACAAAAATGTGTGTGTATATAGTAAAAACCAGTAAAAATGTAGATTTCAGTTATAATTTGTATTATTACAATAAATTTTTATCATAATTTGTATTTGTATGAATTATTTCATTTCTAAATAAGTGTGCATGTGTGTGATATATGTAAGTATGTATGTGTGTGTGTTTATATGTGTGTATATATATATATATATATATACATACAACAGTTCTTTCTGGTTCTCGAATCTGATTGGCTGAGAGCCTTTTCCAGGCATGCGATATTCTAGTAATACCAGAGCTCCAACCATTTCACCGTTTGTATCACTCCACTTGTAGTATTTCTCACAACGAATGTCATGGTGGTCACCCAAATACACTACAATTTTACAAATAATACTGTTTTTGTGTCATAGAATGTAGTTTTGAGAGTCGTTTAAGCTAGAATGTACTTCAAATATGTGATGTGTTAATAAAGATGTCTATTTGAAAATTTGCTTCGATGTTTTCGGAGATGTGTGCTCCAGGGCTTTAATCGCAGAGCAGCCTTACCTTGTCTACACTGTAAAAAAAAAAAAAAAAGTTGAGCCAACTTAAAATTTTAAGGCTACCAGCTTCAGCAGATTTTTGAGTTTTCTCAACTTGTCGTTTTAAGTTTATACAACAAAAATTGGAGAATCTCCCACAAAAATAAGTTGAGCAAACCCAAAAATCTGCTGAAGCTGGTAGCCTTAAAATTTTAAGTTGGCTCAACTTTTTTTTTTTTTTTTTACAGTGTAGATGGAATTTGCTGCTGGCTCTTATGTCTCTATAGCAGTTAAACATGAGATTCGTTTTGGGAAAATTTAATGGGCAGTCTTTGTTCTCATTAATATATTATTTGGTCAAGAGCAAATAGTTTTCGCAGAGGGCAAAATCTCATCACGTTATATTGTATGTGACATCAATGCTGTATATCAGAGCGCTGATGCAGCCAACAAATGCACTGAGCAGTGCTGTCATTGGAAATCACCCTTAACAGATGAAAGAATGGTACGAAAAAGATATCGCTTTCCTCAGCGGACATTCAAACTAATGTTTTATTGTGAATATAAGATGAAGAATGAATGTTGTATCAGATGCAGGTAATCACACTCAGTCCATTTCTCACTCATAATATTCTACTAAACATAATACACAGCTTTTAATACAGTAATACAATACATTTTCAATGAAGCAACTCAATGTTCCTTCGTTACTAGTTCTAAAGTGACCTTTCTGAATTAGAAATGGAGGCTTGGGCTCAGCTTTTAAACGGTCCATTGTTGTATCTGTTTTTATTTACACACTTGTGCGTTTGAACAGTTATGAACACAATATCACACTTGTAGCTGTGCAATATGGCTGTATATCGGCACGCTGTGATTACCTACAGCACTCGGCCTGCAGCCTATGGCCAAATCACAGCCGTGCTGCTATACAGTCATATCGCACGGCTACAAGTGTGATGTTGCTCATATGCACTGTTTTTGGGGTTTTTTGTTTTTGTTTTTGTTTTTACAAAGAACTGCTTTTGTATTCCATTGAAGAAAGACAGGATGATGAGTTAAATGATTTTTGTTGAATGATGACTTTTAATTTTTGAGTGATCTGTTTCTTTAAGATCATGAGAACCTCAGTCAAGTGTCTCCAAACTTTTGACTGGTAGTGCGTGTGCGAGGAAAGCCGTGCATTGCTCAAGTCGAATAAAAAAAACTGCCAGAAGGTTTTCCCATTGAAATGACATTTTCTAAGGCTTTTACATACTGTTTACTCTCTCGTTGCCATCCACTTTAAGAAACTAAAACACAGTGTCTCCCACTCCCTTACCACAGTCTTTACTAGCAAATATCATTTTCATCTAAGGCCCCTTTTTTCTTCTGAAATATCCATCAAACAACAACATGATACACAAAATACTGAGTCTTTAAATGTGCTGGTGGTTTTAAGCATTGACAAACCAGCTGTAAATGTTCTCCCTTTACACTATGTCCGTCATTTTGCAGCGGATTGTTAGTGAAGGTATTGGAAGCGTGGATCTGTTATCGTAGGGCTGATGTATGGATGGCAGTCTAACACACAAAACTCTCCATGGGAAAACTCAGACACTGATAGCAGCCTTGCATCTGTGAAGAAAGACACTCTCCCACTCACACAGACAAGTGGATATTCATTGAGCAACAATCGGAGGGTCGTGGTTCTTGCTGAGACGTGCTCATTCAGGGCTGCGGAGTCTGGAAGCGGCGTGTGTCTGGTCTCATGGTCTGAGAGATAGACGGAGCTCTGATACTCCCACACGTTTTGGAGATAGAAGGCAGATTTCCTGTTCATGCGCTGAAGCTTTGATACAAGCTCTGCTGCCCAATGGCATCAAAGGCTCAGTGAAGACCAACAAGATAAAGATACAAGACTTCAAATGACCCGCTGACGCTTTACTGTAAATGTGCAAAAACACATCGTAGTGAGCATGCTCACATCAACACGCACATTTAATGCACACATCATTTAATGCATGCATTAAAACCCTCAATACTATACATGTATATGTGAATGTATATTTTTGTTTAGTGCCACATGAATAAATATATTTTCTCAGAAAAAAATTGGCTTTACCAAAAATGTGTATGTATAAAACTCTAAATATAAATTAGTATTTTGCTTATTTTCTTTTTATTAATTAATTAATTTTATTTTATTTATTTGCTGTTCTCTCTCTAGTCTTTCATTTATATAACATATTAATATGTATTTATACTGACAGTAATTGTACTTTTTAAATTTTTTAAAATTTTATTTTTAATTTTTTGGAAAAAAGTATTAAGGATGTTAAATTTAAAAACTCTCGCTCTTATTATTAGTAAAATTTTTTCCCTTTTTGCTATGTTCGCACTTCAGACTTTTCCATTGAAATTCTGCTTTGAGGTGTAGCTGATAAGAGTAAGAATGATTTCAAGTGTAGACAGACGTTCTGTAAACTAGCCAGTGTCGACTGTGCAATTTGTGAGACTGTCAAATACTAGAGGTAATCAAAAGGCCACCAGCTTCATGTCTCAGATATTTCCCCTTCCTTAAATGTTTCTTTTGACATGAGCACAAATCACGTTCGGAATATCTCCCTCATTCTGTCTTATCCAAGCAGAAAGCTCAGGAAAATTACTGCGCTGGAGTGATTTCAGGAATGATTGATTCTGATCTGCATGGGTCACTGTGTCTTTACACAGGTTCAGCGCATTGGGTTTGAGGGCCAAAACTAAAAAAAAAAATTGAATGTGGTCTTTGGATAAGGTTTCAAAAATATATCCCATCAACTGAGCAGTGCTGGCAGGCTCAGCAGACCAAAAGGTCGAAACCTTGGAAGGATGAGCCTCGCTGTGAAGTTTGGAGCGGAGCTAGAGATTTCTGGCCTGAGATGGTTCACCCCATGCTGAGAAGCACAGCATAAAAAGTGACTTTTATAACTCGATGGACTGTTGATGTTTTAAAACATTGTGAAAGTGAAAAAGAGACTGTGCTTTTACACAATAAAGATGCTTGACAAAATATTTTCAAGCCAAATGTAATCTTTATTTTCTGTTTCTGTACAAAAAGCACGGGATCACAGGAAAAAAAAAAAACTGAAATAAAAACAAAGGAAAAACATGCAATTATTTACAGCATGGTCAGAGAGAAAAAAGGAAAGTAGAATACATCTCCCTATCTGAATTCTAAAGACATTAATTAAACATTGTGCTTTGATATATTTTGATATAATATTTCATATTTCACAAAGATGCAGTACCTTTCTCCATTTCACCTCGAGTTTAACATTTCCAAAGAAAACAGGTTTTGAAAAAGAAAGCAGAAGCCAGTTCTTTACATCTATGACAAAAAAAAAAAAAACCTTTCACAAGCTATTAGGAAACTGAATGCATGGGTGAAATGGATGGACGTGTGTGAGTGTGTGTGTGTGTTTCCAGCCAAGCTGGATCTCTGAGATGTTTTCAAGTGAACTTTGAGATTGAATTCAGCTGTTTTAATATAATAGGGCACTGTCAAATTGTATTTTCTTTACCCCATTTATGTCTAAACCCCAAAAGGACGAATGTGAAGTAATTAGGTCACCTGTGAAATTAAAAGAGGTCTTCAGAAACCACAATTTCTTTCACATTTCATCTTAGCAAACACACCTTCACTCACTTCAGGGAAATAGAGAAGAATCATGACTGGAATATTAAAATTACATTGTTTCCAAGTGGTCAGTCTGTGGTATTTAATCACAAACAGAAACAAAACCAAACATGACTAAGAAACCTCCTTTGTGAAGATGACAACCCGCAATACAATGATTACCGAAGTCATATTTCCACAAT